>NC_084912.1:9898636-10217908 GCF_949316345.1 Pungitius pungitius | reverse complement strand
TCCACCACACGACCCGTGTGTCTCCGACATTCAGGGCTTGCCATATTTGACAATGCAATTTGATAAAGAGCCAGTGTGTGTGAGTGTGCGGTGCGCGCGCCCGTGCTTGTGTGCGTGCGTGTGTGTGTGTGTGTGTGTGTGTGTGTGTGTGTGTGTGTGTGTGTGTGCATTGCCCGCGTAAGTGCGTCTGCTTGTGCGCGTGTCTACGTGCGAGAGGGAGGGAGAAGGAGAGAGAGAATGCAATGCGATGTCCTGATTGCTTTAATCCTACAGGCAATGCAGCTGTGAGCAGTGTCACAGCAGAGTGTGAGCGTGCGTGTGTGTGTGTGCGCGCGCGCGCGTGTGTGTGTGGGGGCGTTGAAAGCCAAAGTAGGCGATGGATACCAAAGGATAGAGACATTTGCACGAATTTCTTTAACTTCTTTTTCTTTTTTTGGACATGTTTTTCGGGGAAAGATAAAACATGCCAGTCACGCCACATTAGGATAACGCACGAGTTACATAATGACTTGTAGCAGCAGTGTTTAGGGAAATAAGCTTTTAGTCTCGATAAATCCATATAATTCCGCAAGATTCATGGCCAAGGCTACACGAGAATCAGTATTCTGGACACGAGGAATCGCTCGTCAAGAGGCGCCGATTTCTAGCGCTAAAGGGAGGACACGTGAATAAAGAGACACGGGAGACGTCTCACGCAGTGTCCGTTCGACGCACGGAGTTTAAAGTGGGTTTTTTTTTTATTCTCCTTTTTAGGGTGATATCTGCTGAGGGTTGAAAAACCCCGCTGTTAAGCACACTGGACCAATGTGAGCGGATGGAAGCGCTGAAGCCATCATGTTGAACAGCCAAATATTAAACAGGAGGAGGCTAAACTTTAACTGACGGATGGCATATGCAAAAAAAAAAGAGACACGATCAATTATAACAATGATAAATAGCGTGATCTTACCTTACACTGCGGAAGCTATGGCTATTTTCCCAACATACTTGACCACATCCTTTTAGAAATGATTTCTGCAGTCTTCCAGTGAATCAATACTCCCCATTCCCGACAGTAGAAGTCCGGCGCAACAAGATGGTTCAATGGATCAAAAATAAAATGCGTTAGACTCCGGTCTGCCCGCACATATCCCCCACTGTCTTCTTTTTCTTCTGGGTTTTTCCCATCAAAAAGAAGCGCAACAACACACGACAGCCACCGAGACAGAGAGAGGCAGAGAGAGAGAGAGAGAGACACCGAGCGAGAGAGAGAGAGGGGGGAGGTGGGGGGGGGGAGAGAAAGACCAAGAGACACTCAGGGAGAAAAAAAATGATTGGAGGCAATTCTTTACAGTTTTACCATGCCTTCATTCGGCGGACTCCACGTCACTATTCCCACGGATTTGTTTTCTCCAGCAGTTCGCACAAATCCCCCCCCTTTCTGGAGGGGAAAAAAAAGAAAAAGATCCGTAGTGGGTGGATGTGAGATGTTGGGGGCTAGTGAGTTACAACAGAGAGAGAAAGAGACGCGCTTTGCTCCGGGAGCAGGCTGCAATATCACGTCACACACTCCGCCGCTAAGATAAAGCACGTACGCGCGCCGCTGCCGCTGCGTCTGGCAGCATCAACACTTTCTTCCCTTCCCTCCTCCTTCCTTTTTTTTCCTCTTCTCATGTATGCCTCCTCTTGATTCGAGTCAAAGCCCCCCCTCCCTCCTGCCCCCCCACACCCTGAACTGAACTGGACTCTCTCTCGGTTGTGCTCAGACAGCGCCGCGCGTTTTTCCGCACAGGAAACAGGAATGTTTCGTGGACTTTTATTTTTGTATAATTTCTATTTGTAGGGGGGGGGGATGCATATGGATCATGAATGCAACGTGCGCGCTCAACCAGCCAGTGGGACCCGACAGGCCCCCCACCCAACCCCCCTCCTCCTTCTTCTTTTCTCCTGATGGGTGACAGCCGCTGTTGTTTTGATTCCTTCACTCGTGGGTGGTGTAGACGCTCGCAGCACGTCCTCCTGGTGGGCTCCTTCACGCTGCTGTAGCGACTAATGCTTATGGGGCAACATGTCCTTTCTTTGGAAAGTTAATCCGAGTAGTTTTGACATCTTACATGCATGTGCAGCTCAAACCTGCCGCCCCCCTTCTGCAAGGGGGAATGTGTACAGGTAAGAAAAGAACGCATTCATGACATTTAATAGATAAAGTACTCTGCAGCTGCTGCATGAATATTTTTTTCCCCTCCTTCTTCCAAATGCTCCTGATCTTCTGAGAGACATTCGGAGGTTCAACAATCTGCATTCAATTAAATCCGATACAAACTGCAGCCTGCGGCAGCAGATGGTCACTGACAATGCGACATCAATGGCCCTGCACTAGTCTCAAGTGATAGGTGATGAGAATGGACAAGGGGGGGGGGGGGGCACACAGTCATCTGAGTCACCTGCTGATCACACCATCCTCCCTTCCAAGATGGAGGAAGGCTTTTGTTGAGTGATTTTTCTTGTCATCAGGTCCAACCACAGCATTAAATTCATAATTACAGGCCTATTTTACTGTATTTTACTTTCACAATTACTGTCATTTTAATATTCAAAAGCGCAGATTCTGCAATTCTTCATTCCACTTTCCGTTTCTTTCTTTTTTTTGGTGAGTTGGGTAAGCTGCTTTAATCATTTTTTGCTGTGCACAGTTGACTTTCACAGGCCCGGCCGTCTCCTTCATGCCTCGACTAAATGTGTTCCGTCTGAGCAGATGCTGCATGAAGAGACTATTTGTTTACTTATTCGCAGGAATTTTGGGTTTCGAGTGTCTGATGAGACTAATGCTCTGCAACCGCAAAGAGAGAACCAGCCGGAGCCCGTGTGAAAAATGTCCCCAACATCCTGGCCCAAGCAGCGTTTACAATTTTGCCAGACTTATATCGGCGATTGGAGTCATTCAACACAGTTGCTCTACGTGGCCTGTGACTGCTTCGGCTTCCTAATTCCAGTCAGTGGAACATCAGGGGTGACCTCGAGCCTGCCACTCACTCCACGGCCATATGGACGACGTCGGCGTTGAGGGAGCTTTAGCCTTAGTAAGCTGAGAGGTGGAAGAAATTCACGCAAAGCCGTGTTGAACAACGGAAATACAACAAGAATCCCTCCACTGAGTCACGGGGAGGCCAATTGCTAAGCTGCAGGAATGCTACCGCCACTCTCCGCTGGCAATGACATGTCCTGAGTCCCAGTGTCACCCTGCACGGAGGGTCATTTTGCACGGGAAAAGTGGACATTTAAAAGTTGATGTGGCTTCGGGCATTAAACGCGTGTTATAAATGACGAACACCATGTGCTCCGTGAAATAGGGAGCAATTTGCCTTGTGTTTATGCCAAACAAAGGACTATCAGGACAATCAACAAAGGTTGAATAGAGAAAATATTCACAAACCTATACTGTATACATTTCTAAAGCCTTTCGGCTATCTTGATATCGTCATTGTTTATAGCTCACAGAAAACAGATCAGTCCTATCCTGCTGCGATCTTTAAAACAATTGTAGTGTTTCCCGTCCAATAGCAGCTGCAGAATCGGCCACATTATTCTGTCAGCTCAAGAATCTGTTTGAGTACATGGATTTTGAATTATTCATGACGTGGAATAAAGAATAGCCCTATTATCACCTGCTCCTGTTTGTGTGACTGAGCGTGCGCTCACGTATGTGTGTGTGTGTGTGTGTGTGTGTGGGTTTAGTGCTAAACAGTACGTCTTTTTGATATAATGGCTGTTTCACAGCATTCGCGTCTGTCCTTTTAACAATCCTATGCAATAAACATGATTCTATTGATGAAGACCAACCATTAAGTCATAACATGGCTTCTTTGAGATCATATGAACTATCACTCTCATAGAAAAATGATGAGTTTTCTGGGCACCCACCAGTGCATGCAGTCGCACGGACTCACACGCAAACACACACTGAAAAGTAAATTCTTTAGACACCGGGGAAATGTAGGAAGACTTAAAGCTCAACTCAGTCACCACCAGGCAGTCCTTATGCTACTTTAGAGATAACGGGCTTCTCTCAGCTGGATGACTTATTGGTAAAACCCAAATTAGCACGTCTAAAAGAAGCCTTTCTTGAAGAATTCTATTGTGTGTCCCGCCGGGCTGTTGTGGAATAAGTTATCACACCGTTTGTCATTACAGGGGTTATATATTTCTTTAATGGTAAGGAGGTCAATCGTCTCTTACAACTGCACTGCCACTTCCTGTCTCGCAAATTGCCGCGCAGAAGCTGTGCATCTTCCCGTCTGTGCTGTAGTACACAGAATCATATACGTCGACGGTTCGGTGTATTGATTATTGTGAGCTAAAAGGTGACGCCTCACTGTTTTTTTTTTTCCACGTAAGCAGCTTGTCTGTAGGGAGGGTGATGTTGATTGGTTTCCTGTAATTGAGTCCACCAATCTACTTGGCTATTGGATGGATTGCCATGAAATGTGGTTCAGACATTGATGGTCCTTAGAGGATGAATTCTACTGACTCAGGTGATCCCTTGACTTTTTTCTCTAGCGCCACCGCGAGGCTCACATTTTCCCCTTGTGAGTGAAATATAGATGCAAATGACATTTAAATGTTTCTATTTGTCCTCAAGTTGAACATTAATCGCCATTGTGATCCTCTGATGGTTGATTGAGCGCTGTCCCCTCCCCCCCTTTCCAGGCTTAGTTTTTTTTTTTTTTTAACGATTTGCTGTGAAGTGTCACTTTCTGAAACTGTCCCAAGTTTCATGTAAAAAACTACTATAATCTCTCAGGAGGAGGTCTCAGATATCATACTCCTTAGAGCAACATTATTACATGAGGAGAAGTGCATAATCGTTTTCACAGACACGGCAATGCCAAAGAAACTTGTGAAACGCTCTAGACATCCTCCGAGAGTGGGCATGCCCACAAACAGTTTGAGTCCGACTCCTTTCACACACTCAGCAACTATTGTCATAGTGGATTCACGCTTACAGTAATGTTCTTTATTGTCGACTGGATGTCACGTTTGGTGTGTGCAGACCTGTGTACTTTGGTGCGATGCAATCATTACACTAATGATGTACAGCTCTATTAACAAATTAAAGTAAGGGCACTTTCCTTGCATCCCTTCAAGGGCTGTTTTCCCATTTTTCTTCATATTTAATTAAAAAATGTTGCAGAAATTGCAAAGTGCTGCAGTCAAGATGAGGTTAAGTGCTCAGGGCAGTTCTTGCACTTCTTCTTGTATGGCAATCATAAACACTTCAAGTGAGTGCAAAGGCAAATGTGTGTTAACTGTATTAGATAATCAATGTCTGTCAGAAAGATGCATAATTGAGCCTCTTTGAAGACGTACTGCACATGCAATCGATGTATCAAAATGACTTCTCATGTGTAAAGATGTGAGTTTTGAGATTTCCGAGCACACATGGTCATTTCTAGTCATTTCCAAGGGATTATTAAAAACATTTATTTTTCTATGCAACCCAATTTGATTTCTAATTTAGTGAGGGGAACTGTTTTTTTTTCAAATACAATGCTAAGGAAAGACATAAATGCCGTTAGTCTTTTCGTTTTTCTTACCAACATCCGCAACACTGTGAATACCACTTCACATGTTTGCATTCCTCGTCCTACGGAGGGAGACACAGGGAAATCAAAAAGTCAGCCAGTCAACAGTGTTGAAATGCTTTACAGAGGCCAGGCAACCTCTTTTTTTTAAGCAGTGACAGTCCTGCTTTTAACCCTCGCTGCCACACGTTGTCAGGCAGAGGAGCTGAAAGGATAAATTAACCTTAAATAGTTTACTTTTATGACGTTTTATTCTGCTTTTCAGGGGTGACATAAACGCGCTTCAAGCACGCTTCATGAGATCTGTGTGGATGGCTGTGGTTTTAGAACATGCTCTGTGTGTGTGTGTGTGTGTGTGTGTGTGTGTGTGTGTGTGTGTGATAGCGGACAGTCACAAACAACACGTAGTCTGGAGAGTAAAGATGATGAGGCAAAACAATGTGCCTCCGGCAGTGTGGGTGCTGTTTTAGCTTCATCATTTTAGAACAACTTTAAGTACACAGAGGAGCAAGAATTCACCCATAGACTCAGTGTTTGAATAAGTCAAGCCTTTAAAGCTTGCATGTGGGGCTCACAATTACAGGGGATACTGCTGTTGTCCTGCTTCAGCGGTTCGACATATTTCTGGAAGAAGCAGGCTGTTTGGATGGGAATAATTCCAAATTCTGGTTCTTCTTGAATAAATAACACTCAACCAAAGAATCAATCATGAAAACTAGGATTGCAAACCACACACTGAATCATCATATTTAATCATAATACAGTTTTTACAATGTTATTGGCTGTTATCTTTATTTACATAACGTAATCAGTACTCACACAGGGAGAACTGGACTGTGGGGAGTTGGGTCTGATTTTGTAATTTATAGATAAGACATTTGCGTCACAATTAGTATCAGAGTAAAAATAGCTTTTTTCTCATTTAGCGCGTATTGGAATTTTAAAGAAAAGTCCTTTGTATCATTGGTGGCTGCTATCTCGAACAGCCACAAAAAGGCAATCACACATCAACAGAATTGTAATCCCCGTTATGACAAGTGTGCTTTCCATCAGCATCTTCCATTTCTTACCCTCCTAGGTCTTTTTGATGTTAAATAAACAAGTCTGCTGTCTACTCAAAGGAGTTTGCTTCTTAGACGTCTCCTTTAAAATAAATTATGCTGACATCCACCAAACAGACCAAATCTCCAAGCCACAGAATTACTTGGTTACCATATGGCATTGTATAAATATTAAAATGTTCACTTTTATTATTAATACATGCAAAAGAGAGAACCAGCCGTGATTCTGATTATTCTTGGGGAAATTGATAGATGACTATTAAGTCAGTGTGAGGAAACCTGTTAGTAAGCCATGGAAATCCTTTCTGGGAAGCCTTATTGGGACAAGATATAACTGAGCTACAGCAGTAACAGTTTCTCCAATTCACAGAAAGAAAAAAACATGTGGGGTTATGTATGTGTGACCAAAACTATGGCAGACTGATGCATACAGCTCTGCTTTAAATTCCACTCACACTCATATTTGCCTTTTCTGTGCCTGGGTTTAGAACTGAATTTTAAATCAAGGTATTTTTCCCAAGCATTGTTCCAGTATTTCTTTATTTTTTTTGTCAGAGACAATGCTGCACCGCACGAATCCTCAGGGCCTTTATCCATTTCCTTTGAAAGTGGTTCCAACCACCAGGCCTTAGACTCCCACAACCCCCCCCCCTCTCTCTGGCTGTGTAAATATTCCATGAGGTGTAGCACCCACACTGTGGATTAACAAGTATTATTGACTTGAAAACGTCCACTTCAACAGCAGGTTGGATGACTGACTTAAACCAGCACTATCCATGCTTTATTTTCCAAATTGGCATTTTTTAAAATGCCAATGCTTTTGAGCCATGGAAACAACAACACACTATTCTCCTTCTTACATTACAACAGGTGCATTTAGTAAACATCACAGTGATTTCAGAGGTGATATAGGGTAAAACATATGAATGAAAGTGTATCATGTGATTCATTCAGAACAAAAGGGCGGAGAAAAATGCTGACAAAAGGCTCTGAAAATATCCCCGCAGGAGTCACGATGAAGAGCTGTGTCCTTGTTAATCGAGGAGATCTTAGGTCACCTTGACAATTATCAATTCTGAACGCACACAGCAACAAAGTATCTTGCCGACAAATCACGTGCCCCATTTAGATTCTCCTGTCTATAATCTGTTTGACGGTACTACAAGGAGGCGTGTGGGGTCGTGTTAGAAAAAACAGCCAAATCTTGAAGACGCCGGTAAGACAGCTGCTTGGTCATTAATAATAGAGATTGATGTGAGTTAACCCCATAATTTTGTCATTGACATCAGAATGCTCCATTGTCTTCTTTAGGCTGTTGTGTCAGCAATCAATCATGAGCCACTAATCAATCTCTGTCACCTTCACTTTCTAACTCCTGATTTCCTCTGCACTGCTGTAAAATTAATTACTTACATCTCAAGCATTATGCAACCTGATCTGAAGCAGACACTTTGATTAATTGATGATCTCCCTGTTTTTGCACAATCCTTTCATCACATTTATCTTTTCACTGATGTTACAGTACTGTATGTAGAAATATGTTCTTTTACAACTCAAACATCCATGCAACTGCTGACTGTGTTGCGAAAAAGACTCCTCAGTAAATACTGCCATTGCCTCATTAAGTTGTGCCAAATGCATACAGGATGTCACGCAGGGACTTTTCTTTATCAAGCCGTGCTTCCTCATCCATCCTGTACAGTCCATTTTTTCTTTGTACTATGTGGGGCTTAATTCTTCCTAAGAAAAGCCTCACAACAGTATTTGCACTATCAATTGTAGCTTTTGTAGCTCAGTGGACAACCTCAAGATACAGCTAATTAAAATTTCTGTGATAAAATAATTAGCTTCCCCGGAGACAATGGAAAATGAACTTCTTTCGTAATCACTCAAATTAACTGATAAGAAACGTTTCAAGCATCTAACAATTTGCTGTCGTCAGGACAACCAAAACTCGTTTGCTAATTTTCACTTACACGTGTGCCTAATGTTTTTACAAGGTAGTTTACCTGGATGAATGGCCTTGTCTGTGTCAAGCTTGGCGTTAGGGCTGCAAAAGACCGGCTTCTTTTCTATTATAACAAATATACCCCTGATGCATGGTTCAATTTAAGTCATAGCTATCTAAGTTGAAACCCCCCCAAATAGATTCAATTAATTATTAATATATTTTTTTGTTTGATATCATTTAATATCCTAGTGGTTTGTCAACAAGAACTAGGTAATTAAGCTAACCATAGCTCTATGAGTAGTTACATTTTTTAATTTGCACAATTAAAAGAATACACAAATATAACAGGGAGTGTTTTCTCTGTAAGAACCCTGTACAAGCGGTTTTAAGTATACATATACATTTAATATCGTTCTTTAAGAGAGGCTTTAGCCCCTTTTCATGTAAAAGTTTCCAAATTCTTGTCAGGTCAAAAACCTTTGAGCCTTGAGCCTAATTTCAGGCATTTACACAAAAACCTATTTAAAAAACATGGGAAATTGAAACACAAAAATGCTGACTCATGTCAGGATTTTAAGAATCACTCCTAATGCACTAAAGAAGGAAGCAAATCGGAAAAAAACTGACACGTCTTAACATTTCTTGGGTTTGGTTTTGTGAAATTCACTGTGTGTCATGCAGTCCAATCGGTGACCAGTGACCCGTCTGCTCTCACAGCACATTCAGAGACAACTGCTTGTCTTTGGTAGTTTGCATTCCAAGAGCACAGTGGATGGAAACCACTGCACCAGAATGCTTAATTATCCCAATAAGGGTTGCAGGTATGATTTTCCTGGGAATACTAATAACACCTCAATCAATAACGAGTGTTACACTTACATTTAGATTTGGTTTGTACACTTTGATTTATGATTGTATTTTTTTCTTTCTTTTTTTTACTTAACCTTGGCTATGTTGTTGGTGATTTGAATTCAGCAGTGGCTGTGCTGAATAATAAAGATTAATGCTTGGAGATCATGCTCTTTCCACGGTGAGTGAGAAACATGAGAGAATATTGAAAAGCAGACAGGCCAAGCAGAGGCGATAATTGATCCGATTATTTTATGTTGAGAAGTCGACGAGCAACAAACAATTCCTTGTTACATGATGGATGGATGTGAGAAAATTGCAGATGGAATGTTTTCTTTTTTACAGTGATTGTGATTACAATGGTAGTGTACACAGTTTGAATGAACAGTTTCACTTCTGACCACTGTAGCCGTCGATTAATCATACATAGACAAAGTACGTTAAAGAGCATACCTATTCACACACCATCGTTTAATACTGCCACGGCGAGCTGCGTATGATTTAGAACACATACATATATATATGTTTTGCTAAGGGTCAAGCTGTATAAAACAAACAACCCATTTCCTTAACCTTCCTTCCATAATCCTATAATACATTAGACAACCAGTGCATTGGAGTCCACCGTGGCTGGAGCAATTGCCTGGATCAACCTGTCTGCTGTAATGAGGCTGGCTGAAAACTGCCCGCACCACTGGTTACCTGCAGCTCAGCTGTCCCTTGTGATATCCATCTCCTCGGTCCGGTCTGGCTTGTCAATCTGGGCTGGAGGGAGACACTGCCTCCACTGATCACATCTGCTGAAAGATTTTCTTTTTTTTTTTCCCCCAACAGCATGAGCGGTCATGGTAAACTGTGCTTCTGTCATCACAACCAGTCAGTCCATTTAATTCACACCACAAAACTTCTCAGAGGATGCACCGGCATTTTAAAGAGTTGAATTTGCACACGGATTGATTTTTAAAAGATTAAGAGCTCAGACAATAACTCGAATGGTCTTCCATTATGAATTGTGATAGTGAAACTCTTTTTATAACAGTTTTTACAAGCCAAGAGCTGTTAAAATTATTGTTTTTTCACCAAAGCTTTACATATTTAACCCGTAGTGATATCAGTCATTCCAGGAGATCAGTAACAGACAGTTCAGATGTTTAATGCCAAAAAAGGAAAAGTAAGAACATTTCCGCTGAAGTTTCATTCAAGTTGGGGGGTAAAAAATAAACCATCTATGACCACATTTCTTCGAAAACAGATGAAAGCCAACCACTACTTCAGTTTTTCATGAAAGCAAAACTATTCCGTTACCACACAATAAGAGTCTGTATCCATGGTGACGGTCAGGGGAGAGAGAAACATTCCCCTGAGCATTGCTATGAAATTAAGCTCATGAACTTGTTTAGGCTACAGGAAATATCCCCATGAGTCCACAAAGTCACCTCCTGGTTGATGGAGCAGCTCATTGATCAATCTGAGTCTGACCTTTTTTAAAACAATACTCCTCGCTCATAAGTGTGTATTTATTGCTTTGCCCAAGGTCTTAAGAATAACAAAGAAGTGTGGGGTGGATTAAGACTAAATGAATACCTGTTAATTATCATTCTTTGATCAAGAAGAGGTGACTTGAAGGCAATGCAAAGAGTGCATATATGACACGGCAGGTGTTGACGCAGCTGACAAAAGCCCACCAAATGTTCTCAACTAAGCCGAAGAGCCCTGACGACGCAATCAGTGTACCTCCCTGCGCGGAGAGGAGGCCACCTGTGGTATCCTACAGATGTTCATTGCAGGGGAGCTGCCCCGCCCACCCCAGTGAATAGTGGGATATATTAATGGGGTAATATCTGGTGCAAATCTCCGAGGGAGCTGGTGAGGAACACCACTAAGAAGCCCTCGTCTTTTCTCAAGGGGCCTGTGCAGGTGTGCTAATACGATATCTGAGCTGCCTGAAGCACTTATACCGCAGAGCGCTGAAAAAGGGAGATGAATGAGATGCGTCCCTCCTCTCTCTTTAATGACAAGCCCTGCTCCTCGTTTTTCAGCTCTGCAATCATGCAGACGAGCGACCGCGGCGTCACTCCAGCCAGGTCCCCAGCATGAGGATGACCCATCAGTCTGCTGTGTGCTCTGTGAGCCAATCTGCTGGGATGATAAATGATAACCAGGAGCGTGGTGCTGCTGCCCCTGTCAGAGGAGATTTCGGATGAAAGGGATGATGAGGTTGCCGCACCAAAGCGTTGTGTGGGCTCACAGCAGCTCCAGAACATCGGAGATCCGGGGCAACCAATTAATGTTTGTCTTAGTTCATCCTGGATAAGCAGAGTACTTCGCGCTCCTGAGCAAATGTGCGGTGCACCTGTGAGGACGAGTTAAGCTGCATTACTTTATTACCTCTAGTGAATCTGAAACAACCAACAGAGCAACAGTTAGTCCTGAGCTCCTTTGGGGATCATCACCAGGAGCCTTGAACAGGTTAGATAAGCATTTCCCCTCTTTTACATCCATAATATTTGCTCTTCTAAATTGCTCTTCAAAATCCAAATTTTGCAGATTGCTCTGATTAATAAAAGATGATACTTGAATTTACTGAAATATTAATCAAGACAAGGTCAAATTCCCCAAAAAACAACAAAGGACTTTGTTTTTTTTTAAATGCTGTTAAAAAATCTCCAAAAGGAGCATTGTTGGTCTCCCTTTTAATCAGTCTGCTCGACATTCCTCCTGGCCTCCTCCAATGTCTGCATCAATACAGCCGGGCTGTGTAAATAGCTGCCATCTGGAAATCCCTTTAACAGCAGAGGGTGCCAAAGCTTTTCTGTTTTACATTTCACAGGCACACCGTCTCCCACTTTCTTTCATGGCCTCTATTAAGGGAAACATTTTTTTGTTTGTTTGTTTTTTGTTATAATTTAAATAAATAAATGTGGCTCAGTCAAACCAACTGAACTAACTCAACAGGGGGACGTCATGTAAAAACCACACTGGGGCATTTTGAGCACAACCAAGTGAACCATCAACATAACCCAGTTTCTCTCCCGGGTGCTTTCAAGACTACTTTCCAGTCCACTGTCTACTTCATGGTTGTTGTGTTTTGTGTTTTGTCCTTTTGGAGCTGAGATCTCTTGTCTGGATGAATTGGAAACACGATACACATCAGTGGGTTTAATGCACCGCTGTTGGTTTAATATTGTGTTTTCTTTAGTTCTTTTCCTTTTTTTTTGCCATCCCAACAAAAGAAGCCGTGAGGTAGAGAGTCATCCGCAAAGCTGCCATTATCACAATGAATCTATTTCTGATATTTAGAGCTCAATTAGAAAGCAACCGCGGCAGTGCTGACATGGCCGGGGTGATCACTGGTAATATCGCAGTGCATAAACTTTCCATCTCCAAATTAAGCTTTTGTGAAAACCTCTCTTCCCCGACTCTGCAGTGAAGTGCATTGAGCTACTAGTGTACAGCTGTACTCGCTCTGCGTGTGCATCTGACCCAGGAGTGAATCCCTCTCACCATCTGCTACCAGACGCAATATGAATTTAGCTTGAGTGTGTTCAAACAAATGGACGGTATTTTTATGTTGTTTTGTTGCTGTTGTCAAAGATGAAGCTCGATCACGCCATACTTTTTGTCACATGAAAACTCTGGAGTGTTATTATTTTTTTGAGGTCTTCACAATGCCACTGCGTTTCTGCGTCTGTTTTCATCTTATTTGTTTTCACAGCGCTGCAGCTCATGAGAGCATGATTACCTCCTGATAGTGCATCCCATCATGTGAGGCCCCCGCTTGCTGAGCTGAGACTGTAAGTTAATTCTGTTGGTTGGAATGAGAGTCGTTCTGACATTTAAGCCACAGGGAGCCCCTGATATGTTGGCATATAGGGAATTGCCTCGGTGCATGCACCGTGAAAGTATAGAGACAGATATGTAGCGGCTAAATCTGAAGATTGTCTCAAGAATATTTTCAGTTTCAGGTGCCAAATGAGCTCGCGAAGCAGAAGGCTGGACAGCACTGCGAGTGACAGATGTCTGATATGTTTGGCACGGATTAGCTAAAAGCTTATATTCCGCAACTTCTCTGTTACTGGAGCTCAGACTCGATCAGACAATTCAAAGTCCAAGCAACAGAAATGGAGCTTGTCCAACTCATGCGTCTCACATTTCAAGGTCAGACAGTGAAAATGTATACAGTAAAAAATTGTCAAAAGCGTGTGATATTTCTGAAACAATTTGTGTTTGTCATTCAAGAGTGCTGTGAAAATATAAGCCACCTTTCAACAGCGACCCACATTTTACAACCAGTCCTGTTAGTAAACACTGATAAATGCCAGATTATTAATCGCATCACTCTGAGGCTTGCTGGTGGGACATAACAGCAAACATATTTGCATTTGTCCAATTTATATTTTTACAGCAAAGTCAAACGTGGACTGAAAAATCCCTTTCCACTAATACAGAGTAAAAGGCTCTATCCACCTCACATAATGTTTCATCTAGCATCGCCCACAGTGATGGCCAGTCAAATTGGATTAAACTGAGGTGGCTTGGGGCTTCTCTGCAGCTGCTGCTGTTTGATATGGGGTTTAGGTGTGCTGCAAGTGGTAACTTGGCTAGACTTGAAAGACTTGCAGAGACACATTAATATTTTATGGGAAACTACAGACTACGATGCCAATGACTCATCGGCCATATATAAAAGGAGAACATTATAATACATTGACAATGTAGGCCTACGACGTCAGTCTTTCAATGCATGCATGAAATGAATTTTAGCTCCCAAAAGTACAGCTGTAAGTACTGAAAATGTACTTAAAGAGAAGCGGGAAAAACAGCTTCACCAAACAAAAACATAATATAGTGATGAGTAAATGTAACTGTACTTTTGTGTTCCCTTAACTCTTAACAAATGGGATTTGAGCCTGACCGATAATCAACCAATCACCAGAGCTTAATTGTGATGAAAGGCAAATGTTATTCATAGCGCGGATTCCAATAGGAGGCAGCGAGGCATGAGGCCACGACCACGGACAAACTACATGGCATCGCCGGAGATCCTGAAGGTACACTTCCACCTGTGGCCATTGGAAGCTCTGCCCAACTTTTAAATCCTTAAAACAACCATCTCTTGTAAACTAAACTGCAATGATATATACTGTTTTTCACTATTAATAATCTCTCTGATCAACCACCACATATTGTCCAAAGCATTTGACTTCATTCAGCAGACTGTGATTTATATCCTTTCTTTCCACAACAATAACATCTGACTCATTCTTTGAATACTCACTAATTATTTATTAGAACAACACTACAATTCGATACAAATATTAATTTAGACCTAATCTCAGAATGCATGGCATATTTTTAGATGAAATAACGAATAATTGAAGGATAAATTATGGATTTTATGTATTACAGCTGACGCTTGCAAGGACATTATATTTTAAATGAGGGGAGTCTATATTGTTTTTCATTTGCAGCCTTTCTCAAATGTTTTTAATAAATACATTTCCATTCCGATAACAGCCCAACTTATATTGCAACTCTGACTCTGTCATCATGTAATATCGGAATGGTGACGTTTGTCATTCAGATCTAAAAAATGTAAAACATCTAAAAAACATGAAAATGATTTACCTCTGTAAAACTGTAATCAAGATATAAAAAAGCATTAAAATAATGATAAATTATATAGAAAGAAAACAGTTGATAGATATATTCATCTTCTTACGTTCAAACTCCCTGGGATGAGAAAAATACACAAAACCCATAATTCCATTGGGGTATTTTCCTAAAATGACATGAGTTGTACATCATACTTTCTGTTTTTTTTCATAATGGTTCTCATATAGGTATTGATGTTTTGGGAACTTGCTTAAAAACAGGAATGCCGAGAAAGCACATTAAATATGACGGAGCACCTGCATCTTTATGTGACCAAGGACAGAGCAATGTGAAAAGGAGTAGCGCATCTGACCACAAAGATTCCAAGGAGTTTCTAATATACAGTATCTTTCTCAATGCAGAATCTATAGGCAATGGGACAAAATGTTGATATTCAAAGCTCCCTGTTATCAGTTGTAGTCCTGGTATCATTGATCAATCGTTTTCAAGTAGATTTCGGTAGAATCTCGATAATTAGCTATATTTCTTTAGAAGTCTTCTGTAGTTTATGCATGCAAAGAACAATGATCTAGAGAAGGCAAGACTGAAGATTTAATGCAGAGAAAAGATGGGCTGTTGTGTTCAAACATTATTTTTCATCAATTGCAAGTAATATCCAATGCTTTGTAGAGCAGTTGCATATTTTAGTATGCTTTCAGGCATGAAACTTCAGTGGAGACTATCACAGAAAAATCCCTGCATGTCACTGATAAGGCCTTAAAGTGATATGGATCGGAAGGGCATTAGTGTCTGGTGGATCAATAACTGCAGATGTTTTGCCTGCACACAACCACCAATCTTTAAGACGGGGCTTACTATGGCACAATTTACAAAATAGGTCTGCAGGACCTAATGACTCAAAGATAACAGGATGAAAGATGACCACAAACTTAATTAATCTACAGTTACAACATTTATTACTCACAGTAAAATACTCAATCTTAAGGACTAGATTTAAAACAAGCTTAAATCACACGGTGGGTTTAGACTGAGAGATATCTGGTGAAATGAAGAGTTTTCTAAAAATTTCGCTTGAATACAGACAGTGCTTCATTGGTTTAATGCATTCATGTCAGTCTCACAGTTCCAATCGCCTCCTCGGAAGCCATTTTGAGACAGTCATACAGATTGAAATCGATCGTAGGCTCGCGAGAGGTAATCATTTCTCTGCTGGGAGTGGACAGTAGACCAAAATAAAGCTTGGCTTACGGGCATTTTACTTGACTGAGATAGCTCACATGAAGAGCACATAATACGAGCAAACAGTCGACTGGGAGATATGTAGTCAATGCACAGCTCCTTCTTTGGTCCTGTGATTCCTGTGGATTTGTGAGTTTTATATCCCGAAACTTTGAAAATATCTGCCTCTGAGATGCAAATAGAATGCAGGTGTCACGGTTTGGCCTCGCTTCCTGTTTTAGTTTGAAGTTTCATGTCTCTTGTGGTCCTGGGTTAACTTCACTTCCTGCCTTGTCTTGTGATTGCGTGATTGTCTCCACCTGTGTCCAATCACCTGCACCTCCCTTGTGTATTTAAGCCCTGTGTGCCTGTTGTCCTTTGTCGCGTCATTGTCTATATGTCCCTCGTCGTTGGAGCACGTCTTTGGTTTGTGTCTAATAAAGAGCACTTCCTTCAAGAAACTCTGCGCTTGGGTCCTCACTGCAACCTGCCCCAGCCCGAGTGTGACAGCAGGTAAATGGAATTTGATTTTTGGGGGTTTTAATCCTTCAAAAAGTTTCAGGGTGACTTCAAAGAAAGGTTCCTTACTATTCTGGATAATTAATTGATTCACTGTGGACCATTTTCATTGGACCAATATTGTGCTTAAGAGCAAATAGGTGTACTGTGCAAGAATACTGTGCATGTGTCTATTTGAAGAAAAATATGTATATTTAATCCACTACTTGAGACAGAAAGCAACTCTTAATAGACATTGTAAGTCAATTACTGTCCCTGACTTGTTTGAGATGATTTAATTTCAAACGTGGGTTCACATGCTTAAAGTTACATGCGAGTATTTTGCCCCTCAGTTGGGTGTCTTTGTGAAAAAGAGTGATTTTAATCAAAGTCAGTGTTTACAAATGAGTGGGATTTTGTGTTTGTATATTTCCTGCTGAATTGGTTTCACCATAAAGTAAAAGCGATCAAAATGTTAACTGGTGAACAAAGTAACATAGAGAGAGGTTTCATATTGGGACCCATCTTTTGCTCTCAGTATCTTAATCAAAAGAACATTGGAAAAAATGTGTCATGCATGAGTCATGCTGTGAAATACACCAAGAAGGAGTCTTTTATAGTTAAGCGTTTTTTAATAAATAGATTTCTCTTTTCATTGCAAATTACAAATAGTACAACACGTTCAAGTCAGTTCAGTAATAATCACAGTATCTCTACCTTCTGCTTTTGATCTCATCCCATTTATTAAAAATGTAAACGCTATTCACACACCACACTGCTGCCCCAGGGCCCCTTTTCAGATATGACCAATAGAAACAACGCGTTTCACCTCCTTCAAATATGTGTAACTCAGCTCAGAAAGGAGAGCGGGCCGAATCTCAATCAGAAGATCCATTGATTGATCATCAGCTCCTCTAGTCCACGTCGATTCACGCTCAGGCAAGACGCTTAACCCCAAATTGCTCCCAAAGGCTGTGCCATCGGGTTGAGAATAATTAGATAGTTCCAATGGTCAGGTGGCATCTTTAGTGAGGGAATCGGTGACAATTGGGGAATGACATGTTGTGTTAAAGCAGGTGTAAGCAAGACCCCCAACCCCTATTTGCTCCCCAGGCAAAATGTATTCTTTTTCCTCCATTCAAAAGTTCAATCTTATTCTTCATGGGGTGCAGTTGTTGAGTGGGCGCCATGGTAACTGATAGCCTGACATTGCAATGGGTCAACTTGGATCATAAATCGTACAGTTAATTTGATTATTTTCAGTTAAAGTGTTCTATTTAAATTCTAGGTTCGTCTATGATTCATTTAATGTATCAAAGGGAAAGGGTTGTTCTGTCGTGTCCTTTTTCAGCAGCAACACCCTTCTTCAGTTTACCTAATAAGTTATACCCGTATGTGGTCAGTACAAACCCAGACTGCTGATCACTGAGCAGCTGGAGGTCAGGAACTTTGCCCAAACGCACCTGGACAACAACTGTATATTCCAGCCTCTCATTAACGTTACACCAAGAAGCAATTAAAATGTGCTTTTGAAAGACAAACCCCACTAACTCAGCCATCTGGATGGAACAACAGCAAAGGAAACTGTGACCCAAATGAAAGCTTTAGCCAGAGAAGTGCTGAGTAGCATCTGCTTGCTGTGAAAATGCCTTGGGTCCATCACATGACATGACAAATTACACAGGGAAGTTTACATTTAATTATCCACTTTAATGCTCTCCTCAATGAAAAAAAGTACGAAAAATGGTACAATTTGTTTACATTATCTTCTTCCACAAACTCCTTATAAGCCCCCCAAACAATTCAGTATTTGGATGGTGAACTGTATACAACGCTGAGAACTTGTTTGATGGTGATAAATGGTGAACATTGGTTAGTTGTCTGCCATGTTGGAGGAGACTATGTTTCCGCAGCTGGCCGTGTTTGCAGAGATGATCAGATAAATTCGGTAGTTGTTGGCCACCATGACAGAGATTGAAGGAACAATGCTGTGAGGATACATAGGCCCGCTCTATTCAGTTTTTTTTATCATATTTTTCATGTTGTTAATTTATCTTTGTCATCAAGATTCATTACATGAGCCTGATGCTGAAACACAGATATAGTGCTGCCTCTGAAACCTATTTGATAACATGTTGGTTCCTTGTAGAAATTAGATTAAGTCACAATATCACAGATTAGACTAATTTCAAGCTCTTTGTCACAAGGTGCCAAGCTGGCGAATGGATCTCGGCTCTTGCTCAACCTCATTGATCTTTCTTTATTACATATTTTTACGCGCTATTGTGCAGCCTCCTACAAACTGCATTTGCACTTTATTAAAAACCAAACAATGCGGAGAAAGTCCAATTCAAATAGCGTTCATGAGCATTACCGATTATCTTTAAAGGACATATTCTTCAACACAGCTATTTTATCTTTTTTTTTAAATATACAATTAATGTCAAAAAATTAGAAATACAGTTTTTGTACATGCAGTTTCTCTGAGTGAGTGTCACTTCCATCAATCGGCATTCTTTTATGAAGACATTTTCATAGTGCCAAAGACCTTCTATTCCTTTTAGTGAAAACAGGATTTTGTGAAGGACCTACATCTAGGTCACCATACTTCTTTGCTTTTGATGCTGCAGCTGCAGAAGGCTGCACAAAGGTTTCAAAGAGCATACACTGTATGGCAAGGTAGTAGGCCCCTGTTTTATGCTGAGACCAAACGACAGAAGGTGAGTCACGACAAGCACCACAGTGTTGCCCGGGAATTAGGTCAGCCAAATACCTCCAGGTGGCAGGGGTCCTTCCCTGAGGTCACCGTGCAGCCTGCAGCTGGACCGAGGTTAGCAACATGTGCCGTGGGTGCATAATGGGTCATTCATTTTTAAAGCAAACTAAGCCATTAATGGGGGTGAGCAGTAGGTGAGGAGCGCAGTACTTAACAGGCAGTTGTGTAAACGTAGTAGTGGAGCTGGTTGGTTTGTTTTTCCTGTTTATCGTTCAGTCCTAGAGCTTCAGTGGTGGATTTGCGGTGGAAGATTGCTAAAGTGACAATATGCCGGGTCCCAGGAGTGACAACAGTAACCGGATTATACATAAAAGAAAATAGTTGAATATTGAATGTGCGTGTTTTATGTGAACTTGCCAAGCACATATATGAAAAAATATATTCATTTTACCAGTTTAAGACGTGTTTTCAATATAAAATATTGTAAAAGTACTTTTTGCCGAATCTTGCACTTACATTCATTTTAAAGCTTCAGTGAGAGAGCAGTCATTTAAACACTTTTCCTTTTTGCTTTTATGTTTGAGGTATTTTCGGGTCACTTGTACCTGCTCTGAGCCTTTTCTTGTGTGTGCCAAGTAGAATTCGAAAGCACCAAACATCCGCCCATGATTTGTCAAAAAACAGTACGATTTTCAACTGAGGCTGTCGCCTCTTCTTAAACAACTAAAAGAGCCCAGCGTGGGCACAGAGAATGCTCTTTGAACTATTCTTATAGGAACATCTATTGTTCTCTCTGTCCGTAGACATGAATGACAAAGTATCTCCCAGAAGAGGTTCTTAGAAACGTCACCACTTTGTTTACACACGGTTAAAAAACAATATATATGTGTGTGATCTTCATCTCTGTACACGTATCCTTTTAATGAGAAGATATTCTTAAAAAATACCTTTTTGAAATATAATTCCTATTATTGCTAAACAAATAAGGACACAGGATAACACAGGCATTATATGATTTAAGATTGGTTTTATTATTGTAAAATGGCATTACATTGCAAAGTACATTTTTGCAACCAACTGCAGGATGTTTAAAGATCTGCTGTTACCATCAAAGCAAATATGTGATTTTCTGTCAAACAGTCCACAGGTGCAAATGTAGGGCACTGGCATATTAAATCTGCCTCCATTTCTCAGTTGGTTAGGTTAAAGACGCTGACATCATGAGCAATCTGCTATGAGACCACCAGTAGAAAACAACAGTTACTGCTCCTTTTAATGGCCACTTCTTACGATAAACATTTGAAAACATCAGGTTTTATGAAACAGAAAAGATCAGGAACATTTGCAATCAGCAAGTTTTTCACTTACCTGGCAGTGCGTTTAGGGAAATTTCATTTAGAAGGATGCATTTTACAGATATGCTTGAAACAAATCCATTAGGGGCAAACTAATATGGAAAAGAAATGTTTAAGTGGCCATTGTAAATATTAGTCTAATACTATGCTGCTATGTGGAAGTACAGCACGTGAACACATCACTGTTGTACCTTTCAGTGAACCAAAGAATGCCTCTACTCTTACTTCTGCAGTGATCTGTATCACTTTCCCATAATGGGATCGTAGTTGTCAGCAAGCTGTCTAGAAACCAGGCAGTGATGTCCATAAACCTGGGTTGCATTAATGACATTTGACCAGTTAAACTGACCCATATAAAAAATACCAATCTATATTAATGTGTTCTACTCTATTTCCAATATATATTAATGTAGGGTATCATTGTATTTATATTATGTGGTTAGGCTTTCAATCAGCATTCTTTTTAGCATTAAATGGAGCTCGTATTCATTATTAATCATGCTTGATATTGATACACAACATAAAATGCTGACTTGATTTTCAATTTTTCTCTTTATCATTTTGTGTGATCAGTATGTTGAAGTATAAAGAAATCACAAGGTGAATAACAAACATTACTATCACTCTTAAAATGATAAATGTTGCACTTATTTCCAAGGATAATTCCCCTTTCCTCACATGGTGCATCCGTGATGTGCTACAACACATTGGGCCTCATGCTTCTTTAGGGGTTCAGAGTAAATATGTTGCTGTTTGATAGAGGTATGATTGCTTCTGCATGTCTTTGTGAACTGCATGATGAGTTAATACACCACATGCCATCATTACCTAAACATACAGAAAACAAAGTACCCCAGCAGTGGATTTTGTTCTCATGCTGTAAAATGTCCATAAGTGCATCTCCTCAATGTAACACGCCCATTCCCATTCATTTCTCATTGAATAAAATAGCATGAATTGCCATAACCAACATCTCATTGGTCTTTTTGAAATCTCATATCGGTCGTGTTTTGTACACTTTACACAACACTCACTGCTGAGCAGGGACACACACCGAGCTTCCGTCTCCAAACATTTGGTTTAATAATCTAACAAAATTATTTGATTTGTCCACAATCAAGCATTCGCCGAGGATATGGAATCAGCAATGTTGAATTGCTTCTACACCAAATAGTAACTTTTACTTAATTACATGTGTTAGTAATTCAGTCTTGCATCCTCCAGGATCTATTTATCCAGGGCACTAATGCTAATTAAGTGACAGAAAATCTTGTTATCTTTTGTTTGTGAGGTCCTATGTGAAATAATAATTATTTAATGGAAGTGGAGGAGTCTAAACGCCATTGTGTGTGTGAACATGCAAATTGCAAAGGGTCTGGCAGAAAGGAGCATTATCTTGCAGACTGTATATCATGCAAATGGTGCTATGGGAATTCTGGGAAACAGGATTCTGCATTTTAATTTGATCCGTCTCACTTTTTTGCTTCCTTCTACTATCAGATGGGGTAGTTTTTGTTCCCGCATTTCTGTATAAAATTCCCTTCATATGTAATAAAATTGAACTGTTATGAATTTGTCAAATTAAAAATATGATGAGTCAAGGAAAGTAGGAAAATAGTTATTAATTATTATCTTTTATATCTGGTTTCTGTAAATAATGCGATACGAATGAATGTAGGTCAATTATGTATTTAAAATTGATTCATTTTCAAATAGAAGTTTTAGGATAAATCGCTCTTTCCAGTTTCTTTTTTTCCTAAATGGGCATATTGAGTAAGTGTGGCAGGTAGAACTCAAACAGCTACATTGCATCAATGCCACACACTAAAAGATGAACATCAATGGGGACTCAAAATATTGGGGGATAACGTAAGCATTATATGGAGCGACTGAACCTCCAGTGAAACCAAAGGGTCAGATAGAATCATATATTTAGGGTATTTCCAGGATTTGCTTAATATCAGTTGAATTCTCCTTCTTCTCCCATTGCAGACATGGAATGCTCTACAGAGCAGGCTATGCTCACTGGACTTTGACATCTCTAAAATGTGCCTGTAATGAAATTTTAAGATCAACATTTGTTTTCATCTAAAGCGCTTTCCGTATCCATTCATATCCATATCTTTGTTTTGGGGGATTTTGATCTTTATGCGTGTTTTATTGGATTTTTTCTTGGGAGGACAGAGTTTCAGGGTTTCCTTAGCTTAAACTTTGTACAAATTATATTATATTTGATCTTATTCCTTGCACTATATTGTCTTGTTGTCCTGTGTCAAACTGTCTGCTGTCATACACCAACCACCAAGTCATATCCCTTGTATGTGTGACATATTTTGGTAATGTTTCCTGATTCCTGAAATAAAACATCCGTTTGTTCTAGCTAGAAGGCACATCTTAACTAAGGTTTAGAGCCACCAATACTAACTTTGGTGTCATCCTTTCTCTAATGTGGTAATGACTTGTAACAGGTAAAGAAAAAATTGTGGCAAAAACAATTCCATCAAAACCTCAGAACAGCTCAATGAAGCTGAATGATCCTTCCCAAGCTCGAGTGGATAGAGTCAAACGTCTTGGTTGTAGACATCAATCCTGTTTATGACTGTTCGGCTGCAGGATGTTTTCTCGCTCGGCTGTTCAACACAGCCCCTCACAACAAATGTTTTTAAAAGGACGGCGCAAGGGCAGTTATTCTCCAGCCTCGGGCAAAACATCTGTCTTCTGCAGCCATGCGCTCATTCATGATTGATGTGCAGGATTCATCCAAGAGAATGTTAGCAGTGTATACAACAATTAAACACGTGGCTTCCTGATATTCATGATAATGCAAATATTTCTGCAAAAGAGCAAAGAATAAAGCCAAAAGATGTTGGATCAAGAAATGTTTTCCATAGTTTGTTTCTCAAATAAAATGCTGGACACAGATTTTTACGTTTCCTAAAATGACTGACACATAAAATGACAATGTCCATTTGCTGCTTGGACAACCGCAGAAAATGATGCATGATCCTGCTTGTAAGCTGTTTTGACACAGGTCGGCTGAAACATGGCTGCATGCCCTGAATTGAACTGCTCCCCAGAGGTGCATATTGGCTGTTCCAGATGTGTAGAGCCAGGGCTCATCTTTGCACAGGGATTGGCCGAGGCACTATCTCGCTGGATAAGCCAAAGTGCCAAGCGCCATCAAACGGAATGAGCTAACGTCCTCTTTCATGATCTGCACTCGGAGAATAAAAGCCTTCTTGTTGGAATCTGCATTAACAAGCTGCGGGAACGTGGGAGCAGTGTGGGCAGAGAGCTCGGCACGTACTATAACGCTTGTGAATGTCTTATAACAACTGTCAGCGTGTGGAGATTTGGAGTGTGCATGTTTTGAATGACCAGTAATTTTACATTTTGTATTGGGATTTTATGGTTGGGTTGTGTAAAGTGAATCTAAACATCCAAGAAATATGGCCTCATGAAAACGTTTTAACAGACCAAAAATAAACCGCATTTCATTTGTGTGCCGCCAGCATGGCTTGAAATTAACTTCTTGGCTCACTAGGCCCTGTCGCTAGTGAATTTCAAATTGAACCCCAAGCAGAACTTTTTTTTTTTTGCCCGAGCATTGTCACCTTAAATAACTGGACACAGCAGCCTGTGAGCCAGGTTGTGCAAGTCTCACCCTATTACGTTTAGATGAATCCGAGCCCCATGATCTGTACAACAGGAACACATGTTCATGAGCCTCAATTTGTGTCTTGACGAGCATTTGTTTTTTAATACGCGCATACAGCTGAGGCTGAGCACTCCGAAGTAGACATTTTCAAAATTCATAGTGCTGTCAAACTGGTCGTCATTTATTGAGTGGAGTCAATTTACATGGAGATTAAATCAACATGAGCCATGCAATCTGTAATTCCATGCATCCAGCCACCACTTAGTGCATAGAGATAAGGCCACCATATCCCTCAAAGAAGTATTTATTTCAATAATAGCAAAGGTCAGCTACCGTGTTGTTTTGGCAAGGTAACGCTGTCATGTACAAACCACTTTTCAACCATTCGATTAACAAAGATATATATATTTCTTTAAAATGCTACAAAACGAGAGGAGTAATAACAAATAGTTTTGTAAAAGCTTGTTCAGCTGAGATTTTATGAGCTCCCCCTTTGTCATTTCTGCTCACTGAACTGTTCATAACTGTCAGATATTCTGCTCTCCGCCCCTGATTTACTCCAGTGTTCTTTCCTCAAAAAAGAAAGGAACTTTCATTTCCTGTCATGATTCTGGTCACATAGAGTTTATTACAGCATGACCCCTCAATAGTTGGCGAATATTGCAGTTTCAATATCCAATAGCTCTTTGTCATACAAACAGTTTTTTATCTGGAGAGAAAGGAACCAAGTAGGATGATCAAACGATTGTGATTTCAAATGACATAGACTTTTATCTGGAGCATAAAGTATCCAAATCCAACTTGAAATCTAGCAGGCAATTACCACTTAACTTAAACTCTGCCCTGAGGTTAGAAGCAATTTCATTTAAAGGTGATGACCGTGGTTTCAACATGGCAGCAGCACAAAACTAAACCAAATTTGGTATAAAAAAATCATTTTACCCTGCCTGATGATATTTGTATTCTATAAAACAGAGAAAAAGGATAAAAGGGAAATAATATGTACCAGAACAGGGTCAGTGAGAGCGCTTAATGGTTGTCACGGTTGCCGGCGAAAGAAAGGCACTGCTGATGTGGATGATTGGACTTATGACAATGATAGATGGTGTTTCCTGGAGCCTTGCGGGTTTCTGCTGTGCTGCCAGTGACACTTGGGAATCCCACTAAATGCCCATGCCCATGCCACAGATCTACAATGAGAGCCTGGGGGGAATGTAGGCGAGATAATCCAGTGACATACATCCCATCAAAACTTCTACAGCAGTGGGCAGCGGAGAGTGAGACCAGCTTGTGAGGGACAGCATGTTTAGACCGTCTATATAATTTCCATCTTGGCTGAAGTGTTCTGTCTAGTGGATTGTGTGTAAGTCGCTTTGGATAAAAGCGTCAGCTAAATGACATGTAATGTAATGTGTATGTGTCTTGCCTGAATAGGCAATGATGTTAATGAGCCCTTTTAACTTAAGAGCCATTATGCATTCGCACCACATTAAGAGTAACTTTGAGCGTATTCATCCACAACCAACATTATTCTTAAATTATTTTGATTATAATAAGTTCATTGACTGCTCTTTTTTCCCACCAGCTGTTAATTAAAAAAGAGGGCCTGTTAGGGAGTATTTTAACTTGTATAATAATACAATGTTGTAACCAAGATAACTGCTTGTCTGTCATCAATACACTCTATAGAGTATGAAAATCATGAATATGAAACCAAGCACTTTAAGCTGATAATAAAGTATAATAAAAAGTATGATTGGAACTGATGCAGGTTTGGTCCATAATGAGTTTTTATAAATGTTTCCTATTCTTTTCTGAGGCATTAAAGGGCCCAATTAAAGGAAAGAGTTTTCTGAAGGGGGGTGTTTGAAACTGATTTAGAAGTCAAAGAGACACAATAGTGTCTGAATAATAGGATCTGGCAGAAGAAAGATGGATCTACTGAGGAGTAAAATTTTTACAATAATTGGGGTAGATATTTCTGCTGCCTATTTCAACTAGAGGCCCATCTCTGGGTGGCATTTCATAATAAGAACAGGAATTGTCACCATAATGAATTCATCAATGTTGGTAAGATGAATGGCTCAACAAGAAATTGATATGGCCATCTTCCAGATCTGATGCTGAAAATTGTCTCTCACATATATTGTCTTATTAGAAAGTGGACGGCTATTTGGACAACGCAACCATATGAACATCTTTTTCCATTTAGCATGTTTGAAATATGAATGGCAACATGACTTGACCTATTCTGGAAATAGAGTAATGACAGAGTTAGTGCATTTGGAGAGACAAGACCTTTATCCATAATGTGGTTCCCATATGGCACAAGATGAATATTAAACAGAAAATGAGATAATCTTCCTCCTGAAATGTGTATTTCCCACGGAAAGCAGCTGAGAGCATTTATCTTATCAGGAGTTATGGGCTGCCAACTGTTGCCAAGGTTTTATCAAATCTGACTGAACCTATGAGACAAGACGACCCTTTAATTTAGAAAGGAAAGCAAACGTATGCAGAGTTTAAATCACAAAAAAAAAGATCAGCTCATCACCCCTCTGAATCATGCAATTGTTTCTTCATATCTAATTTATTGAAAGAAGAAGGCATTTTCCTTCTTCTGCCACAAGTTAAAAAAGGGGGTTTATGCAATTCACATGTTTGTCCCTTTGGTCCCAAAATGTGTCCAAGAGAGTGGTATGAATCTTCTAAATACTGTATATGTATTTCCAAAGACTGTTGCTTTAACAAGACTAAATGATATATAATATAGATAAGGCCTGTTGTTGGAAGCGGTATGAATCAGGATTAATGGGGTGAAATTAAAATACATGTCACTGTTGGTTATAACAGAGGTTGTTCCAGGAACATTTCATAGACTGATTTGTGAAGTTAATTCACATTGTTAGTCACATTGTTACAGCCTCGGTCCTACAATCACATGCAACGACTAGTTCTCTGTGCAAATACAAGCTCCGTGTAATCTACACAGCATTACACTGGGACTAAGTCAGATTTCAGTTCTCAAGTCTGTGTGAGCTAGGAGGTTTACCGTGCAAAGAAAAGGATGCTCAGAACTATTTTAGTGTCTGTGTGGAAGTGGTTGACTTGCATTTGAGTAGAACTATATGAAAGTGAGGGACAGAGTTATGAATTATGTAGAAGTAAAAAAAAATCCTGCTGACAACAAAAAAACATACTCCTCAAGCACAGATATACTGCAGCAGCGGTGCTGCACAGGCTGCACAAACTCCCAGAGAAAAAGAAGGCAAAACTCATCAATAAATTAACAATAGGGTTCTTTTTCTTATAAATGATACACACTGTGGATGTGGAGCGTGTTTAACGTTCAAAGCGCTCTTTTCATCCTCATATGTTGGTAAAAACATATAGATTTTAAAAATCAATTCACAGTGTGGTAAAAATTTGGTTTGCATGTTCTGCTGTGTGTTGCAGGTTCTCCTACAACGGGCCGACAAGTCATCTTTAGAAGCTGAGCTTGTTTGTTGTCAGCTGCTTACTGAGCTAAAGCAGGTCTCGAGGATGCTGCAGTCATCCCAGTAATTACACTGTCATTTTCTGCATGTGTAGCTCCATGCTTAACCTCTGCAGCACACTGCGTGTCTAATCGATTTTACAAGATTGGCTTTTAATCAGCAAAGTGTACATTAACTGTGAATGTGTACGTATTGTGATGTTATGCCTACCATGCTAAGTTACTGTAAAAGCCTGCATAAACAGCTCTGAATTGTCTATTTTCAACTACTATGCATTACTGTTTTAGGACAAAGAATATTTGCTTGTTATCCTTAATCGTTCTCCCCATGGTATTCAGCAGAGCCAATTATATTATCTTGTGAGAGACAATTATATTTGCAAAAGGTCACATTCTTGCACATATTTATCAGCCGGTCAGTTACAGTCCTCATAATAATTAGTCATTGGTTAAATCTTTACCTCAAATCAGATGTTGGATTTAGTTCCTGTCAATTAATGTCAAAATGTACCAATTATGCTTATGTATCATCAGGAAATGAATATGCCTTAAGTACTTTAGGCCAGTTTTTATGGTAAAGACAAAACTTGTAATTAGATAACAGAGAACAAACAGACTTAACTGCTTTATATAAAGCAGTATCTGGCGTTGGTTAATCATTTTAGTCACAGAGCCAGGTCGACAAGCTTGCTAATCAAAGTACATCTTGATTTTATGATTCTAAACCCTTTATTAGAGAGAGGGGAAAACAAACCCACTGTGCCCTTTTTTGTGCTCTCTTTTTCTACACAACATAATTATTAAGTGTTTGTGAAAACCAGGCAAGATTTTCTTAAATGTGGTGTGAATCTGCATTCCTAGTGCAGGGCTGTGACTTAAAATATACATACATTGATATGTAGGACAAGAGAGATACCAGATTAAAAGGTGCAAAAACAGGCTAAAAGTTTGTATTATTTCTGGCTTTTAAAATCAGATATTCCTTTTTTCTATCACACTATGAGAGTCTCCAGCCATGATAGCTGCTCCGTGATGCCGGATTTAGGCAAAGCTGTGCTGCTCACATGAGCATGCAAACATGCTCACGATAACAATGCAAACATGCTTATGTTAAGCAGGTCTAACCTTGACCATGTTCACTCTAGTTCAGAGTGTAGCATGCCAAGTTTCACTAATGAGGATTTAACACAAAATATAGCTACGGCTGATTGGAATCTCAATAGGTTTAATTGTTAGGACATACAGTTTTACCCAATGCTGGCACAGCCCAAAGGTCAGAGGATCACCATGGTCACTGCAATTCATCCCAAGGACAGTGTTAGGGAGGGATTGGGATAGCATACTGCTACAATGTGTGTACCTAATTTTAACAGGATACGTAAATCCCTCCCCCTACTGGTGACACCAGAGACCAAAGCTATTAGGATAACTGTGTGATTTCAGCAAGTTACATGGTCATCCATCAGAAACAAGAACATCAGCACATCATTGTTGTTAGAAAAGAAACAAAGAGCTTCATTGAAGTTTCCTTGCAATCCATCCAATAGTTGTTTGATATTTGAGTTTGAACTAGTTAAATTAGATTGGCATCTTCAGAGCCATCAGCTAGTGTGGCTTAAAATGTAACAAAGTACATATATGTATATAAATATATATGTATATGTTTGTTTGCTTTGCCGCAGACCATATAGAAACCGACTAGAAGTTCCAATCTGCCAAGAACTGCAGCGCATCAACAAACTGTCATAGATCCTTCTGCTGCAGGTTTTTTCCGCAGCAACCCGAAACAAGAAACAGACTGTATTTTCACTTCAACATAAACAGTACCTCGAACTGTATAAGGTGCAGTGAAGCTCCAAATCTCTCCTTCTCACCAATCCCTCGCCTCACATTTAATTTAGCAATTTGCTATTGTTAATAGCATTTCATCCCATTCTAAACCATCAAACTCTATTCAGTTCACTGTAACTTGGTTCATCTCAGTTCACTTCAAGCTCTGTTAACTTCTGTGTACTTCAATTCAATACATGTTCTATCTTTACATCCTATCTGGGGAGCTGATTTAGGTCATAGTGCTTCACAGCAACTGAACTGTAATCATACAAAGGCACAGGTCGTAAGAGTAGGTGCATTTATATCCAGCTGATACTTATAGGTGGGCAAGGTTGTCTCTCGATTAGATGCACAGGTTTTTGTTGTCGTCCTTTATAGTTTAGTAACAGGACAGCCTGAGGCAGGAAGGAGGCTCACTGTCTATCTGTAGTCCTCTCGGTATGGCAAAGACAAACACCCAATGGGCGCAATTCATTCTGGCAGCGTGGTGCAGGAGATATTTTCTGCAGAGCAGAGTCTGGCAGCAGAGTGAGTGGGAGTACGCTGTCTGTGTATTTCAAAAAGATGGTGGCTGTATCCGAGAGCTCATTCTGTCATTAGTATGGAGGGTTAAAAAGCATTAAGAAATCCCCCTCATGGTTGAATCACTGCGAACTGAAAGCAGCGAAGCAGTTAAGCACTCTCCCTTTTTGCGGTAAATACAGTAAGATGGTGCAATGTGCTGCATTTAGCTAATAAGCAACATTAGAATGACATTCTCACTATGATCGATCATCTTAATCATTGCACCAGTTCTACAGTCAGTAGCCTTTCTGCGCCACTCAAGTTGACCTTTAAAGGCTTAAATACAAGGCAGGGGTTTGTTTTGCGGAAGAGGAGGCGTAACGCATTGAAAAGGCTACTTGTATCTCAACCATTGAAAGCTACACATTTTCAGAAGCTTTTTGAGCTTTAGACATATTTCTCTGGATCCATAATGGCATCTGCTGAGGAGGGATCGCCTTCTCTATCTGCTTTGCAGACTTCTGAAATCATCATGTAGTGCAAGTCCATGACTGTTTTTCAACTCTGCAATTTCCAAAAAATAAAATTAGAGCTTGTCTTTAAAGGCAGAATATTTTTAAAAAAACTATTTTTCACCAACTCACGTTAAGGTGTTGGCATTGTTTCTCCATCCATACCTGGCAAAGCCTGCTTCCCTTCTGTTGGCAAGTCCCCTGTTGGAAAAATGCCAGCACACTGCCTCACATTCTTGTGCTCCCTCGATTGCTCACGCTCCATTTATACCTGAAGTAAAGCAAGAGCTGATTGATCTGCAGCTTCTCTTTTTTTTAAGAACATTTGTATTGCGGATTGGATTAAACAAGCAACGGTGCATTTGCTGGCATCACAACAGAATGTTAGGCCTTTATAAAGGTAATTTTAATACTTGGTAATTGATGTTCGCAATGTCTGTTCCCTTAGCTTTTCTGATCATCGACTGGGGCTTTTACTGATAAAATGATGTATTCCACCTTGTTCTAATTGACTTTGATTGGTATTTTTTTTTCTACATGAATTATTGAGTAACGATTTGTAAAAAAAAACAGCCACAGATAATGCATCAATACGTTAACAGCCTCAGGGTATTAATTCCTCTTTATTCCTCGTTATTTGCGGTTTCTCTGCCGTTTTGATTTGGTGTGCAGGTGCATTATGATTCAGCCTCTGAGATTTTAGGAAGCTCTATCAGCAGCTTGTGGTATGTTGGATGATAGCATTATGTGGTCACTTAAGGATTCAACTATCTGAAGGTTTTTTTTTCATGTAAGCTTTACACTTTCTGATGAATAAAATATGTTTTGCATTGAACAGTAATAAAACACTGCTGAGATGTCTATTATGCGTAAGCCTCATTTATCCTCCAAGAAAGCATTTTTTTAATAATTCAAAAGAATATCCTGTGAAACACTGTAAGTAATAGGAACTATCTGGTGTATCTACTATGCACACCTTCCCAATGCTCCCGGTGCCAGAAATACGTACATCAAAGCAAAAAAACAACACGAGGAGGATGGAGGTGTCTGTGGGCCGTGATGGTGAGGCTTGTCAGGCTGCTTGCAAAATACAGCCGGCAAAGAGAACGAAATGATTATGCAATGAACGGGGTAAATCTCTTCCTCCCAGCAGAATGTGGCTGTCAGTGCAAATTAAGTGTGATGGGTTAATGAGTCAAAACGATGGCATTTCAAAACATTACAAAATGATCATGTGTTTCCATCTCCATACTTCTGAAATTATTACAGGAGGGGGGGGGGGGTAGACATTGAGATTCTTGGCTCCTGATGAAACCATATGGTTAATGGTCTCACAGGCATGTTAACTAAATAAACCATGTTATTGATAAAATGACTGAGAAGCATTAAATGTACATGAAAAAAGTCCCTTTTCAATTGCAAAGGTGCAAGCCTTTGATAGTACATGTCTTGCAGACCCTGAGGAAATACAGCAGTGAAGTAGAAAAGGTTGAGCATGTTGTGATTGATAACACGGTATTTAATATTATAAGCAGAAACAAATTATTGTTAGTATATATTTCCAGATTTGTTGAGAAATTACACACACTGGCATTAACAGATGAACTCTGTGTGACCGAAACAATCTGGTTGACCCCGAAAGGTCAACTATTGTCAATATGGATAGTTCTTTCATGTGCAACTCCAAATAGTAACTCTTATATGGACATCTATACTGCAAAACTTTATTTGAGCAAACGGTGCTTTCCTTCCCATGATTCATGTTCAATAAAGAATTCTGTTAAAATTGTTATTAATGTTGTACAGATGTTAACCTCATCTGTAACCAGTCTGTTCGAGAGAACCAACTACCACACTACCGAATGAATCAATTAGTACCAACCATTTCAGAATTGTGGATGAATAATGCTCAGGGCCTCTTGACCTCTCACCTGAATATATGTGCTGTCAATGTAGATTGGTTCTATGTACACACAAGTCCCCCATGCATAAACAGATTAATGTTAATCCCATGCAGATTGTGGCGTAAACCATGTTTATTGCATGCAGTATAAATTCTTTATTTTTTCATGTTTTAAAAATGATTATTTCTCCATAATCCCTAAACATAAGCATCATTTGGGTATTACTAAAAGAACTCTTTCAAATGCAAAGAGTCCAGTTGTATTCATATGTAGAAATGTAAGTGACCATTTGTGGGAAATATAGGAGTTTTTGAGCAGTTTCTAGAACAAAAGATTTAAAATATATAATTGTTGGAGAAATTTGGAATCACATTGATTAATTCTTGATTAATGAAGACTTCCGCGTTAAAATTGTATAAAGAATCATATTAACCCAAGGATTATTGTAACAATTTATGACACAAAGTAGAAAATTGAAATGGACATCAACCACTGTTATCATAATGTTTAAAGCCTTTTAACACTTTTAAAATTGTTCAATTTGATTTCATGATTCATAACTGTAGCAACATGATACACACGGCTGAGATGCTTGTCAAATTAATTTCAGCTTTTATATGATGTATAACACTTCTCTGTAGCCTATACCTGCCACCCCCCGCCCCTAAAATAGTCCCTTGTAACTCCCTTGAAATGACAATGTTTAATATTTTAACAAACATCATTGTATTGTTACAATCCCTATAGCATTAGCCTCTAATGACATCAAGTATTATGCTGTTTATTTCAAATAAGCAGGCAGTCCTTTACTGCACACACACACACACACTTCATCTGAACAGCATATTGCGTGAAGAGCCAGGGGAAATACTACAAATAACTGGCAGCACACACTATGGAAACAGGATATTACATCTAAGGAGCCATGTGCTGACTAAGGGAACCTCCAAGGCCGAACAACCCCTCACGTATCACAAAGGCATAATTGATCCATTCCAAGCAACTGGTAGACTAACCAAAGGACAGTGCAATGCACTACTGAATGAAAACCTCTCGCATCGAGAAATTATGACAAAAGCCTTTAGCAGCCAATTTTGTAACAAGATCAAACTAGAAAATGTATTTTCTGCTGAAAATGCGTTGGTATGCATGAAGCTGAAATGAATTTTAGAAAGTTGCTTAAAGTACAGAAATTCAGAAATGAATTCTAAACATTGCTGAAACAAATTAAATTGGAAAAGCTTAAATGAATTTAAAAATTTCTGAAAATACAGAAATGAGAATAGTTGAAATGAATTTTAAAGGATTGGAAAAAATACAGAAATAATACAAGCTGAGAATTAATTTTAATTAATCAATTAAAAAGCACTTGGGAAATAGAGATATTAAGCTGTAAGAGACATTTTATTATGTTTTAGTTTTGTTTCACCTTCCACAACGTCTCCCCTGAGACCGGTTGTCCTTGGGCCGGCCAACAAGAGGCTCGGTCGACAGAGACAACAGATCACAGGATCACTGAGCCACTCAAACTCCTAACATTACATAACGGTAATAATGGAAGCACACTTTTTGTCATTTCAAATGTTCTTTATTAGCAATGAGCTCATCAAATACTTTCAGCGTATGTCTTTTTGAGCTGTTGAAAGAGTTTGGGGCTTCACTGGGAGCTAAACTAAATATAAAAAACTACTGCCATCAGCCAGTTAGCTTTATTAAGCAAAAGGACACATGAGGAAACAACTAACTGGGCTCTAGTAAAAATTAGACCACTTGCAGTTTATTTTATCTGTACCAAAACAAATCAGAAAAAAGTTATGGATGAAGCACAGGAATTTAAAATAGTCGTCATGATAGCGTCACAGTAAAATTTGACCTGTTGTCGCTACCCCTCAAAATGAAAAACCAATGTTATGTTCTCCTAGAGTGATGACATCGTAGATATTTGATTCATGTTCCGGCCACTCTGAGTCATGGTTACTCCCCATCCAATTACTATCCCATAATATATCAAGGGAGTTACAGCCAGACTGAGCAAAGTCAGAAGTGACTTGAAGACACCTGTGGGTAATGGAGAGTGGTGGCGCTTGGTTTGGATCACACCACAGATGTAATGATTCAGTTGGAGGGAGACCAGGTCGACCGATAACTAGGTCAAAAGGAGGATGTGTTTGATCCTTTTCGCCCTGATCCTATGGCTACATATTGGCTTCAATTACTCTTTCTTTCACATCTAATAGAAAGGCAGAAAAGAAAATCTATTTCATCCGTTACTCTGGGAAAAAAAATGTATTCATCAACTCAAGACAATCAGAAACCGTTCTCTCTGCTAATGGGTTACGTGAATTAATATTCATTGGGTAATCAGAACTAGAATTGGTATTTGGATGTGCGGGTCAGGACAAATGTCTATGTATAAAATATATGTGATACTTACAGATGTATTTAGATCTGTACAACTGAAGGGAGACGTTATGAACAAGGTTGAGTTTGTAGAAGTCTGATTGCTTGACAGACTTAGCAGCAGATGATATATTCATCGTGAATATCCATCTTATTCAAGAATCGTGGGCCATATTTTCTATATTAAGATAGACTTTGACAAGTTCCCATGCTGAAATGTTAAGGATGCAGACCCACTGTCTGTTTGAAAGAAATGCTTCAACTTTTATACAAACCATGAAAATTAACTGCCTGTTTCCATCAAGTTTTCCTATACTGCTATAAAAGTGTTATACTTATACCTAAAAAGGTTTGACATTTCCCTCATTTCTTGAAATACAAAATGTGAAATTTGTTCATGGTGAAATTGGACCCGTGAAGTTTTTAAATACAAAACTATTGACCTGGAGTTATGGTATAGAATTTGTTTTAGCCTTGGAAGATGATTTTACTGCACTGTCACCTTACATCCGTAGCGTGTAAACAAATTTTACTCACCTGATTTTCTGTATCTCAATGATTACCGTTGTTTTGTATTACATACTACAAACATATGTTCTTTGCATGTGGAGCTCACAACTTTAATGGTGAATTGCATCAGAGCATCACTTACCACAAAAACTATCACAGTCAAGATGAATAAACAATATTACAGCAAAAAAATGCATCCTATAACAGTGACGGGAAGGCTGTCATAGATGACTACATATTTTATTATATTTTGCCAGCTGAAAACTTGACTTGACTCTGAGCCACTGCAGCAAAGTAGAGTGTTTGGTTTGGAGTTTCGGTGGATTGCTAGCTTTAGCTGAGGACCCAAAGCCGTTCTGTGAAGGTATTGCCCTCGACTTAGAGGTAGAAATGGCTAATAAGCAAATGCTGCTGATTTGTAATTAATTTTTTTTTTCTTCGAATTAGAAACATGATGAAGAAAAACATCTCAGAGAAAATCTCTTTATAAGTGAATTGTAAAGCGTATAGATAACATAAGATAACCAAAGAAGGGAGTGAAGCAGGGCCTATTATCCATCTCAATCATTCTGCACATATCTGTGATGTCAATGATCGTCTTGGTATTATCATTTCGATTCCAATATAGTTTTTCATTTTGTTTCTTCTTACTGAAATCCAGTATACCCTGCGTTCTGGGAGGTTCTTATGAGATAAGACACTATGTCAAGGAAACTAGGGTGCAGTAGCTTCTGTGTGTGTGTGTGTGTGTGCGTGCGTGTTTGTCGTGACGCTTGGATCCAAATTATTTGGTGGATGAAGCCTTGGGGAGACTTTAAGGATGCCGCCAGGAAGCACGCCAGTATAGACAGGTAGTGACATTTTTACTTCACAGAACTTCCCAGCATGGACTTTTATGTGAGTGCAGAGCTCAGTAACTGATATTTCTAGTGCTTGTAATGATTTATATTTTACTGGCTTTGAGGATTTCACATAGTTCTCTTAGGACACTTCAACGTTTGATACTTTTAATATGATGCCTCTAACTGTAGCGTTTCCTAAACTAGCGTGAAATCTTCAGTTAGCTAAATAATAAAGTTAGGGGAAAAATAAGTTTTTGCTGTAATGGTTCAGAATATTACACATCTTAGTCTATTTATGGTCCCTGCAGTCAAGCCTTACTATACCTCCCCTGAATGTGGAATTTAAAATAACCAGATATTTCTTTTTAAAACAGACATAGAGTTGCTTTTATTTTTAGGTCTCAAACACAAAACAATACAGAAAATCACATATATAGAGACTTTGGACTGTTGTTGTGTATCTATTGCTATTCTGTATTCAATATAGAAAATGTATTCAATTTAAATATCGAATGAGTTGACTGAACTCTGGTGTGCCTTGTCAATGTCTGTCTTAGTGCAGAGCAATGGCAGCAGCAGAATTTTGATATTGTTGTCATGGAAACGGACTACATAAAATAAGTAGTGCATTCTGGTGGAAAGGTTTTTTTTTAACATGCCAAAAATCCGATGCGTATGAGGCCTTTGTTCATTCTCTCGGATGTTTTACTTAACTCAGTTGATTGAACTCATTTTATTGTCACTTAACCGGAGCTGTTTGCAGAGCTGTGGTTTTCTGGTAACATTCCCCATTGTGTTTCAACAGCTTGTCATCTTGCTGTGTTTTGAATAACAAGGTCAGTGCATGGAAAAAGACCAAGACAGATTTTATTTCAAAACACAATATATATTTCACAGCTGTCAATGACTGACCCAAAGGCTCTTTTGGTAATCTTTACAAACAATATATTAGTAGTTGTAAATAATTGTTCATTTAAAATATATGTTTCATTATGGTATTCATGAATACATACTTCAAACTATTTCAGACTGTGACACATAAGGATGGGCCTGAAAAAACACCCCTAACTCCTCTCATAAACATTTCAGAACCTGTATGTGACACAGCAGGTACTTGATTGCACTGTTAAAGCAGAATATCATTGCTTAAGGCAAGGTGACAGGGATAATAATCTGCCATACTTTTATGTTTAATATTTAAATCCCGGAGGTAAAGAGACCAAGATGGCGGTGTCCTTGTTTCGAGCGCCCTCCCTACTCCATCAACTTGGCCCACAGCGATCAGTCAAAACGATTCATGTTCTCTTATACAACTAAAAAGATATGGAAATATGGGAACATTTTGATACAAAGACAACATTAAAATTGTAATGCATAATTGCCAGGATAATGTTATTTGTTTGTGGTTTGTTCTCATATTCTACATCTTTTCAGCATCTAGCGCCTAAATTGCAACATTGCCCATCTCAGAGGTACTGCATTTGTGCTTCAGTATTTGCTATGTAAAGATTGTAGTAACATCAACGTAACGTCAACGAATATTAATTTATTTCTGCAGCAATTACTCCTTTCTACATGTTTTCTTCCTCCAAACCTGATTGAAACACATTCTCTGTGAGTCAGTTTAGAGAACCACAGGATAATAGATTGAATTTTTAATAAATGAGCATACGCTTCAAACAGTACAACTGCATTTACCCCAGAGCCCTGCTACATGCAGTTAAGTGAGCGGGAAAGGTCACATAACTGAGGGGCAGAATAAGTTCTGCTACACGTAAATGTTGATTAATCTCTACAGCGCTCTGAAAGGTGGATGAAATATAATATTTTCATGTTATCACCTTAAACTTCTAAGTTCAGAGGCAATTACAACATGGCATTTTGCCTCTGAATCAGTATTAATTTACAGATCTTTTTCGATGACATTTTAATAATGTAATGCTCCATTTTCCCATTTGACATTCTGAGCTAGATGTTCTTCTTGGGTATGTTTTCTTTTACATTTGAACTGGCTGTTTGAGTTAAAGCTGACAATATGGCCAAAAGCAGTATTATTTGACACCTGTTTTTAAAGTGAGAAATTGTGGATTTCACATGCTCAGCTATTGATTTTACAAACAAGCCACAATGTAGGAAGAAACACGTGATGCTCTGAAAGTCAAACCTCAGTTATTATATTCCAAGGCAATATAGTTTATACGGGCAACACCGCAGCATCAATCCCTACATTCTGTTTAGTGAACATAGTGCCGGAGCTCATAATTCAGTCGGCAAAATCTTGTGCAACAATCTAATTATATCTATATTCAAGGGGGATCTGAGCATTTCTCAACGGGCTCCATGCAGCTGACTGTGTGTGCATAACTGTGGGCCTGATTAACAAGTCGTTGAGTCAGCACAACTGTAGTGAAGCACTTCAAGCCCACATATTTTCTAACCTACAGAACTGTGCTAAAAAGTAACAGTAATAACTTTTGATCTGTTTATTGTCATCTCTTGGTCAATTTAATCCTGAAATGCCATTTAGTTATTTTTTTCACAGTACATTTCTGCAGTGTTTTGGACTATTTCTATACAGTAAATGGTATATTTGAGACATTCTCAGGCTTTGTATGCACTAGATGACAATTTTTTTTTAATCAAATGGCATATAAAGCCGGTCTCAATTTCAATAGTTTCTTTGCACCACTGACCAAACCAGTCATTGCATAATCTGAATCATTGCACTTTATTGGAGTACAATAAAGGGTTTGTCATTTCGGTTTGGTAACAAAGGGGTTTTAAGACACTGAGATGATATGGAGAGGCTGATGCAGTCGCAAACTATCCAAAATGGTTGAAATTGTATTCGTATTGTTGTAAATGCTCAAATTTAGAAATAGGGATCACATGAAAATTAAATTCATGCAGCTGGAACTCAAAGTGGAATATGTAACACCAGCCATGCTTTATACAGTACAGGAATGATGAGAATAGTTTGCAGAGTTATAAAGATAAATGCTTGCTTTTCGATGTTATATGTTCTCATAAAAACCACTGAAGGTCAATATTTCTACATTTAATGAAGATACCTAAAGCTGTGGAAAATATGGCCAATGCTACAAGCAAAAGGGCAGCTCGTTAATCTAGTCACAGTGGGGAAGCAAACCAAATTTGAGAACTTAAATGTCTTTCACCAGTATAAGCATAGGAGATGAATTGAGAATACGTCAACTCTTAAGGTCAGGCTGGTGCTTCGTACTGATGTATTTTAATAAGAATAGACTGAAAATGGATCCTTAAATTACTTCACACTGACTACTGAGAAGGCTAGTATTTGCAGAGCCTGTGCAGGGTGAATGCTTATGGAAGGAGAACGAGACAGAAACGACTGAGGAATCCAGATTTGTAAAAATGGGTGAATCGTGGTGTAAGAAAACAATCAAGTGATGTTAGCAACGGAAACCTTTATTAAAACATGTGTCATCTCTGCTCTCCGTTTTTTCTGGTGAGTAGGTCAAAGCGTCAGTGCTTTGGAAACATGCCCATAGAAATCCCTGCTTCATTTTCTATGATGTGAATATGACTTAATCTGAAAAAATTGAACTAGATGGATAATGTTGGCGGACCACTTAAATGAACGGATGGTAAGCAAGTTGGCTCCCCGGCCAGCTGGAGGAATCTGGGCCAGGAATGTAATTGGCCGACACCCGGAAGCCCCCCCTCCCGCTCCCACGCCCTTCTCCTGCAACTTCCACTGAATTGCACCGGAGCGAGGCACTTAACCCATTAAGTATACTGTTGCTCAGCGGCCCCCGGTACAGGACTGATTGCATTGCCGTTCCCTGGTGTGAGTGCAGCTCAATGTACAGTGAAGGGGATGTAGGTCATTGCAGGAAGAAAGCAACATCATACACACTGTGTCAAAACACTCCCGGGGTAAATAACATTCATAATATTAACACACTACCTATCAAGGAATCACGCTTCGCCATTGTAGCTGGAGACGGAAGTTACAAAGAAGCGCACCGTGAAATGAGGCCGTTTGGGGTCAGAAAGCGTTATTTAAAGAGGGCGTTGCATGTGGGGGGAGAGATTTGTTAGAGTTCTTGCTGAGAGTAGATGAAGAGGTCATCATACTCTCATGTACCAAGTAAGAAACTACAGCTATCAGCTGGTTAGCTGGCTTTCAATATTTAAAATGAAGAAGTAAATCTTTACTTCTTCAGTTTGTAGAATAATACACTTTGAGTTTTAGCTGAGTGCCCGTCAACTTAAGGGCGATGGCAACTCCCGGAAGTTAAAGTCACACCACACTTTGAGCACTGAAACGTCATATTTACACGTCTGACGTCCGTCACATCAACGAAGCCAAAAACGGCATTTTACCAAATGTAAAATAAATACCTCCTTTATTCCAGAACAACATTACATTACTTTTTGTTTCTTTTTGAAGAACAGTATTATTAATACTAGAATAATCTTAAATGAACTATCAGCCAAAGAAAGTATAAACTCATACAGAAATGGTTTCGGGGTCTTCTACATTTCCAGATCTGAGATGGTCCAATTAGGGTTATTACACGGTCCAGTCAGTTTACTTTATTTTTTTTACCCCTCAGGTGACACATACGCTGCAATAACAGCATATATAATAATTTCATCCGGTGAGATGGAGCTTCACTTTTTTTTTTTTTTTTACACAAGATTGGCTGGTCTAATGAATATTTAGTTAAGCCTAATTAAATAATCAATCAGGCAGGCGCAATCCGCCCCCCTTCTCCTCCTCCTCCTGCTCCTGCTCCAGAGGGCCATCTCCTTTACAGACAGGCGCGCCTTCAGCCCCCCCAGCGTCTGATCACATTACCTCAGCAACACGTTTCCTCCTCCGTGCGCGTGGAACCAGCTCAGCTGTCACATCCCCCGGGGAGGGACACTTCTCAGCTCTGAATGAGAAACTCCAAAAGGCTGTTACGAGTCGCCGTCCCACGGCGGGCCATCTTTTCAACTTAATGGTGAGCTTGTATCCGACCGACACACGCGACGTATGACCGTACGGTGTAATTGTCAGGCAGCGGGAGGGGGGGCAGAGAGGGGCCAGATGGTCCGTATTGCCGTGCGCTCTAGCAGTCAGATTACTCGTCCAGGGTAAATCCCGGGCCTTGAAGGATGGGGGCGGACAGACGCGTAACGCTAAGCTCTTGTTTAGTGCAGACAACCCCCCCCCTCCACACACACACACACACACACACACACTTGGCTGTAGGCCCGCGTGTCTAAACAGGTGGACAGGTGAGCGCATGATGCGTACCTGCGCGGGCCATTTTGGAAACGTGGTCTGTTGTGAAGCTCGAGTCACGTCACGTGAGTTGTGCATTAACGCAAGAGGAAATGGCTTGAAGGCAAATGGAGAAACGACACGGACACACGCTTTTACATGTGCTTTTACAAATGACACGGGGTAAAACAAGAACGCACACAGAGCAAATGTTTCCAACAATTAACAATGGGGGACAATCTCTTATTTCGCTTTTTAAAATATTTTATAATTACAAATATATAGAAAGTTGTGATCAATAGACTAGAGTGATGGCCAAACTATAAATATGAATGTATCCTCCCATTTTTGTCATTATTAACTGTGGAATATTTTCTAGTAGTATCTAATGACATTTATTTTATCTTATTTAGTTCTATTCTCCCTTTGGTCAGATATTTATAAACTCAGATTTACCAGGTGTTAATATGTTTTTTCCCTTTTTGGGTGGAAATTCAGTTCATATTATACCAAATCTTGACAAAAGAAAGCTGATTATTTTCCGAATGAGTGCACTAGAGCTTTCCTTGAGAAGGGTAAGGGGTTTGACGAGGGTGTGTTTGTCTGATTTGAAGTGAGCTGAACTTTCTTAACACAAAAGACAAAACCTGTTAACACAGAGGAGCTGCTTGGCCAGTGACGGTGAAAGTACAAAAACATTTAATTAGACTTTTAGGTTGCCCTTTGCACCAATTATTTGTGAGAAAATCATAAAGCAGATATATCTGTTCTGCAGGTGCACGTAACTTATCGCTGGATAATGAGTACACAGCCATGCTGTGACATAAACCTGCAGTATTTCCAGTGCAGGGCTCTTAAGGCGCTGTGTGACTGAGATGGTACGTTCCCAGAAGCACAGCGCAAGTGTTCAGACAAAACAACAACGTGGCGGTTCTCCTTGACTAGTGAGCGATGTACCCCCTAAAAAAAATATCTTTCATCCGAGTAACCCTTAAGAAAAAAGGATATTTGAATGGATGCTCATTTTAAATTCAGTTAAAACCAAAAAAAAAACTCACTAATCCCCCGGAGTGCCTTCACGTACCCCCAGGGGAACACGTATCCCTACTTGAGAAGCACTGGTCTAGACTACAGGGGGGCCAGTGACTGATGAAGGTATTGCCTCAAACACAAAATGAGCAACTCCATTCAGGTGAAGTCACACTGCTGAAGCTGTTCGGCTGCTGGCTCTGGCCTAATTCAACCCATGGCTATAACTTCTTTGAAGTATGACTGCAATGGAAACATCCTACAGTTGCATTTTCAAATGTTCTTTGCGGTAATAGAGAACAGAAAAGGAAGAAAATGCGTATTTGTCAAGAACACGTGTTAACTGTGGCTTTCCATGCTCTTCCATTCTGAGATGGGATTCCATAAAGATGTGATTTCCTTCTTGTCATTAGCCAGTAGATCAACGTTACCATTTCACAAAACCCATCAAAATTCAGTTTCCATTGGCTTCAATAACTTGGTATTAAGCGTGATGCCATTTGAAATGGGGTTAGTTTTTCAGGGTTCAGGGTTTTTCCTCAGTGTTGGAACTGATTAGCGGGGATGCAGATCGCTTCCCAGGGAGCACGAGTGATCAGCCGGCCGCCTGCTGCCGTTTGGCTTATCGGTCCTCAAGTGACCCTGCACTGACGATGGTTCAATGGTACTGAAGATTTTTCTCACTTGTACTGGGCTTTTAGAAGGAATTACCACGCTGTTCCGAAACGACGTGTCATCTCTGCCGAATAATTGTGAGTTTAACATAAAGTCAGTGGACGGATGCCGTGAAGGCAGTCACAGACTCCGTCTGCCTCATCTGTAGCGAAGACTAGAGAGCCACGATCTCTCGCCTTTTATCAGCTTCATTGAGCTGAAGCGATTCGTAAAGGTGCAAACACACGCAACATTGAGTCCCTGCAGCTGTCGAAAGCTGCCAGGTTCTGAATCAAGGAAATCCTAATGAGAAATTACTGCACACTAGAAAGATTGCACTATTTATCTCAACAATGTTTGCCTCAATTGACACCTGTGCATCCTTAATCTTGCATAAGTGGCATCATACTGTAACTAGCAGTTGCACCTCACCCACTAGCCAATCTTCATCACCCTCTGTGCGTGGCACTGATGGCGTGATGAGCCAAACTTTGTGTCGGAAAAAGAAAATTTTTCTCATTTGATGGCAAGTTTACAAATGTTTTCAGATGTGGCCTAGTTCGTGATCAAACTGTATTCTGTGAGCTTTGTTATGTAAAGTGCACTGTGTGGTGCTTATTCTTTGATGGATTGTAACCCACGCAGCTCCAAGTAATGATTAATTTAACTGATATGTGAAATATCTTAATGATTAATTGATTCAATGTTTAGTCATAAATGGCAGGAATAACAAAACTGTATTCCATCATACTGCAATATCACAAACTCCTAGCATCTAAATTGACTTATTCCAGCACCGGATTTGTCCAAAAAGGAATGAAATCATACAATACAAATAAATCGATTCATATTTGCATTTGAGATACTAGACCACTTCATCAGACGAAAGCGATGGATCTATTATGAAGGAAATGGCAGTTTGTAAGCCAGTTGTAGTCCAGTGTGTGTCGTATGAAGTGCGACATATAGGTTTACGGCTTTGCTGCTCAGTCATCAGTCCAGCAGGGATTTACACGGCTCCCTTGATCCGTTGCCCTCTGCACACCTGCGTGAGTGGCATCCTAAAAACTGACCTATAATGAAAGCAGTAGGGCTGTGCGAGGGCCCCCCCCCCCCCCACATACATGACCTTGCTTCTGAACCCCTGGCCCTCATTTCTTGAACCGCTCCAGCGTTTTTGCCTGCTGTTTAATCCTCACAGATCAATACCTTTTTTTTTAAGTGTCTATATGCCAGAATATCTTTTTGTCTGTTTAACTAAATGGAGGACAATAGTATAGATTGATCTAATGGTATGAATTACAATGGCATGTGGAAATGGGTTGAACCACTGGATGATTAAGACAGATGTACATATTGCAGTCATCATGAATTGAACCTGCATTTGAATATTCCCTCGTTGTGAATTGTAATATTCTTATTGGGATCAAATCTATTGCACAGAATTGAAACCATTAGGTCCTGCATGTGTTTTTTTTTTCATGCAGCACATATGGAAATGGGGGCCAAAAAAAGGGCAGTATTTCCTCCTGTCTTTCTTCCCCGTGCTACGGCGTGTGGCCCTATCATCGATCCAGTCCTCATGCTTCTTTGGATGTTGAGGGTTGGATGTCACACTCGTGGTGATGTAAGATGATCGTCTCAGCGCACCGACTTTGGAGCACAGATCTTGGCGACACAGGACTTCAGTCAGGAATAGGAGTGCTGGGAGTGCTGTGTGTATGTGTAAATATGTATGTGTATGTATATATCTCTAGTTTGCTACAAGTCATGACTACTATGCTACAGCAGTGCGAAGCGCGGTGGCCAAAACTCTTCTAGCAGGTATTGTTTGAGGGACTTATTAGAATCAGGTGTTGGTTTTATTATCATTGCAAATTCTAGATTTTTGTTTTCAATCATTAATTTTTTGATTCACTGTGTTTAAGTTGTTAGGACCTTTTCACATTGTAATACCTTGTATAATAATAATAATTAATCTCTTTGAAAGATTTTCAGTTATAAACCAGTTACATGTTTTGTTCTGTTTGAATTGTAATACATTACTTCTTTGGCTTGTAAGACGCACTATTCAACCTCCTCTCATGTGAATGAGGTTGAATGGCTGCCCACGCAGCCCTCGTGACGATACTCGCCGTCTCGTTCACTTTATCACTCCCCCTTCATTGATATTGTTGTTCCATATTCAGCGTTTTATTACTTATCATTATGCAGTTATTCATATCAGCCCTTGTGAGCAGATCAAGGAGCAGAGTTTTTCCTCTTGCAGTAAGGCTTCTCTACTTTGTTGTTTTATCTCTTGCACATGGATGAAACGGGCCTGAGGGAAAAAGACAATGCTGTCTGCTTGAACTCCTCTCGCTGCATGACACTGAGGTATCAGGCACAGGCAGGGAAGCAAGAATATTTTATCCGACATTGTCACTCTCTGTGGAAACCTCAGGGAGACCGCTGTGACACACTTGGTGGTCAGCAGCATTGCAAATGATGATGGCAGCTCTGCTACACTCGCTCTAGTCTATTTGCTACAATGGAATGAAGTCTGCGTGAATGCAGTGCGCTCGTGTTTTTTAACGGCAACAGCCGTGGTCGGAAGCATGATGTCCTCGGGTTGTCCTCTGTCTGTCCCTTTCCTCGTGAACAGAGGAACAATAAATTTGGCATAAACATTCCCTTGAACTAGTTTTAGAATTTGTTGGTCAGGGGTTAAAGTTCATCAATGATGGATCTGTCTTCTGCCTTCAAACAAGCTCAAAGTCGTGGTTGGGGTGGAGAGGATGGGTCTCGAGGTGGGAGTGAGGTGGAGGGGCTTTAGAGAGCCTGTGATCTGCCCCGGAGAAGGCTCCGTCCTTGAAGCATGCAAACCTCTGCAAGGTGTTGGGAAAAGTTGGTGAAGACCGTGATTTTGTAGTTTAAATCCGGTGGGAAACGGGAAGCGTGATTTGGCGCCAGGTCTGGTGTTGGTTAGAAGTCTGACCGATGTGTGATGGACCACTAAGAGTTTCTTGTGTTCTCGTTGTGAGTTTACGCTGATGTTGTAAAGGCGTGGGTTGCAATATGACAGGAAATGAAGCCATGGGTCAAAGTTTCAGAGGGGGCTGTACCTCAGCAATACTGTGAACGTCGTAGGAGGATTTGACATTTCTGACAGTACTAACAAGTCTTGAAGATAAAATTATAAGATGAAGAAATTTGGAACGAAAGTGACGAAAGTGAATATGAACGCAGAGTTCATCAAGTCTTATTGTAAGTCGCTTTGGATAAAAGCGTCAGCTAAATGATGATGCAATAATAATAATAAAGTCTAAAGACATGATTACACAATCAATTTACGTTTTGTAGAACTAAAATCAACTTCCTTTTCAAAATCCTTAACCTCACTTTGTCTGTTCCTCAGGTCATCACCAATCACCTGCACTTCTTGGAGAACGCGCAACAACATTTCATGAATTGTGATGCAACACATTTGCATCATTCATTCACCAAATGACATAAGTTGAGTCCCATATTCATTTGTATTAAATTGTAAGAGAGTGGAAACATGGGAGCATTCTTGTTTAATTTAGTTGCCGTCTTTGTGGCCGTCCATCTAGTTCACTGCCAAACAGTTTGCAGAAGACAAGCTTCACTTGATTGGCACCCCAAGCAACACACAGTCCAACTGAATTGGACACTCGTAGGAAACATCTGTCGCAGCGTCTCTGAATGTTGGGATTCAAAAGGGGGAGAGGAGTCAACTGGTCCCCCAGTGAACTTCCCACAGATGTGCCCACTGCAGCTGCAACATGGAGACAAGCTGTGGATGTCTGCAGACGAAACACTGAAGGCTTACGGCGTCCGACTCCTCAACGTTTCAGAAGACGGCTTCGAGAGCTGTTCGGCAACCGGACGGACGAGGGACCAGCTTCTTTTCCCCCACAACCTGAATGGAAGTGAGCAAGTTGAGGTCAAGTGGCTCGTGCCGGGTCGCCATTACTTCATTGCTCTGCACGAGGGAGACGAGCAGCTGTGCAGGCTTGGCTTACGGCTCAACGTGTCTGTTAAAGCGCAACTTTGTCAGGGTTCTCCGCTGCTGCGCCTTTGTTCAGGCAGCGGCGTTTGTCAAACAGGCCTGCGGGACGACGCGTACCGCTGTCTCTGCCACCGCCACTACTCCGGGGGGTTTTGTGAGAAGTCCGATGGTTGTATGGATAACCCTTGTGAAAACAAAGGCGTCTGTTTGAGCAACGGATCCACGGATCCTCGACACAGAACATATGTGTGTCTGTGTCCGCCACATTTTACAGGTAAGAACAGAACGGATAGCACTGATTGCATTTTTCTTCTGTAATTTCATTTTTATTATAAATTCTGATTACAATTGTTAATATAAATATAATTTACAGGATACACAAACATTTATGGAAACTTTTCTTTCATAGGAAATGAAACTATTTGTTCATCATAATTAAATAACTTACATTTTCTCAAACACAAGTTACATTAATTTATTTCCTTCAAACAATTCTCAAAGCTGTATGGAGGCTGTTTATTAAATGCTTATTTTACACTTGCTGTAAATTACAGGTTTCTTTGTTTTGTTTACTGAAGAAGAACTTTCATATTGTGTGTGTGTGTGTGTTACGTGGGGTGTTAGAGGGAGGGCCTACCATGTCCCCTGTTGATTGGTGCATCTAAAGGCAAAACCTACTGTTAAGCTCTCTGAACTTCCTTTTAATCTGATTCATTTCATTTGCTGTTACGTCTGTATGAAGAACCCAATCTCCTTGGAGAAACTCACAATTTGTAGATTTTTGAGTAATCTAATTGATACGGTTTTCATTTCTAATTAGTTCAGTGTAATTTATACAATGCAAAAATAACTTCAAATGTAATAATGCTACTTTCTCAATTATATATTTATTAGACAAATCAAGTTGATGTTGCATGAATCTAATGCAAAAATTAATATTCACCCAACGTGCATTACAAATGAGTTCTTTCTAAAAGTCTTTAGTGTGTACTATGTAGCTGCAATATTATTGAGCACTGATATAATTTCAGTTGTATCAGTTAGAAAGTCAAATAAAAGGCTTTAGGAATGGGTTTTGTACATGCAATACTACACCCTCTAACCCAGGTTCATCTTTTTTTATCAGTGTATCTCTGTGACTTGGAATTCGTTTCAGGAATAAACTGCTCTGAAGTCATTGGAAAAGAAAACTGTGACAGAATATGTGAAAATGGGAGATGTGTTCAAGGGTCGCCTGCCTCCTTCAAATGCATCTGTGACACGGGATCTTCTGGTAAGCAGCTCCTTTTCAGCTGGTCGTTGTTATAATATAGATAGATCTTCGGACTTTGACAATGAAAACACAACATTTGAACGTAATTGTACAGCTGCGATCTCTGCAAGACTGACCATAGATTGACAATCTGTTTTTATTGATGCTTCCTACGAAAGGCCGTGGACGAGATCCTAGTTTCATTTCCACAACCATGCCATTTGCCTGATAGAGGCAACTATCTGTGATAAAGGTCAAAGATGAAAACTGAAAAGCCATATATCTTTGAAAGATCAGAATTTCCTCGTGGTCTCCAACCTGATCCTACAATGTTATATTTGTCATAATATAGGAAGCTACCTCCTATAATCCAATACCTTCCCTCACGCTACAAACATGACATGGTAGTAAAAAGCCAGGGCTAAACTGCCGACTACATATTGTGTTGCAGTTGGTAAAACAAAGGTTTACTGCAATCAATTATAGTTTAACTTATTTTGTCTGCTGAGCATTTTTAAATCAGACATTTTTATATTGTTTGCTGTCCTTGAAAATATATATATATATATATATATATATATATATATATATATATATATATATATATATATATATATATATATATATATATATATATATATATTTAATGTTGCCTGGTCTAATAACTAGTCTGGTAGTGTCCAACATTCAATTTCTATTCTTGGTTATGTATACACTAAATCCAGTATTCATTGTAATCATTGTGTGATAAACCTAAGCCAAGTTAAGAAACCTGGTGCTTCTTCAGATAAATCATTTACAAAAGGGTATTGGACACAAATGTAACATATTTTCCATTAGCGGCCAATTTGTGTTGCTTCCAGTGCTATTTCGGCACGTTGCTGGAGGCTCACATGCAAGCGTTGGGTGGTGATCTAGTGAGCTTGTTAATGAGACATTGCAGCTTCAGCCATCATTTAAGTAATGAGCCTCATTTGCTAAACTAACTTACGGTTATGGTTATCAAACACAAGTGGGTTACAAGACCTGGATACTCCTTCGGTTGCCCTGGATACCAACTGTCAACTGCAACAACGTACCCACATTGAACTTCCAGGAGCAGAAACTCCAGGTGGCTCTTCACATTGATTCATTGTTTGGTTTGAAGCTTAATTTGTCCTGGCAGCTTTTTTGAAGCTTAACCTTTTCGAGTCCAGCCTATGCTTTCAGCTTATCATTTTTGTAAAAGGGGTTTCAAGGTCGTTGCCAATGCCGGCATCCTTTTTTCAGTTGTATACAATGAAGAAGAAAGTAGAGAACAGGGGGTAAAGGTTAGTTGCCTTGGAGAGCAACTGGGTATTCTATGTATTCAACACCCCAAAAATAAGATTATACAAGGGGAAACAATAATGCTTTGCACATGTATATATCATTAATGACAGATTTAAAACTCAGATTAAGGACATATTTTATTGTAATGGAGGAGTTTATATCTGTTACTTATATGAAATGATTCCTCTTTAAACATCTGCCAGACTATTTGGCCCTAAAAAACAAGTACACACATGTCAAAGAAAGGTCTTTGCTTCAGCACCGGTTTATTGATTAAAAACTATTTCCTGAACATCTTTAAAGACTCTTTCGGACAAGCTATAAATAATAAACTAGCATATAATTCAGAAGGGAAAAATACTATTTGCATAACCGCATTGTAAAGAAACGTGTGCCCTGTCTGGATAATTCACATTAGAAATAAATTGGTGAGTTGCATGAACCCTCTGCCCATGCAGCTTTTATGTAATTGACTTTTAATTCCCACTGCACCCTCAAGTAAGCTGGCTCCACTGGGTGCTTGGCATAGTCATGGTGTCCTGCTGTCCCATCAGCTTCTTGGGAGTTCTGTGGAGCTTTTGCTTCCGCTACCTTCCTGCTGCAGTTGCCTCATTAATCAAGTGGAAGTTAGTGGCTGCTCCAGTGCCGGCTTGCCCTCAAAGGCCAAAGTCTATGCCGACAGAATAATGAGCGAAACTCACGGGATGTTTCAAATGAGATTGTCTTTTGAGTTGACTCTCCTTTGCACTCTCTCAGGTATTTGTTGGAAGGTACCACCATCTTTTATAGGGCATTTTCCATTTGTTGTAAGGGTTAATTGTTTTGCCGATCTTGTTTGTCGTAATATCCTTTTTATAGCGTTCAATTCAGTTAACTCATGTACTCATTACACTTGTTAAACAATGTGATTGGTCAGTGACACAATGTTTTGTTTATGTATATTCAATTTATTTCACATAATAAGGGATTTTGATTGGCGGTGGACATAAACACCAGCACACACACAAATGATAGTCAAAACAAATATTCATTTCTATTAACCTACAAATGAATCATTTCAGGATATCCCCTCAGCAGTGCTGAGAGTGCTACAACCATTTTAAATATATATCTCATTCATATAACAGTTGGAAGTTTAATCCTAAACATCTAGTAGTTCGCATTTGGACAGCTCATGAAAACTCCATTGTGTGGAAAATAAAGAAAAAGTTAGCCCCGAAGTTGTATACGGTAAGATTGATGCCCACAGAGGAGGCTACGAGAAGCCTCTGGGACATCAGCACTCGTATCAGCAGGGGGATTAAAAGAAAATATGCAAAGAAAGACTCCCTGGAAAGATAAATGGGTAGGCACCTTGTGAAGAACACAAAAAAGAAAACCCTCACCAGGGAATAACATCACATTTTATTCACCTCGAGCCGGGTGAGAATACAGTCTAATTTTATCCTTTTCATACAATGTCGCTATGGTGTTACCCTGAGTCTGGTTATGCTGCTGCTGGCGAAAGTGTTGTGGTCTTCTGCCGCATTTAGAAAACTACCGGCTACAGCTTAGTTTAGAAGAACTTTATCTTGGAAGATGCTCATGAAACGGGCTGCAGTTTGTATTGTGCAGTGAAAACCCCCCATAAAAAAATCCTTCCTATGTACCCGAGATGACTTTTCCATTTATAACTCTACCTGGCATAGAAGTATATATTTTTTTTTCTGTAGGATTACACAATCGAAATATTACACCTTCCAAGTTGCAAACTTTTATTTGCACAGATTTAGTTTAAATCAATTACCAATGCAGTGTGGTGGTGATTGATTTACACAAATACACACAAGTATTAAATATTTCCAAAAGTAGTACAATTGTCAATGTCGCTATAATAATAATATTGTGGCAGCATTTGTACTATTTGCTCATTCAAGCAGGTTTATTATCACAGTGAAGGTAATGAAATGACAAAACAAAAACGGTTGAAATGGAATCTAATGACTTAATCAAGAACATATCAAATATGATTGCAAATCGGCAAAACATTATTTTATGTAACTATTTTCCCTTAAACACCGGTCACTGCCACAGGTTTCAGCTGCACATTTGTGAGCGTTTCATGTTGTGTAGGCATTGTTTACAGTAGCCTCAAGCAAATGTCGTTCCTCATTACAGTTCTGACCTAAATGCTCATTTGTATTAATGCTGCAGTAGAGCCGACTTCACCGGGTTGATGAGTTGTTTCACAAACACGAACACGAGCGCTCGGCGTGGAACGCGACAACCTGAGATCGAGGCCGTTTTGCATCAATGAGATTTCCCAGGAAAAACACAAGGAGCCCACTCAACTGCCTGTTTATTGCCTTCAGAGAAAACTGCATTTTTGTGTGAACCAAACTTAATGATTTATTTTGTAGCTGTCCTGAATATTTGCCCTGATTCCGACTATAAGTTTGGTTTCCCTGAAGTGAACTGGGGAAAGATAATTCATATTTTTCCTCTAATAACCAGTCTGCCACGCAAATTCTGTACAGTACCATGAACTAAGGAACTGAAGGCTGTTTTCTAGCGTTTAAGTGATGTTTCTTTGTCTTTTCTATTTGCATACGCCTGATAACATCTTGCTGGTTTTGCTTATTTTCCAGTTGGTGTGATTTGTTGGCTTCAGTAGGAAGGTTTCTGAAATGGGCAATTAGGCTTTATCGCATATAATCAATCATAGGCCTCCATAGCAGCCAGACAACAATGATGCCGTTTACTGTTGATCTTGCCTTTTAGTTTAATTGTGCTTGTCACAATTAAATTAGTGGTCCTGCACATTTCTCCATCCTGTGTAATCATTGATAGTCAGTGACCCGCTTCCTCCATGGATTATAGTCACGTCAGTCATGTCTTTTCAGGCATAAACTCGGTGGAACAGCTTTGACGCTATTTCATACCTGTGCCATGTTACATTCCATTTAATATTTTCCTGTAGAATGTGATGATGTCGGCTGACACCAGTTGCCACCAGTAACATTGTGTTTTGCAGGCCCACCTTGTGAGAAGAGGAAAGCCCCCTGTGATCCAAATCCTTGCAGAAATGATGGCGTCTGTGAAGAAAGCCCCGAAGGATTTGTTTGTCGGTGTCCAGAAAGATTTGGAGGCATCTACTGCCACTACCCAGTTTTCTTTGATTGCATGTCACACGCATGTCAGGAGAAACTTTGTACTGCAGGGGACCATGTGAGGAGGACATTTTCCCTTATTTGTTTTCTTTCAGGGGGAGATAAACCAAAACTGGCACATCAAAATTAATTTAGAGTTTTGAAAAAAGATTAAATCGTTTTTTTTCTGAAGACTGCAACCGCAATTAATTTATCCGTCTGAATATGAGCCCAAGGTGGATGCATCCTCTAGCATTTTGATTAAATGACCTGGTGCTAGTTTAAAATGTCTCTCATTAAGAGCTTTTTGTAATTAGATGATGGCTGCAATTTTCAGCTTGCACTGGAAAAGCCGGAACACGTTTTGTCGAGCAGTAGTATTTCTAATGTTCTAAAGGATGCACAAGAAAAATACGATAATAGTCAAATTTTCATTCCCTGACATTTGTTTTCCAAACGTGCTGCACGTTCCCATCTACCAACGAATACCAGAGTAGAGCAGACTAAAAAGGACATCCATCAAAATAATGATTGATGTTGCTGCAGGTTGACTTATGTATATTTGTCTCGAAGCTTAATTGTGAAAAGTGAATTCAAACCTCTTTAACTGTGAATTACATCACCATTGGTATTTATTAGCCTCTTGTGGTGTCTAAAACTCGTATTAAAACATGTAGAAATCCCATTATGTACTTCATTTGAAATATAATTCTAGATCAATACAACATTATAATGCAAGTCAGTCAAGCAACCTCTTTGGTCATTCTAACCCCGTTTTCCTAAGCTCCCAGATGACCTGGTTTGTTTTGCCTTTGTGTGCAGGCCTCAGAATGTGTCTGTGCAGATGCTAATGGGGTCCCAGAATGCAGGAAGCTGCAGAACGCGTGCAGCCCATCACCGTGTCTTAACAATGCCACCTGTGTGTCCAGGGGAAATGATTACATCTGCAGGTAAAACACACACACAGGGATGTACTCTTCTTTAAATGACTGGAAGGTCATTCAATGGGATTGGAATGTAGATTTCACTTACAAGCTCTATGACAAAAATACGGACACGTTTGGCAGACCTCAAGCCTTATTGTTGGCTGGTAATGTTCTACATATCTCAAATTCTATATATTATTCCAACTAATACCATGTCCAACACCAACCCACTTACACGTTTTGTCAGTGTAGCCTCGTCAAAAACTGGTCAAATTAAAGGACTGAATATATCAGTGAGTTAAACCAGATGATTTGCGTTGGAAAGTTTTAAGTTGATCGTACGTACATTCTGTGACTCACATAAACATTTATGTGAGGAGATTGATACTGTGAAACAACCAAAGTGCTTCACATAGCAAGATCAAAACAGCACAGACAAATGCATACGCAATAAATAAGAATGAAATAGAATAGAGTCTAGTCCTGGAGCTCTTAATACTGTTGTGCTCACAAAATGGGCATGCAATTTAAAGTAGTCCCCTCCTGTTTTAATTAAATGACATTTGCTAAAAACAACACATCACAGTTGTTCTTTGAAATTGGACTATTAACCGAAAATATATGCTTAAAATGGATATTTCAATTTAGAACTAATGTCTTTGTTGTTTTTTTTATGTTAAACGTTGCAAAATAAAATGCCACCGCAATCTTTAGATAATAACTGACAACTTGGCTTGATTCAAATTGTCTTAGAAATGTGTTTTGGTGACTTACTATTTATATTCTTATGAAAATGGTTTCTCTATCGCAGCTGATGTGTTCAAATTCACTCATTATACTGTATCAGATCACAAGTCTTAAATACTCAACACATAAGTCCCGGTACTGGCTCCAAGACAAGATAATTATAAAGACAATTTAGTTTTTTTTATCATTATGGGGGCTTTAAAAAGAAATGCATTCAGATTTTTACATTAAATAAAAAACAATGACATGGGAATTTAATCATTATTGTTTTCACCACGTTTGTCAGTATAATCAGTGAAATGACGAATTTGAGTTTTATGATTCTAGTAAAGTGTGATCTTGATATGATGCTCTGATCCCACCTCTTTGGCAGTAAAGGTCATTAACACTTGCAGACATCATTTCACCCACCTCTCTATCACAAATAATTACTGTAGAAAACCCAGTGATAACACCATGTATCTTGCAAAAGGAACACTGCTTTTTACTATTGAGGCTTGGGGTGAATAGGTTTTGATGACACTGGCCTCATCTTAACAGATGCCTGCGTGGGTTATCCGGCAAGAATTGTGAAGAAATAATTGACTACTGCAGGCTCCTCAGTATCCACTGCCTGAATGAGGGATTGTGCTTGAATGTCATTGATGGATATCAGGTAAGTAATTTTATGTTTCCTTCCTGATACTACAAAAGCCTGCAAAATATGGTTCATGCTGCACTTTAATTACAGTATGGACAATAAATGAACAGATTTATAAGAACAGATGTGATTCACTGAATATATCTTTACGTTACATTTCATTCAAGTTTTATTGTGTAGGATAATCCACAGAAACCTAGTCTGACACTCATCATTATACACTTATTGTTAATTACAAATCAATGTAAAAATTGTGTAGAAAACACAACATCTTCCTACCAAGCTCGCAGTCCTCGGAGTAGTTTATGTAATATGTATCTATTATGTGAGGCCATCGTTTTTCAATTTGTTGATGATCACTATTCACCAGTCATTAGTTGGCGAAAAAAAAGAGGTTTACACAAACCTCACTAATAGATCATATCAACAGAAAGCAGTATACTCATTCTGACCCTTCTGATCATTGTGAGGGTTCGGACACATCGCTTCAACAAACATGTTCTTTTCATATTTCCCTCTCTATTGATCAGCCTTTTCCAAAAATCTATTTTTTCACCGGTGAGAGTGCGCTGAAAAGCCCCATAGTTCCTAATTGTTCTCAATGAGTCTTGTTCCAATAATCTTCTTTAGATGCTTGGTGGTCCTTCAACAGGGTCAGACATAATAAACAATGGTTGCTCACTGGGAAAAGGCCATCTTCTTTATAATGTGTCTATGTATTTACATTTGATAATCATACTTTTTCTTGTTGTTCTGGACTCCAGCATATACAAACATAACTGTGGTTCTCTTGCAGATAGCTTTGACACCTTGATTTTACCGCAATATTAATTAATGTCATGGAGATCTCAGCATTTAGAATTGTTTAAGATAGCTACAGAAATTTGAGGGAAATATCTCCTCTAAGCTCAAGACAATTGATGTTGGTGAAAAAATTGGGTTTTGAGTAAACTTATCTTTATATTTTAAATGTATTTGCAGCCACATTTTATGAGCATTGTGCAAATCGCTATTTCAATTTCATGCTGCCTAAGGGAAAAAAAGAAAAACGATTTCTACAATATTGAACAGATTTGGAGGATCAATCTAACTAGTCTTAGAACTGAAAGTAATCAAATCAACCCTCAAATAAATCCTTTAATTTGAAATCTAGTACAAGCAAAAATAATGTGCTCCAATACCTACTTGTGTATAACTGTACTTTGAATATTTTTTTACTGTTTTTCTGCAGTGCGTTTGTGCCCCAGGATGGATAGGAGAGTTTTGTCAATACGTAGGTGATGCCTGCCTGATAACACCAAACCGCTGTTTGAATGGAGGCACATGCATATCAACGAGTCAGCCATCGTCCTCTCCAGAGTACACCTGCAAGTGTCCCCTCGGCTTCACCGGTGAGATCATTCTGCTTGACTATCATTTGTTTTGCCCCTTTTCAATCCGTCCCTCTTGACTAGGATTCTTCAAAATATAGATTGATTCGTACAAATCCTTGTGGGAAGGAGTCTTGGGGCAGGGAATGTCTGTTTGATGTTTGGGAGAACTGGCATAGCTTGGCAGCAGCATGCGGTTGGCAGAGGTTTGTGCCCTGTTGTGAAATTTGATGGTACTGTATGTAAAAATGTGAGGCAGATGTGCAACGCATGTGGTGAGTGCAGATATTTTCTAAATTTCTTAATTGGTTCTAGAGTCTGATGCAAAACATTAACTGAGTGCTCCATACATAAACAATGTTTCTGTTTATTTTGTTGTTTTAAGACAGCAGTTCATAAAGTCTCATTTCTATAATGCCAAAATGGGCACAGAAAATACTGACTTCCTGTAGCCTGGCAGGGGTCCATTAAAATGTCATGTTTTTTTAGCAAATGCATTTTTCACTGCCTTCTTATAACAAAAAAACATCCTATTATATATTAACAAGCAACCTTTGTATGAGTGAGTTCTTCCAGAAAAAATAAGATGTATTATGGGATGCGTTAGACCAAGCTGCACATTAAATCCCAACATACAACCAACTAGTTGAATGGTTTTGTGAAGACCTCAATTTGTTCTTTGTTAACAATTTTGATGAAGGCAACATAATGCACTCTGCAGTACCTCAACTTTGACAGTGGCATAATTAATTTGTTGACTATACATTTAATTTTATTCAGCATTTTAGAACATTTAAAACAAACTTTAAGCTTGGAACAGAGCGTTGTTTGAAAAAATAGGGGAAAATGGAGAGACGCTCAAAAAGAAGATGACTGTTATATTATACAACGAGATTTGAGGGTACAAAGCATGATCCTTTGCATTTACAGTGCTGAACAAGTTTATAGAAACCTACACACTCAAGTCTTACTTTTATAATATCTGGAGAGACAACAAATAAGAACAAAGCTATATATAAGCTAAATGTTTGTTCTCTGTTGTTTGATATATGGGAGACTTGTTTAGTTTCTCCTTTCTATCAATACCAGTGTGCACCATAAGAGATCACCCAAAGTATGCAAACTTCTGTATTAATAGTTAATTACTTAATTTACTCTACACATTATTTCAACAAATCAATGGACAGTATAGAAGAACACAGATTGTGACCCTTGCCGGTTTGATTGTTTAAGATGCACAGGGTTTATAATGGCCCTACATAGCCTGTAATTTTTCTACAACTAGTTATTGTGATTTTTTTATTTGATTTTTTTATTTTCCCCCGGTACACTTAGGTTTTGGCCTACAGCGTATTTTCCCATACAGCCTTAAATCCTGACACACTTACCTGTCAGTCCGATAAGCCCTTACGTAGCACTACATGAACACGATTTTCTCTCCCCTCTGTTCAAAGCTGAACTCGGTTTCCACATCGGTAATGGAAAATTGTCTCTTAAACCATGGCAGGTCTTAGTGACGGATAAAATTCATCAATTTTCTGGCATCTTGGGATTTTTGCTTTGGGATTTTGATCTATGCTGCATAGAAATGCCGATTTAATATCAAGGTTTGCCCAGAAACCCAACTGTAACTTACAGTAGTTCATAACTCACGATAAATTAATCATGCGCTTGCATTTATTTTCATTTTTGGAAGGCTTTATTTTTCCCCAGGCGTTTTATTTTTGATATACTCCGTTCATATTGTGTACATAATAATATGAAAAAGGGAAACTAGTTACATTCAAGGGTAGAATCAACCAAAGATCCAGGAGTGCAATTAAAAGAAATCGTGGAATCGTCGTTAGTTCTTCACCCCGAATGCAAAAGGTCTTTCAATTTGAGCCTGTAGCTGACCAACAAGAATCAATTTTCCTTAAGCAACTGGAAACTAATAATTACTCCACACAAGAGCAAGAGGTGTTTTTCCAAAATTCAATTAAAATAGCCTTCAATTAACACTAACCTTCAACATGTTTGTTTTAATTTTTATTATTTGATCGTTTCTAGATTTTTAAGACATTGTAACACAAATATTTGGAAGCCAAAATCATCTTTTGTATAATTTACATTTCATTAATAACGCTACAATACTATGCAATGTATTTGGATTCAGTCGTAAATGATGGTAGGCGTTTTAGGAGGACAAATTTGTATAATCTTCTGCTGCACAGCAAGGCATATCTTGAATATAATGATGTGTAGCAGCTACTGCGCAGTTGATATCAATCATGATGTCTGTGCCGTAGCATGAGGTTGCCACTGTATGGAAGGGACATGTCATTGCTGCTCTATTATTGATGATGGGACATTTTCAATTAATAACCTGCACTGGAAGACACCCACCCCCAACCACAGCGGTTGAGGTCGTAGCTGCTCAGGCAGCTGAGCGCCAAACAAATTGCATGTCAGGCCACTCGCATTCCTCCATCACTTCTGCTCCCTTCAAAGCTCGTTATTAAGTGTCTATTTTCTTAAGAAGAAAGGGAGGCTTTCCATGCACATCTCATTCCAGGGGCTCACCAACTGAATCCTATTGCATCTTATTAAAGCAATGTCTGCGGTCTAATAATTGTTTCAGGAGATAAAATGCTCAAAGGGTTGGAGACGACTCATAAAGGGACGTATGGGTCGATATGAGGCTCTTCATTTTGTAAAAAAAAAAAAAAGAAGCTATTTAGTGAAGATGGCACTATTCTAATAGATCTGTATGCTAAACATACAAATGCTGCCAGCAGACAATTAGCTTAGTTTAGCATAAAAACTGGAAGCCGTGGAAGACCGTTGGCTCTGTGCAGAGATTAAGAATAATCCGTGTACCAACCCCTGCCCGGCAACATCGCAGTGATGGCAAGACTCCAGGTTGTCTTTGTTTGCTGTAAAGAATTAATCTGGCATTTTACCCCTGTAAACTTGTTATTTTTACACTTGCACCAGTCAAACAAATGAGATGCATATTAATTCGTAAATGAATACATTCACAGTTGTTGGTAGGCAGATTTCGTGGACAGAGCCAGGCTAACCGTTTCCCCCAGCTTGCAGTCTTCATGCTAAGCTAACTACTGGACAATTATTTGACTCTTAAACAGTCCTTTTAGGAAAGTGTTGCAGGGTTCAGATGTTGGAAAAGCAAATGGAGATGTTAGAGAGATTACACCTCTGGTTAGGCAGGCTATCCTTTTGCTTAGATGTGGCAAGTGAGTAATGTGATTGCGATCTTCTGATTCGATGTACAGCACACTTGCAACATGGTATCACTCATGAGGAGCTCAACGTGAAGATGGTAATGCGACAAATGTAAAATAAATTTAAAGAATCCTGCTTTTTTTTTTTTCAGGAAGAAACTGTGTGACTGACATCAACGAGTGTCACTCCAGTCCCTGTCAGCACAATGGCTCATGCCATGACCTGCCAGGACATTATGAATGCCACTGTCCTGCAGGTATGTTGCGCTATATGTAACAGCCAAGCTTTTTTTTTGACATTGAAGTGGAATCTGTAGGAAGTGTGGTAGCAGTTAGTGTGGTTGACATGCTTTTATGCAGTGAATGTTGTGGACGTTTTCCTAGGGATATTTTAACCATGAACTGTGCCTCATTTTCAACTTAAGGTCAAATTCACAAAAGCTGATGATATTAAAGCACAAACACAGCCTTAAAAATGTTCAGCTTACAATTATCGATGAAACGATACCCCCTCCAAACCTCCTGTATGCAATGAAGAGAGGAAAAGCAAAGCATTTTGAAAAGGAGGGAGAGGTTAGAAGTAATATAATTATTTGTTTCAAACCTGACCTTTTTTTTGTAATTAAATCACCACATCCCACAAAAGACACAGGATATCGCTATTGTCCGGCTTACTGGAACATTTTACTGCACACACTGTCCAAAAACACTGTGGGCACATTGTCTGTGGCCAGATGACATTTTTCTACCTGGAATTAGCCGCGGTTATTTTTAGACCTTGTCCCCGCAAATGTTTTCTTGGCTCTTCAGGGAAATATGACTTTGATGGTAATGAAACATTCTGTTTGTTCACTCTGGTTCGATTAAACATTGAAGGACAATGCCAGTGTTAATGGCACATGAGTTTGTTCGCCTCATCAGCTGCCGAGGCAAAGCCCACCTGAGTCCCCATCTAAGGTGACATTCAGCAGTGGTGTGGTACTTTTTGTCAGCTGATGAATTGGGTCATCCCTCGAAGTGTCTGTTACAACTCTTTGCGGTTGAAAAGATGGTGAATGATATCTTGCAGCGTTATTCATTCATCCGTTTCCCATGATGCTTTTCTTGTTCAGGGCCGGAGACACAGGCCACATTCTCGTTTCTAGTTGATCCCGCGGCTAACACGCAGACAGAAAAACAACGTCAGACCTACAGGGAAGTTAGTTTCCCCTTCACTTTCCCAGCCTTATCAGCATGTCTTTTAAACACAAGGACAACTTGCAAACGTATCCATTGATGAACAATGCAATGATATCACAGAAAGCTTCTGTCAGAAATCGTACTTTTGTCAACAAATAAGACTTAATGGATCTAAAATATTCACAAAGGTTTTCTTTATATCCACTGGTTATAATATACGTTCATTAGCAATCTAAAAGAACGAAAAAATTGTATGAGCTTTTATGTGGAAATCTGCCTGTGGAGTAGAATGAATGGAGGGTTGTGCTGACTGCTGTCATTGGTTTAATTAAGTAGGAACCTCCCATCACAGATATCAAGTTAAACTAGACCCCCCCAAGACACCCCAGAAGATGCATGTACCGCCCCGTGTTGCACGGCAGTCTCCATTTCTGAACGTGTTCCATACTATTAGTATCTACAAACAGCCTAAGACAAGTGTAGTTTAGGTAGAAAGTGATGTCTGAAATTGATATTTGCTGTATCTCCTACTTTAAACACAAGATGGATTTCCATACTTTGCGCACAAGCTGGCGCCTTTCTTTTTTTTAGGGAGAGGCGGCTCTACCCAGCTGCCTCTGGAGCTGCCTTTGTAATCTCCAATCATGAATCCCTAACTCTCCAAGTAAACTGGTACTAGATGTGGCCACAGATCCATGGTAACAACATTCCACTGGGCACACCATGGCGTTCCAGCCTTGCTACTAAATCCCATCTGTTATCTCCGTAAACCTAAGCCTCTTGCACTCATGTGCCTCATCTGCTGCATCTTCTCATGGTGAAACAAGTTCTACAGTGTGAGGAAAGAGTGTGGACACTGTACTAAGTAAATGTTTTAAGACACGGGTGGAATTGTTAGTTTAGACTTTCTTCTTTCCAAGCTCCATCTGCAGAAGAATATATTACCAATTTGATACTTATGATTTGCTTAGCAACAGTACATGGGTAAAGTCAAACAAATGCATAGTTATGGCTCTCCTGAATCTTGCAGAACTCGGTTATGTTGGTTCATAGCCCATTTAAATATTGATCATTCCAAATGTATCATTTGAAATGACATTACATTTGCTCTCAACTCCATCCTTCAATGGTGGTGTTTGAAGTTTCCAACAATCTCCCGACATTTGGCCACAACGTTTTCCAAACCACTGTCTTTTAGGGACACGGGTCCTCTGCACACTGTCCGTTTGAGCGTGATCGCATCCAAGTATTAAGTTAGGTCATTCATTCTCAAATCATCTCTTTCAGGTTTTCTGGGAAAGAATTGTGAAGTTGACGTTGATGCTTGTGCTCTATCCAACAACACATGTCCATCAAACACTCAGTGTTTGGATCTCCCAGGCGGCCTTGAATATACCTGCCGTGCACCCTGCCCGCCAACACTTCAAGTGGGTAAAAACATCTAAATGGCCTGTTTTTCCTCCTCTGCAGTTCTGTAAAGTTGTCCTTTTAAGTTCCATACATTTTGAAAGAGATCCTAATCTTTTGATTATTTCTCTTGAAGCCATTTCTATATTTTGTCTTCAACAGGGCAGCAAAATGATCAGAACAAGAAACATAACAAGCAAATTAATGAGGGTTTTGTGTGATCTTCTCCACTGTTTTATTTTAAAAAGGTTCCAGCACATCGTCTAATCAGTCTTGTCCCATAAGACCAAAGAACTAACATTGAACTCACCAGTGAGATCACATCAATAACTTTGGCACAAGAAATTCATCAAACCACAACTGCAATTACATTACATAACGTAGCTGTCGTTTATAAAAACCTTCATTTCACTGTCACCACAAACCGAATTATAACACTAAGGACATAAGTGAGAAGGTATCAAATAACAATTCACCATCCTATTGATAAAATGTGGGATAATCCTTTGTTATACACAGGGATGAAAATAAGCGTCCCACAGGAAAATTGACAGTAAACACGATAATCCATAAACGGAGCAAACAGCTGGTGTGGAAGCTGTACAATATGTTGCTTTTATTGAGAAGGAGGCAGAAATTGGAACAGAATCGATAACCACATTTACTGTAAGTAACGTATTTTGACCTATGACCTGACTGTCAATACAATAACGATACGCGTTGAGCTATTTATATTCAGTCTAACCCGCTGTATGCTTCATATCTAAATAATTTAAAAGCTTCTTTACATTCTTTTAAATTCTGAATGGGTAGCACATCTGGTTTTAAGCAGTCATGGTTAAAGAAGACAAAGCTGGTGTGTGTGATTGTTTTTCAGGGATTTTGCTATTGGCAAGCATAAGGGGAACACATTTACAGGACTAAAAACGCCTCTGCCACCCGACATGGATGAGTGCTATTGAAGATTTGCAATGTTTTTATTTTTTGAATGTGGGGGTTCTTTAGGTAGAGATGGATCGGCCCTCTTTTCTAAAAGAAAATACAATTTTAAAAAAGCTTTGAAAGGCACAGTGGCTTCATAAAATGACAGATGGAGAAGATCACTCACTGAGGAGAAAGGCTGGTGTTGGCTGGTATACAGAAATGACATGATGTCTGCAATATACACCTTCCCACCAGCCAGCTCTTCCTCAGCCCCTTTGTTACCCTTCTACTGTATGCAGAATGCACATGCACAAGCTAGCAGAGAAGTCTTGGCATGTTTAGCACTCAATGATCATCGATCTTGTCTTTTTAGGCGGGATGTAGATGCTACATGGAATACTGAGTGAATCCAGTATAAAAACATGTATTCATGAGAGGGCCATTTTGCTGGAATGAAGCTTGTCTTCAGGCAGCTTGGCGCAATAAATGTTTTTGAGTTGCATTGTAAAATAATTGATATACACTCACCGGCCACTTTATTAGGTACCCCATGCTAGTAACGGGTTGGACCCCCTTTTGCCTTCAGAACTGCCTCAATTCTTCGTGGCATAGATTCAACAAGGTGCTGGAAGCATTCCTCAGGGAGTTTGGTCCATATTGACATGATGGCATCACACAGTTGCCGCAGATTTGTCGGCTGCACATCCATGATGCGAATCTCCCGTTCCACCACATCCCAAAGATGCTCTATTGGATTGAGATCTGGTGATTGTGGAGGCCATTTGAGTACAGCGAACTCATTGTCATGTTCAAGAAACCAGTCTGAGATGATTCCAGCTTTATGACATGGCACATTATCCTGCTGAAAGTAGCCATCAGAAGTTGGGTACATTGTGGTCATAAAGGGATGGACATGGTCAGCAACAATACTCAGGTAGGCTGTGGCGTTGCAACGATGCTCAATTGGTACCAAGGGGCCCAAAGAGTGCCAAGAAAATATTCCCCACACCATGACACCACCACCACCAGCTTGAACCGTTGACACAAGGCAGGATGGATCCATGCTTTCATGTTGTAGACGCCAAATTCTGACCCTACCATCCGAATGTCGCAGCAGAAATCGAGACTCATCAGACCAGGCAACGTTTTTCCAATCTTCTATTGTCCAATTTCGATGAGCTTGTGCAAATTGTAGCCTCAGTTTCCTGTTCTTAGCTGAAAGGAGTGGCACCCGGTGTGGTCTTCTGCTGCTGTAGCCCATCTGCCTCAAAGTTCGACGTACTGTGCGTTCAGAGATGCTCTTATGCCCACCTTGGTTGTAACGGGTGTTTATTTGAGTCACTGTTGCCCTTCTATCAGCTCGAACCAGTCTGGCCATTCTCCTCTGACCTCTGGCATCAACAAGGCATTTCCGCCCACAGAACTGCCGCTCACTGGATGTTTTTTCTTTTTCGGACCATTCTCTGTAAACCCTAGAGATGGTTGTGCGTGAAAATCCCAGTAGATTAGCAGTTTCTGAAATACTCAGACCAGCCCTTCTGGCACCAACAATCATGCCACGTTCAAAGTCACTCAAATCACCTTTCTTCCCCATACTGATGCTCGGTTTGAACTGCAGGAGATTGTCTTGACAATGTCTACATGCCTAAATGCACTGAGTTGCCGCCATGTGATTGGCTGCTTAGAAATTAAGTGTTAACGAGCAGTTGGACAGGTGTACCTAATAAAGTGGCCGGTGAGTGTATATTCCCCATGTGAATGGAGGAGTGGTTGTTGCTACTGAGGTGGCCCATGTACCAACGGCTGTGTCTTTTTTTTCAGCAGCCGTGTGCCAACGGAGGACGCTGTATGTTGAACCACGCCAGTAGCTATACTTGCATCTGTACACCTGGTTGGTCTGGTCAAAACTGCCGCACAAATGTCAATGATTGTGTTCAACATTGGTGTCAAAATGGAGCCTCTTGTGTGGATGAGATTGATGGTTACAGGTGAGCTTTCGAATCTCGATTGTCTTCAGGCCACACAGGCGCCAGAATGTCAATGATTGTAAACGCGGTGACATTTACTGTTCTCTCCCTTCAGGGTTCAAGGAGTTCCTCCACCTCCCACGAAGTGTTAAGAAATTCTCTCTAATCTGTTGTTAGGTGCCTTTGTCCCAGAGGATACACAGGCGTCTACTGCGAAGAGGACATTGATTACTGCGTTGGCCATCGCTGCTCTGAACGTGGCGTTTGCCTGGACCAGCGGCATAACTTCACCTGCCGCTGCCTTCCTGGATTTGAAGGTTCGCTCTGTGAACTGGAAACAAATGAGTGCAACAGCTTCCCCTGCGCAAGCGGCGCCACCTGTGTGGACCTAATCAGTGATTATCGGTGCCGCTGTCCCCCGGGGTTTGAAGGTATGTGAACATCTGATGCCAGTGTGAGCCTATTTGCTGCCATTAGCATGGCCACCAACAGAAATGCCAGGTTTTGGGGTCCGGTTTAATGTTTGATTTATCCAGCAGTTCATCAGAATATGCATGCTTTTATTGATCGTTACAGTTTTGTCATTGGAATTGAAATGTTTCAATGGTAAGGGCAAATATGCACACTTGGGTTCTCTTTATGTCATGGCAGTAGATGGAAAATTCCAATTACCAGACAATGATTTGAAATCAAGACATGTAATCTAGCAAGATTACATGTCTTACATCTTAATTGTCTAAATGCTTTTTGCTTAAATTGGCAAAGTAATCATCTTTTTGTAAATCATTACATATTTGAATGAGATGTATAGTGAAATGAAAATATATTTGCCCCTTTTCACTGCAGTAATGAATGTAGAAGAAATATGATTCACTTGTATAACTGAAAAGTTAATTAGAATAAAACCACATGTGAAAATGTGTAGCTTGACACTATGCATTCATTCAACACTGTTCTAAAATGCCACTTTCTATATTTAAATTGTTTTTAAATGTTTATTTTAAAACTGGCATATTCAATACAATAAATGTCCACTGTATTTAGTTAAGCCAACATCACATACATGTATTTTGAGTTACATAATGCACATTTACAATATTTGTTCTATTTCTCAGGCATTTAGCATAATTTGAATACCACTGTGACTGTTGATATTACCAATTTTGTGCAAAAAATGTCAAAACTGAACAGCAGTGATGTGTAAGCATTCAAATAATTAAGTGACTATCTGGCTTAGTATCATAGAGTTTTACAATATATTTAGCCTAGAGAAAAAGTCAGCAGCAACAACTATTATGTGAGTATCTTCTAGTACGTGATTAACAGAGCAGTTGCCAGTGTATGGGGGTCATGATGGCAAAAGTGCAATTACCTTTGGTGTGGACAGCAGTGCCTGAGGGTGTCTGGCTGTTTATTCTGTGTGAGCTCTGCTTCATAGAGAAATAAGGGGTCGAAAATATTGCCAGAGGGCAGGCCTAGTGGACCACTAAATTTCTCTGTAAAATCTGGAATCAATTCTGTCTCTAACTCTTGCCCAGAGGATAATAAAACCTACACCGTTTCTGCATAAAGACAGGCTGCGACATGCATAACAAGTAATCACAGCCAGTACGTTACGGAATCAGACGTAATCAGCTGACTCGTGATCCTGTCACCAATAAACCAGGTGCCGCTCAGTGTTGGGGAAATAATCATAAACGTATACTGAATATGTTCCTAATGTGTATCGTATTATTGTGGACATACTATTGAGGTTTCACACCTTTTTAATAAAAATGTCCACAGTAACAACTGTTGTTAAATCACGTTTTTGAGCTGCTGTGACATAAAATACAGTTTATTTGTTTTTCTTTTCAACCTGCAGGAAGGACCTGCTCTGAGAATGTAAATGATTGCTGGTCGCAGCCATGTCTAAATAAAGGCTTGTGCATAGATCTGATAAATGACTACGTTTGTCACTGTCCTCTTGGTAAGTACCAACCACTTGTGTATTATTGAGCATGTTTACAGTGCTATAAACAAAGCCAATATAACTATGATATAAAACAGAATTTCTGAGCAATAATGTATTTGAAAATGACCAAACTAATTAAACAGGTTTGGTTTTAACAATTGTCCTTTAATCAAGTAACACGGCTTATTTTATTTGTCAGACATGTTCTAACACAGAGCTACAATCAGAACGTACGAGAGCGATGCGTTGCATTGATTTTACTATGCCCACTGGTAATATAATACTTAATCACTCTTGATTGCACAAGTCAGAATGTCACAGTCCAATGTCACATTCACTGGTAAACAGCCACAATCTGCAGAACAAGATTTACAGACAAATAATTGAAAAATCCACCAAACATAGGTGGGAATCAGACCCAGGATACTCTTATTTTCTATATATTATATATATATATATATATTATATATATATATATATATATATATATAATTTTATAAAGGCAAAATAACAGCATGGTTTGTGCTGGTTATTTTTAATTTGTATTTTTTTTTACAAATTTAATGTAATGTAGTAAAACAATATCACCATATTTTTGTTTTTATTTTACATGTTTTATTCATATACAAGAGCCTCTATTAACTGCACAATAAATCAATTAAAATATGGGTGAAGTCATTAAAACAGTTGCTGCACATGTTTCAAGATCATCATGTTACATGATGTGTTTTTTATGACGTTATGGACGGAGCAAATGCATTACAGTAAATAATTTGCTCATATTATTTCTCTGTCTTTTGCTCCAATTAGATTTGGGCAAAAACAGAGCACCGATGTGTCAGTAAAGCCTCCATTACTGTTTAGACTTCATTGAAAGATTTATAGACAGGTGTTAGTGCTCACTTTATCTTTTCTAAAAGTGAATTAGATGGATGGTCTGTCAGGTTTGCTTCGTGATCTTTTCCTACAAACCACAGTCGGATTATTTTACAGTCCTTTGGTTCTTCCAGCGTTTTATGTCTGCAGCTACAGTGCAGTAGTTCTGTGTTGTCCAAGTGATGTATAATTATTATAGAATTTCTTTTTTAATTGTTACTATCACTGATGCTCTCGGGAATGATCTAAAATAGACATATTTTAGAAATGCAAATATCTTATCTGGATTTTCATCAAAACACAAATAGATCTTAAAAAGCAGGCTAATTAGATTACAGTGTTTTTTTGTTTATTTGGAAATGTCAAATTACTGTCAGAGTCAGACTCATAACCATGAAGTCAGAACCGTTTAAATATAGAAAGTTGCTGGCGTGTCAAACAGTGGCCAATTTCCACAGAATGACTCATTATGTTTTTCATTTGAATCTGGCCATTTTATTAACATATTAACAAAGCTATATGAAATATGCAAACAATTTGTCTCTGCAGTCGTAGTTTTAGCCCGGTCCTAGAGATTTAACTTTTTTTTTTTTAGACTGAGACCAGACCTAGTCAAAATGCCCCTCGTGCCCCTACGAAACGGAAACCTTTAAATCGTGAATACTACAGCACTAGGAATTTACTAAGTTACTAATTTACTACTTTCATTAAGACCAAACATAGAAGGCCAGAAACTATATAATATATACTTCTACTACATAAGCTCTGGGGGTGACGAACTACACTAAATACAGGTTTCCTATCTATACACAACCTCACAGTTTCATGTTATTTACGAAATTTACCTCAACGTAACGAGGGAATTTGGTGATTTCTATCCAAGAACGTTCTCTTTCTTAAGCCCGGTGAAGCAACCTTGGCGATGAGGGATGACAAAAGCTGCTGATGAACTGCCGTTCTCCCGAGCCAGCGAGTAGTTACGACCCGCGGCTATTACCATTAACCGCTGAACATGGGTACATAAGGACTTGGCTTTAATGCGGTACTGTGAAGTATTAACTATACATCATAGTACGTCTTGTTACTAAAGCACATTTTGGGATGAAGTGAAAAACATTGAGACCCTTCCAAAAGCTGAGCCGCTCGCCGCTGTCAGATAGAATAGGAAGTCCCATTTGGAGATGGTGACTGTGTAAATGTGACATTCCTTCACGCAACATTAACCTCAGAGTGAATTGCAGGCACAATTGGTTATTAAACACTTCTCAACACTCTGTTGGAGGCAATATCTGTCCATTAACTAGTCGAGGCAGTATGATGAGAAAAGGGTAGTTGGAAGGTTGTCAAACATCCAGATAGACGTGTTGATGTGAAATAATCTGCTTTGGGAACAGGTCACCATGTACAGTGTAGCCTGCTTACAACAGGAAGTACATCATCTATTATAGCTACTGTGCTTTTATCTTATGTTGCTTTAGTTGTGATAATAATGGATTGGAATTAATATACGTAATTACTATATCACTCTTTTTGTCAGTCAGTGAATCGAAATTCTGAGGTTTTTTTTGTTTGCTGTTAAAAAAAAACTCCTTCTGCGACTCCATGAAGTTAATCTCAGTAAATTTTCACAATGTAATACTTAAATGCACTTTTTCTCTTTTCAAATATATAATTGCCACGGGTTGAGCCGTGTGATATCCATTTTAGGATTCTCCCTTTAAGTCATCTATGTTTGTACCAACCCGTGTAGTGAGTATCAGTCACACCATCAGTCTGTGCTTTATTTACAACAATGGATATTGGCATGGGTATCTATCAGTGGCATGCAGACAAGCATTTGGTGGGGCAGATAAATGTAATATAGATCAGTTTTCTTGGGTGGGTCTCTGTCAATGATTCACTCAATTAGCATAGTGCATAGCAGGGGAACAATCAATACCCCCATTAATGCGCTACAGAATAGATGTCTATCCTAAATAAAACATACAGCCGCAAATATATGTGTTTATCTGTTTTTTTGAAGACATCAGACCCCTTTTTTTTCGCTGATTCAGAAGTTGCTAACTGGTTAACTCAATTGTCATTGCAGGGTTCAAGGGGAAAGATTGCTCGGTGGATATTGACCTTTGCTCATTTGGATTGTGCAGTGAACATACGTTGATGTGCTCTGAGACCAAGGATGGACAGAATGTCTTTTGCACATGTGAAAGAGGTGAGACCTTTAACAGGTGTTATATTCGTCACGCAGCCAAATTAACACTTCCTCCGGTTTCAAGGTCGATTTACAGAAAGGAATATGTTCCTGTGCAGAAAATATTCCAAATTCTGGTAGTGTCTTCGTTGCCGTCTATTGATCAATAATTATTTTTTTTAGCAGATCTCTGTAAGAGTCCTTCCCGTGTTCTCTTACGAGGCCGTGCATCTAAAAATTGTCCAAAAACCCGCAGGCAGATTGATTTCCTCTCTCCTGCAGCAAACAACAGATTTTGCTTTCTGTCATTCAAGCCCCTGCTAGTCCGCCCCACGCGGGCGACGGCGTTATCACTGTAGCTGCCGAGGGTGACGCGGATAACGCCGCACGAAGAGGCTCGACCGGTTAGATACTGAGAGGCTTCCGTGGGGTAACCACGCTTCAGACTCTTTCAAGTTAAAGGGTATGCACGCAGTAGACGACAGAGTGGCAGTACAGTATTGTGTGTGTGTGTATACGGACCAGAAGTGCTGCACATTATTTCTGGATACAGTTGCGGTACTTGAAATGACTTTTTCTTTGCCCGTCAAACCAATCATAATTCAGTCGACTCCACACTGCCTCCGCTCTCTCCTTCCAAATGAATGGCTGTTACATAGCAGTTCATGTAACCCGATCAATAACCCTAACTTCATTACTCCTGTTGCACTTATGCTCGGAAGATGTCAAAGTGAGGGATTGTGAGTGATTTCTTATGTAAATGAAAGCAACCTGCGGCGGGCCGCTGTTCTCAAGGGCACACTGCGAGATGCTGTCATGTGTACATGTTTTAGGTCGGCAGTCTTGGCATCCATATTATCTCATGATGCAAAGCTGTCACTAGACATGTTACTCATACCCTCCCTCACTATAATGTACACCGCATGCTTTTTAAAAAACTCTTTGAAGCATATTCATAAACTGAGAATGTTAAACACTAATGCTTGTTCTTATGTCGCTGGGGAAATGTTAAAGATATTAGAATCTCTTTAAAAGCAGTTTGTGCAACTAACAACAGTTTTTTTTTTGCATTGCTACATTTTTTGGCATAAACATTTATTCAAAGGAACAGCCTTTTAGTGCAAAACGTATTTTTGACATCTGAAGGCTGTTTCATCAAGAAACTGCATGAGGGGTTTTGTGACACCTCAGGTTTTTGCATTGAAGCTGTCGTTGTCTGTTGTTGTGTTTATATGTTGTGTTCACCCTACAGTATTGTTTTGAGAGGAGAAAACCTGATTACTCTGACTCTCTCATTTGTATTCGTTTTTCCAAATGTTCACAGGTAAACCCATTAACGGACAGTATAGCATCAGCAATAATGAGCCTTTATAAACTGACGTATGCACACAGGTGTGTGTGGGTGGGGAATAAAGCGCGTTTACACATGTGCGCTGATGCATTTTTGTTGTTTCGCGTGATTCCTTTTGTGTACAGATTGATTGTGATCTTGAAAATCACTGGATTTGGCTTGTTTAATGCAATAAATCAGAAGGGCAGTGACTGGCGCTTATTAAACATGATTAAATGATCCAGTGAGCTGAGTCGGCATGTGCCCGGCAAGCTCTTTGAATCAATACAAGCTTTGAATTCCAGCTTTTGTTTGTGAAAACAAAGTCACGCCGATCCTAATTGGCTGAGGGATTAAACCAGGCTAAAAAGGATACCAATAACCTTTTTTTTTTTTTTTTTTTTTTTTACATATGCTGCAGGGTTTCAAGGGTCATTCTGTGAAGTAAATCTCAATGAGTGTGAATCAAAGCCCTGCCAGAACGGTGGTATTTGTGTGGACGGCGATGACCTGTTTCAGTGCTTCTGCTCAGAAGGTAAGTCGCAAACGCAATTACATCCCAAACAGCCTTTGTTGTGGAGTTATAAAAAAAAAATCATGATTTTGTTGTAGGTGATCGATTTGTTTTTCCTGTCAAATGTTGATTAAAAAAAAAAAAAAAAAACATTTAGTGAACCCATTCATGTATCCTGGAAAGAAAGTCCTCATTATTGGGATGACGGACTTATCATTTCAACACTTCCAATAGACGTTTACATTCTTCAAACTAATCTCTTAAAAAATAACCCAAGAACTTCAACGTCATTCCTCAGACTGGAAAATATCTTATTTTTTTAAACCTTCATGAGACAACATCCAACATAATTAAACTAAAAAGACTTCTTCTTGCACATTATATTCCTTCTTGAACCATTTTTCCGACTCACTTTGGTGCAATATGTCCTTAGGATTCAACCCTTTTTCCACAACTGGAAGAGATTCTCTGCCGCAATCCTCCTTTTGTTGCCCTCAATACAGCAACAAGAAATATCTGTTCATTTATTTACCTTTAGAGCCGTAGAAGGTTGAGAGTCAACAAACACAAGGTGATTTTTCTGATTAGCGCGCTGCCCCCAAGCGAGCACGAACTCATCAGTAAACTGATTTGTTGAAGAAATATATTACTCAACAGTTTGTGTTTTGAGCATTTGATGTTGATTGAGTACTGGATTCATGAAAAACATATTTATTTTCATTGTTTTATGCCGTTCAGTACATGCTCGCTTTACATTTTCTCCAATCACATAAACTCATTCCATTACACATTTTTGCACACATCATTAGACGAAGATGGAATAAATCTCAGCTATTTTTCCAATAATTTCTTGGTCTGGTTGACATCTTACCTGTGAGACATGCTTCTGATTAAACCTTGATTGCGGGTGAAGCCATTTATGCATTTTTAATGAAGTCAGGATAATTGTCAAATTTTATGACATGGTGAGAGGTGGAAATTGGTTCCATGGTCAGTTTGAGAAATGATGAGAATTTGACCTGCACCGATGGTGCTGATAGCCAAGCATTAGTCACGGGCCTTGTGTAGCTGCAGTGTGTGACAGTGTTAATGATAGTCATTTTGTAGCGTGACCATGCGGTGGAATATATTTATGAGGGACTAAAATGTCAGAAATTGGCAGCACCTTCTTTTTACTTCATGACTTTAACCATTTTCTTTTTTTAATATAAAATATTCTAATGTTACTTACAATTAAACATTTGGCAGGAAAATAATGCCTCAAACAATGTGACTATATAGTAATTATTTTCTCAGATGAAGGCTGTGGTGCAACCTATACTCCATATTATGGACTTGTTTCGTTGTAACGAGTTTGAATGGAAAACCCATGACGCGCCTGCAATTATACAGCAATAAATTGCTTTTGGGTGCAATTTGATACTAATTAGTATCTTTTTATGTCTTGTATTTACGGATGTTCAATGAGATTTCACTCGCTCTTTCTTCTTCCAGGGTTTTGGGGGTTGAACTGTGAAATCAACTATGATGAATGTGTCCATGGATACTGTGCCAATAATTCCACATGTATTGACCTGGTTGGAGACTATCAGTGCATCTGTCCTTTAGGCTTTACTGGTGAGTTATATGAAGCTTCATTTTCATAGTTTAGACCAGGGGTGTCAAACTCATTTTATGTCGTAAGGTCGAACGCAGGGGTGCCCACACGCAAGCTATTTTTCATTCAACTTACTTCAATACAAGTGATGGCGATCTACGCACCTCTAACTTATTTACTCCTGTTTATTAAGCATGAGTTGATCGCTACTTGAAAACACAAACGTTTTCTTTTAGCTCCTGCTGTCGATCGCGCATTCTAGTGACCTAATGTGATTTTTTTCCGGGACGGGAGCGACTCACAGAGTGCAACACCCAGTGGAGTTCTTGGGAGTAGGAGCTACTTTTATAAAAATGCAATTTATGTCTTTCAATAATTTTCACACTTAGCAAAGTCATCCGGCGGTCCGAGCTGGACCACGCGCCGGGCCAGATCCGGCCCGTGGGCTGTATGTTTGACACCCCTGGATTAGACCACGATGAAGATAGTGCAGATTGATGAGTCTTCAGTAGTGATAAGTAATCTATACCTTACTAACACTTGGTTATCATGTCTACAGTTTTATTTTACAATTGGTTGTGGGATGAATTGGACCATTTGGTTGTTGTAGCCATCACTCTTGTAGAAGAAGCAAGGGAATTGCATTCATATTTTGATCAGTGAGCATGCATAAACGTAGACTAAATACGCTGTGTGTGCCTTTTTTTAGTTGTAAGAAACAGCAGTAGTACGAAGATATATCGGTTGTACTGTAGTGTCACTGGCTCCATTACAAAATCCACACACCTCACATCAAGCTGGCTACGTTAATGGTTGTCACCCACTGTAGTTAAACTAATATGTCAAGCGGGATTTTGAGATGTGCCATTATGCTGGTTATGTGCTCTTTTTTTAAGTGCGTGTTCATTTTATAGAGATACATTAACAATCTGTATCTACCGCCAAGGTAAGAATTGCTCCAAATCAGTCTCCACATGTGCACCGGAGTTTGAGTTCTGCAAAAATGGAGGAACCTGCTCCTACAACTCAGCTGGGGAAATGCAATGCATTTGCCCTCCAGGTATTCATTAAGTTGATTGGTAGTCAATTGTAGTTTTGATATATGAATCAAGCTTATACAAATCAGAATCTGTCTCATTGACAAGTGGGTTTCACATACAAGGACTTTGCATTGGTGTATTGGTGCGTAGCATAGAGAAAACCTAGTAAGAGCAGTTTAAATTAAGAATAAAGAAAAACTAAAATAGAAGAAAATTCTAATAAGAAATTGCTTTGTCTTTAACACAGTTACTCTATTGAGAATGCAGACATGCAAGAGCAATGCAATAGCGACTTAACATGCAATAGCATTGCAACATGCAAAGCTCTAAGCTATATAATCATTATAACCACAGTGTGCTCTTCTTGGTCTATTTAACATCAATCTGTCACTTTTAAATACAGCCCTTAATGCATGCAGACATTTTATTAGTGTTGTTTATTACTGTTTTGCTATCACCCTCGAAAGAAAAGTCAGTGTTGGCCTTTTAAGTGAAGCCCATTAGAAAGCATGTGTGCAAATCAGCAAATTAGTTACATTTGGTGGCGAAAAAAAAACAACCCTTCAGGCCCATGCTGGATAGGATTTGTGACTCGGCAGAGGAAACACACTGGCAATGACAGCTTTACGTGTAATCACAATCCATGAGGCCTGCCCCACGTGGAGGATACTGTTCATAGCTCTGCACATCAATGACTACTTTTATCCCTCTTCTTACAGGATACCATGGCAATGAATGCTCGTCATCTGTGAACCCATGTGTGTCAGATCCCTGTAACCCTGAGGGGACTCTCCTCTGTGAAGAGCTGGCATATACTCATAGATGTGTGTGTCACCGTGGGTACTCCGGGCCTCGCTGCCAAACACTCACGAACCACTGTGTCGCTGGTCTGTGTCAACATGGTTCGGCATGCGTGGATCAAGCAGGAGGGTTCAAGTGTGATTGTTCACCAGGTAGGCTCACCAGCAGCTCCTCTCAAATGGAGGGATTTCCTCAATGTATGTAGCACACTTCCTCTGTTTGATGCCTTCGTTTGTTCACTTTCCTTCTCTGTGGAACTCTGATCTCTTTTGCCTTAAGCAACAACACAAACCAGCCAGGGTTTGTGTAAGTCCGGTCAGGTTGTGAGAAGACTTCAAAGAGGGGATGATGCATGCAATACATGTTTTCCCTCTTCGGATCCAACCATCTTCTACTGATTCTTAATCAAAGAAATTGTTAGTTATGTTATAAATTGATAGCGCGTTGCTCATACCTTGTATTTCTAAGGTAATTATCAGTCTTAAAAGTTACTATCATTCCATTCCTTTCAAAATAATTCTGGTAACTGGTAATTACTGGATTTAGGTAATTGAAGTGATTATTGGCATGTAAAAGTAAATAGCATAACATTAACATAGGGTTTTCTATATTTTAGCAACTTCCTAACATAGTGAATCCTCGATAATTAGTGTGCAACATCTAATCATTTCACTTAATTTAACATCATTCCATCACCTAAAATAAGATATTGCAATATATTACCATGGCCTGGTGGAGTTCACTCAGTATTTGGATGCAAGAGCTACTTGCTCTCAAAGACAGAACCAAGAGTGATGTCATAAGATGTACTTAAGATCTGCTAAAAGGAAAATAAATAGAAGATGGATTTTGTGAATGTAAAAAGATTTGTTTCCTATTTCATAATCAAATGAGCTTTGTTTTATGGAGTGATGCAGGAATCCGTTTTAAAACCTGGTTGCTCCTCTGGTTCCCTCCTCGCAAAGGCAGTAATTTTTAAATTACTTTGATGCCGATTAAGCGGGTTAAGACGAGTTCGAGAGATTTTAGCATTTTGTTCTACGATATAACATGTCAGTAAATATCACGTCATGAATTTTGCTAAATAAGACAACTGCACTCACGCTTTTCTTTATGACAATTATCCTTCTGAAAAACTGGTCATTAACTTGTGATTTTACCAGAGCTTATTTTCTACAGAGTCCACAGGAATCATTTTAACAATATGATGTAATCCCTGTACCACTCTATTGCAGTGTTCTCCATTAGGAAACAAAGAATGCCATTACAACGTTTCCCCTTTTTTTTGTCTATTTAATTTTCTGTGGAGAACTTCCACCCATTATCCCATTGAAAATGGGCAGAGCTCATGTGGGTATGAAGTGTGTCAATCTGGACCTCAACTAGTTTAATTAATATATTTTATCTACAGTATCAAACATTGGACACATTTACCTCCTCATTAATAATTAGAAAAACATTTTTATTTTCTAAATCCTGCATTGTTTCCGTTTCCATTTTCCTACCAGCAGTCTTCTTCTTCCCTGCTGCTGTTGGTGTAGTGAAACGTTGGTTCTTAACAACGTTGACTTGTTTTAGTTACTTGTTTTAAAAGGGGGTCCTTTTGCAGGTTAAAATAAATGGTAACCCCTTGATTGCTGTTTTTAATGATGATGATGATGATGACGAAGATGCCTGAATCACTGCCAAAGATCATTACAAGGCAGTGTTCCACTATCACATCAAGCAGGCATTTCTTTATGGCATTGTCCCCTGGATTGGAGAAACCCAATAAAATGTATTGTCCTCTCTCTGCAGGGTTAACGGGCCAGTTTTGTGAGATAAACATTGATGACTGTGAAGAAAAGCCGTGTGGAACTTTGAGTATTTGTAAAGACACTCTCAGTGGCTACATTTGCTTTTGTGCTCCTGGATTTATTGGTAAGTGAAAGCGATCTGGAAGTTGTTCTTTTTTAAGTTGAAGTGACATTTTATTCAACAAAGCAATGTTTCCTACATGCTGTGCGCCTTTTTATGCTTTCTAAGGAAATAACTGCGAGATTGAAGTGAATGAATGTCTCAGCCAGCCCTGTCAAAATGGAGGCTTCTGCATTGATGAGCTCAACTCTTTCAACTGCCAATGTCCTCCTGGAATCACAGGTATCTGGTTGCACAACACTGCTGAAGCTTTAATGTCGTTAATGATGAGTGGCAGGCAACTTCAGTACAGCCCTGTGTGCCCCAGTGTTCTTAAAAACATGGCTATGGGTACAGGTAGAGGGTTCGGTACTGGTACTCCACACCAACAATTACTTATTTTACTGGAGACCTGTGAGTGCATCATAAAACACTGAAATATTTGTATAACTTTTATTTAATAGTCTACTAATACATTATAGAAAATACATAATTGTTTTTCCAGAAATGTTCCACTTGGTGGTTGTAATATATGTCATAGTAATTAATAAATAATGTCCATGTTTAATTTAACCAGGTACAACAGTATATGATAAATATCATTTTGTGGAGATATTATAACACAACACCAATAAGATCCGTGTGTGAGTGCACTACTATATAAGATAAACATGATGATAATAATCATTACTAATGGTGTCATGAATGTTAACTATTCACAGCCATCTCGTTGATGCCTTAAAATGTAATTCCAGGTTGTGGATCTTTGCTTATATATAAATAACACAAGATCCTGTCACATGCCATGCCAAGCAGCACAGTACGAACACTGTTGAAGTAAATGAGATCCTTACCACGTATTCCTCTTCCAACCTCACTCATATACTGATTTAACAGTAGCATTACCTGGATTTTTTTTGGATCACATTTCAGGGAAATCAAACCGGCCAACAGCAAAATAATTGTGATTTATATTTTTCTAAAATGTCATGCATCTGAGGAATTTCAGATCAGGCACTTTACATATTTATTTGATCAAAGCTCTTATTGTACTTTCTTCTAAAAGGTGGCACTGTAAAACATTTTCTTGATTATATTCCATCCAAGCTTGATGCCTGTTGATAATGAAAACCTATTAGTGAAGAGCAGTTAGTCAGAAATCCCATCACGCCAATAATACTTTTTTTATGTGAAGAGGCAAACAACTTTCTATCATCTCTGCTCATAGTGCGTTGCAGGCTGTTTGCTTGATTGTTTAGGTATCGTAGATTAAACACGTAATGATGAGATTCACCATTAATCATTTAGCAGATTTTCCATTCGAAAAGCCAATTTTCTTTTGTTTCTTAAATAAGCTAACTAAGATTTGCTGCTCAAAGTTGCATGACCCAATATTGAGGCTCAAATGTAAAGTTTATATTTTGGATGGTCACAGAGGAAAGAGTCATTAAATCCTTGTGAGCAAGAATATGTTCAGCAAATTGGATGGCATTACATAAAAATAAAACTATTCTAGTTTTCTAGTTTTAAGTGTGCCCGTGCTGTAATAGAAAACTGTCCTACAGTAAATTGATTTTAAAAATATTTGTAAGTCCGAAGATTCTTTAAGAGAAATCTATAAGTTTTTGGATAAATTTATTACTGGTATTGTTTTTGTCGTTTTGTTATTGTTATCCAAATGGTGTTCAATTACCTTTGGTAGAATATCAGTGACTATGTCTTTGTTCCATTTGCACACAGAATATCGGAGTGACTTATTTTTATATAATGGTCTTAAAATACTGCCACCAAGGGAATGAAGGTGTCACCAATCATCATATTTCAAACTTTCCTTGAGCCTTTAATTCAAACACAATATATATTTTACTTGGTTCAAAGAAGTGCAAAACTGAGCAGGATACATAACATGTTATAAATGAAAGCTGCAGTACTTTTAGTATCACAGACCTGAAACCGCAAACTGAACAATACGTGAAGACCGTGCTGTCGACACTCTACATGAAAGTCTAATATAACATAAAACTGAACATAAACTATGACCAGTGTAACATATCAATCAAAAATACACCAACATAACACTCAAGCAGCTTCAACATGGGCATCATCCTAAAAGTAGGCCTAAAAATTCCTGAAGGGAAATCCACCTCCTTTAAATTGCTGTAAGAGGGTAATGTCCGTGGGGGTGAACGATGAAGATGGTGTGCCGGTGCTCCGATGCGTCACTATCATTTTGCTGCTTATAGTGACTATTTTACCAAGTGCATTCTTCAACCACGGCCCCTTTTAAATCTCACGTCTCTACAGGAAAATGCTGTGAGGTCCATATAGACGAGTGCATATCCTCACCCTGCATGCACAATGCCACATGTGTTGACCTTGTTCATGGCTATGGATGTGCCTGTATGCCCGGCTTTACGGGTAAGTTGATGTCCTTCATTTACTCTGGTGAAGAGTAAATCTTTGTATGAACGATAAGTGCACTGCATACGTACAACACATCCAGATAAGTGCATCTTTAATCATAATCTGTGCATCGCCATTAAGTCATCAGAAGCTCCGCTTTAAAGTGTAGAGTGAAAACAGTGGTTTAGTACTTGCACAAATGTTAAAGTCTTGTTCTTTTTCCCTGTGCTGCCATTAAAAGTACAGCGATGATAAATAACCTTCAACTAAAACAAAGATCCCTTCCTAATAATGGCGATGAACTTGCAGGGAGCCAAGTTCAGTGCTTTGCAAGCAATAATTGCAGCGCTGAATTGGATCAGTTCAAAGAAGCTGGATTCTCTGTTTTAAAATCCCTACAAATGTGTGCTCTGAACTCTCAGAACTATGTCTGAAACGCAATGACTGCTGCGAGAATTGTGTTTGCTGTTCATACCTTGTTTTGGTACCGTAAAGAGCACTCTCCGAAATTGTAGCTGTAGTTAGCACTCAAGCAATGTTTAGCTTTCACATTGTCTGTTGTGGTATCAAGATCATAATTGACAAATCAAAAATGATGTACACGTTGATGGAAGTTAAACCATCTCTGTGTTTAACTGCTGTTTTGTGATTTCCACTCGGAAACTTTCAGAACAGCCAAACATTAATGCCGACAATAAAATAACTTTATTAATCTGTGTTCTCCTTTCTTAAAGGTACAGCGTGTGAACTTGACATTGATGAGTGTGATTCATCTCCCTGCAAGAATGGAGCTGCTTGCATTGACCAGCCTGGTAATTACTTCTGCCAATGTGTGGCTCCGTTTAAAGGTAATGAGCACTGAGGGAATGGGGACAAGAAGGAAAGTTAATTAACTCCACATACTATGATTTTCACCTGTCTGAACTCACTTCACATGTCTCCACAAAATGAGTACATCTTCATTTGCTACTTGTGCTTGGTTAAATACAAAAAGCTTGAATATTTACTGTGTGCTTCTGGCATTCGTGACGACTTACACCCTTTAGTCGGATGATAGAGCCTACGTCACTACAGCACCACCTTTGCATATCAGTCGGAGTTAACATGTCAGTTTTGCTCAAGTTTAAAATTTTACAAGACCTGAAAAAGATGTTGAGGAGCTAAAGTTGGCTTTAAACGAGCATCACTTTTTGTTGCTAATACATGGTTCAAGATTTCATAATGACATTTATAATGGCGTTTGCTGATTAAAAATGTTTAATTTGATTCATATTTTGATTTGCTTTCCACAAATAATGACAGAATAGTCCACTTGTTTAATCATCTGTAGATGAGCAAAACATTTATAGTTATATATTGTTAACTGACAAGTTTGTTTATCAGTGATAAACACAATAGGAATGTGTTACTTGAATTGAAAGATGATTGAATTAGGAATTAATTGAATTCAGTTTATTTTGTATGGCCTTGGTCTCAGAGGGCTTCACAATCTGTACACGTGTGAGATCCTCTGTCCCGGAACCTTCTCATCACTTATTCAGATGTTGTTGTTGTTGTTGTTGTTAAGTCGATTGAAGCCAGTAAAACACCACTTAAAGCTCCATGAAAAATGATCAAAGATAAAACATCATAACTGACCTCGTTTTTAACGATGTTTATTTGCTGACGCTGCAGTTTTCCGACCCCTTTTAGTAATGACGGCGATATAATTCACATCAAACACAAGCTATTTGTCATTGTTAGACGTTCACTGTTATCTGTCCATTTTGGAGTAGAGACTGTCATGAATAAACTGTTAGTGGAGGAAATTCTAAAAATGGGATTTCACAGGAGCACAACGGGCTGTATCATTAATAAATGTGAAGAAGAAAAAAAGTTAATCTGGCCAGACTCCTCGTAGGCACACTCATCCTAACAAACCAAGTAAATTTCAGAAGGAGAACATTGGTCAAAACCCAAAAGACCACTGACTGATCTAATGATCTGGCTGGCTGTGAGATCTTCCTGGAAGGACAACAGTCAGGGCAGCACTTCACTAAGCTAGGCCCCATGGCAGAGTGGCCAGGAGGAGAGGACTCCTGAAACACACACATGGAAATTATAAAAATTCCCTCCAAAGGCCGGTGACGGATACAGAGCGCTGCTGAAAATGAACATAGATCTCACATTGTGAGGTGGTTGCTTTTTAATGTCAAAGATGGAGGGAACTGTGAATCAAACCATTACAAATATACTCTGAGAGACACCATTTTAGATCATTAAATTAACACAGCATCTCATTGGCATTTGGGATTTTAACCATACATGTGCCTTACAGTATCTTTAAAAAACATTTTTTTACTTTTTTTTTCCCGATCTGCACAAGACATTTTTTAGTCTTAAGATTTTCAGTGCTGCCTCAAAGCCAAATTGTAGAAAAGAAGTAGCGTCCGAAAAACAGATGTGCTACAATGACAAAAAAGTACTGAAAGCTGCTAACAGCTGTAAAATGAGTTGTTGATTCTCACTGAGATCCTTTCACACTGTAGAGAGATATTGGATACAGTGTTTGTATCTAAAATATTGCCTTATCGAGTTGCCTATTTATTTAATGACCAGAATTTACTGGCATACAACTGAGAGGTGCTGATTCCAGTTTTTAGTTGAACATCATGTAATACACGTGTGTGGGATCATTGTGAGATCAATATGACTTACTGTGAGACTATCAATAAAATGTATGTTTACTACATAGTGTATTACTGGCAAGTTGTTGTTTGAAGTATTCACAATATTAAAGTGCCTAAATTTAATTTGTAATACGCTGACATAGCCAGAACTAAAATTGAATCCACTTTGGCTACAACAACCTGCTGGCTCAGCCCAACGATGTGCTTTATATTTTTTTTATTAAAGCCGGGAAAACCCATTTGGGTTCAGCAATTCCTCTACAAAAAACAACTGATTATTTGGGATTTCCTTAAGAAATAATGTTTTTTACATCTTTTTTGAAAGATGTTTTACAGATCTCATCAGAGGTAACGATTGTGTTTTGTCTAATTGTGCATGTTTTGCACATTCAACATTGTTATTCACTGCTTTGTTAAAAAAAAAAAACATTGTGTACATTTGGGTCATTTCTTACATTTCATAATATATGGGATTTTTTTCAATACCTTAATGCATGAATGTAAGAAATGTTAAAATAATAGTCCTTCATTAGTCCTGCAGCAAGGAAATGACTGCAGCAAAAGGGGTAAAGTACACGCAGACATAGCAAAAACAAGATCAACAACAGATATAAATGCAGCACTAAAAGGACACCAGAAAAGCTAAAAAATGAAACGAGATATTAGCAGTTCTTGCATTAGTTGGGTGTTTCTGTGGTCTCCTGTTGAGCAGCCGAATAATGCAAACTGAAATTTGAGGCCGTGCATTAGTCAGAAATCGAGTGCTGCACAGCCACAGGTGTGATTTGATGAGTTGAAGGAGAACATGACTACAATTGGAACAGAGTCTGAGACAGTTGATTTGGTAATTGTATCATCCCAAGCACACAGCGTGTAATCTCTTAGGTACTGTTATAATGTCAGCCGTTTCACTTCCACTGAAACGGACGGAATAGTTATGAAATGCATCAAAAACGGCAAGCTGAGGGTGTGTCTGTATATATGTGAGGCTAACCTGTTACTGAAGAAAATACATCTGGATCAGCATCGGCTGAAACGAGTGCAATTCAGGAATAATCTATAACAACAAGGTCCATTGCATTTCCAGAGATTGTCGAGCACTCTGCCTTTTGCCTCACTCCAGGTCCTGATTGTGAGTTCCTCCCCTGTGAGGCCAGCAACCCATGCGAGAATGACGCTGTGTGTGTCGAGGAGTTGGATCAAGCCCGTTTCCCTTTGGGTTTCCGCTGCCACTGTCGCCGTGGCTTCACTGGCCCCCGCTGTGAAATCAACATGGATGAGTGCAGCTCCGACCCCTGTTTTCACGGCTTCTGCTATGACGGTAAGAAACCGCCTATGGTACCGGCGTGCTTATTAAAATCCACTCCGAAAGGAAGCTAGCCTCCCACACACACACACACACACACACACACACACACTGTGCATCTGTCAAATTTAGTTCTGCTCACTTAGAGTCTGACAGGCAGTTTTCAATTAGGTCACATTGCAGCTATTAGGAGTGTTGTGAAGCCGACGTAACCGATCCGATGTGAGGATCGAGCAGAGCATCTGCTGAAGTGGGCTTAGTTCCTTAACATAACTCTAGAACAAAATCAATTAGGCATCAGTGCTTTGTTGTATTTTGAAAAATGAATGATAAAAGGCCAAAGAACACTAGCTATCGGATAATAAATGACCTAAAACTATTCTGTTTTACTAGCTCAGTGATCTTAATTAAAATCCAAAAGGTAAGGTACAAATTAACACCTGCACAGATGGTTCCGTGATACTTTTTATTTTTGGCAGCAACAGATGAGATTTCTTTGTGTTGGGCCGGATACAAATTCTCTGAAAAGCAAAATATTTGTACTGTTCTAATACAATAGAGTCTAGTCTTTGGGACATTTCTACAAATTCTGCCAATGTTAGTTTAACTGGATTATGCCGGAACAAAACAGGGATGGCAGTGGATTGCTAGCCGAGAGCTGCCCGTCCCTCCGTGAGCTGCAGTAGACCCCGGCCAGCTGTCTTGACTAATCTCCAGTGCAGCCAGCTCACCTTAGGTGAGTGTGGCGGGCCTCTAGGACCTATTGGCTGGAGCTCAGCAGCAGCAGTCAGCCAGCCAGCCACCAGGGAGAGCACTGCACAGCCACAGTGGTTGAGATGAGTAATGCTGCTGCCACCCAGGACCTTAAGCATTTAATGAGAGTAATAGCAGCTACACGCACCGAGACAGAGTGACAGCATAGATTACGTGGTAAATCTTTGGGATAATGAAGAATCCTGGGACCCTGACTGGGGAAGTAATAAATTCACTCCTGTAAGAAGTGCAATTACCTCTGTCACTGGCTGCCTGTACACCAGTGTTGTGTTAGAGAAACTGAATGATGCATCCCACTTTAACGAGATTAATAATTAATGAGGGGCCGGAATAGATTATTCGACTTGCAAGATTCGAAGTTCTGATGCAAGAAATTGGTAAATTTGTAACATCTGAATAAAGAATGTCCCCCCGAAATGGGCTTATTCACATTTTTGTACTTTTTCTCCCCTCGTTCAGTGTGTTGAATGAGCCCGCTGAAAACCGATGACAAAGCTCTCATTGAGGAAGAGTGGGATGAGTACAGATCGGGAACGAGGAAAGCAGGAGGAAAATGGCTTATTGGCCATTGCAGAGAAGAAGTTTATTCAGAGACAATCTCCTGACGCAGAGTGGGGGCTGGGGCGAGTGGGGGGGGGGGGGGGGGGGGTAGTGTCACCTGTCACATAGATTTAGCTACAACAGGTTTGACTGATACGGCACCAGGTGTTTATTTTAATAGTCGCGGGCCATTAAAAAAAAAAGTAGTCACAGCTGTTGATTGTACTTTACAGTCACATTAGTATTTGCCTGTGTTGTGCTGAGAGTACAGTGCATTAATGTATGATGTGAGGTGCTAACTGTAAATGTCTTACTAACTGATGCGGTTTCAGTTGTAGATGGCTTTTACTGCCTTTGCAACCCGGGCTACGCGGGACCAAAATGTGAGCAAGACATCGATGACTGCTTGAACAGTTTGTGCAGCACCAACTCGATGTGTAAGGACCTCCATCTGGTAAGAAGACACTCTCTTGGTTTAGCAGTATAATGGCCTGATATAATGGCTATTAAAAGTCTTTAAAATGACACCATGTCCTGTAAATCACCACAGTGGAATTCATTGGAAAGCACTCCAGTTTATTTTAACACATAAGGTTCCACTTATTATCTTGACGACTGTCATCCGATTTAACGTTTGAAAGTATATCTGATGCAGTAAAATATAAACAACTGTGCAATAACATGAAAAGGGATGTAACATAAAAAAGAATGAAATGTGGCTATCATGACTCTTGGGTCTGCAGCTATCAGGAGGACATATAAGTATGTTCAGGTGTCTCCGTGAAACAAGAAGGAAAAAGGAGATGTCTCATAGTGTCTGATGAATGCACCTCATTATTCGGATGTACTAACAGACAAATCATACAGATTATGACATTTATACCTTGTGGGCTGAGCTGTTAATGTTTTAAAATGAATGAAATGTTACTATACACTTGGATAACACAGACTGGAGTTTTAAAGAGACATGTTCAACATGAATTGCATTCTTATTAAGTAGTCCCTATTTTGATCAGAATGTTTTTGTTTTTTTTAAATATTCATCTTCAGGATTAAAAAAGCACCATTATTGAAACTCCTTTTTTAGATTTCTGCAAAGCTATTTACAGAATGACATTATTTGAATCCCCCCTGCAACCATTGCTGGTTGCAGGGTTTTCCCTTGCTGGCCTTGCGATGCTTTTGCACAGACAGAAGACTGAATGCCTTTGTCAAATGTTAAAATGGCCACTCATGATTTCTCCTCTTTCTTTCTACAACATTGTATTTGCAGCTGCTTACATTGTTGTAGCGAAGCTAATGTAGCTGTAGAGTTTGCATTTAACTTAAGTGGTAAGAGACACAAGACGGTCCTATTCTGCCTTCTAGCTGTAGGGATCTGTTGACTTTCTCCGAATGCTGTTTTGAAATAATGAATGAAAACCGATTGTGTGAAATCATTGGCCTGTACCTCAAAGATCGTCTAATTATATAAATTACTTTAAGACCAAGTTTTTTTTGCAAGGCACAGCTTTACCTCTGTAGTTCTTCAAGTGAGTTGAATGAGTGCTGTTTACAGACTGTGCAATGACCAGGGGTATTTTTCCAACAGCTGCTTATTTGCTAACAGATTGCAGTAGTGAAGCAGATGTGTCATAGATAGTTTTTTTTTTTTTTCTCCTTCAGAGAAGACAGAAACGTTCTGGTTTATAGTCCACGCCAAATGTTTTGGGATGAAAATACGTTTGTACACAGTGTGTATAAGAAAGATGACATCTATTTAACAAAAATGACAGGTTTTGGAAAGGAAGCATTGCTGAACCTTTAGTATTCAGTTTTTAGTAACCTTTTTCATTATTTTATTGTCCCAAAGACAAAATATCCAACCATGAATTTTACTATTCACCAATGGTTTATATTGCAACATAATTAAAGCCATATTATAGGTTGTCAAACAAACCCTCAATCCCACCCACCAAAAATCCATAAAAGCCCTGTTGCCCTACATAAAAGCATTTTGTCTTTTTAGTTTTGTTACTTTAAACTGATGAATTGCAAGTTTTGTTTTTTTAGACTCTAGCAATTTGAGGATAGCTGAAGGATACATGCTCATTGTCTCCCTCTACAATGGGAAGTAGTCAACAAGGGATTCTGTGACAAGGTTTCAAAATTCTCCCATTACAAAATTTTGGTTCAAACATTCACTGTCATTTTCTGGGATAATGGAAATGCTCCCAATTCAAAGACAAAAGGCTGCTGCATGAGAAGGGTAATGGCTGTGATGTGTGGTGCACACTGACATTTAAACCAATATCTTTTGAGTCATAGTTTTATCCGTTTCACCACTCTAGTTTTCCTTTAGCCGCTCATTATTCAAATTGGGACCGTCTTTGGAAAGCCCTCGGCATAGTCTTGTTTACAGTGCCGCTATTTCTCTCTCTGAACACCGTGTCCCACAGAGCTTTAGCTTATTTTGGAGAATTGCGGTCCCTGAAGGTGACTTAGCAGCAAAATGAAATTATGTTCTACTGCCAGGGGTAAGAAATAGGAGTCTCCTGGAGGTATCTAATTTATCAAGAGATGACGGCATTTTCCCCTCATCACCACTACCAAAAGGCTCACTGTGTACAAATTATATCAGACAAAGTTTAACAGCTCCCCTCCAGTATATGAAATACAGATTAGCATGCATTCAACAGGCAGCACCCGGCACCGTCAGACAGGATTTTGGCAGTGAGGAATCCTGAAAAAAACCTTGACCATATGACTTCCTTCAGAAGAATTTAAATTACCTCGGAAAATAATAGACAACAAGTCATTCATCTCCTGTGGCATGATTCATTATCATAATGCAGATTGCAATGATGAAATAAAGGACATGGTGTTCACCTACTGCTCTGAATAGAGGAATGAACAAGGCCAGCAATGGTAGGCGCTATACATGTAAATCTGTTAATAGATGCACATTATAAAAGACATTTGGTTTCAAACAAATCCAGGCAACTTTTAACATGTTTGCTGCTCTGTGAAAATTCATTTTCGTATATTGTATACTTGATAAAGGCTTGTACCATGTTGCTTGGATGGCATAGAGAGGAAAGCAGGCTCGCAATTTATCCAGAGGGTGGGTGGTAGGAGGAATACATCTGCATGGCAGAAATGTGGAAATTTAAGACGAGCTTGACACTTTCACAGTTCAGACAGTTCTAAATAGCTAAGAGCTTTTTTCATTTTCTGAGTGGGAGTTTTTTTTTTTTTTCTCCAACATTTTTGAGCATATTAAGCATTGCACCATTGACTAAAATAAATGAGCAAACAAATAACTGTTAAAATGCCCACTGAATGCTCCATAACGACTTAATTAACCGCTTCAATATGTATGCACTTTTTAGTTAAATTAATGTGTGTGCATTGCTAGTATTCTATTACTACACAGAGACAGGTGCAGATGTGAGGTGTCAGTATATTCTAATGATATTCCTTCTTTTTTGTGTCAGAGTTATGAGTGTGTGTGCCACTCCGGATGGGAAGGGGAGTTCTGCCAACAAGAAATTGATGAATGTTTATCGGAGCCCTGCAAAAACAACGCCACCTGCACAGACCTTCTCAACAGCTACAAGTAGGTGTGCGAGCCGGCCAGAGGGCGCTGTCCTCATGAGGTGCATCAGTCACTTAATACATTTTTTAAAAAAGAAGCCGTTTCTGAGACGGCAATGCGTCCTTTCACCGGCAGCAGAGGTAATGAATTGCAGATGGCGGGTAAAACAAATGAGTCAATCAATGGCTCACAGCATGAAAAGGTTTCAGGGGATCTGTGACTCATTGGAGGGAGAAGCTGGTGTATTTGCTCCAGCTAATGCCCTCCTCTCACTGGGGAGACGTAAAACTGCTTCAGGTGGAAAAGTTAGGGGATGAAAAAGAATGGAAGGTGGAGTGGTCGCTTGTGCTCGGGTACTCACTGCCACCAAGTGGAATATTCACCCGCCTTAAGAGCAGATGCTTCAGACGTCTCTGTGTCTCTGTCTTCATCCTCCTCTCGCTGCCTGTGACTAGCATGCATACATTTCCATTTAATCCCCACTCAGTGCTCTAACCTCCTGTGTCCTACATTCAGCTGTCCAGAATTAAAAGCAGCTCTGACTAGTAGTTCAATTAACCTTTAGATTCCCTGCACAGCAAAAATTCAAGTGTGCTCTGCCAACAGATGAAGCGAACCGTTGTGGACTTGAATGGTGACGGAGGTGTGCTGTGGATTATTTGAATTGTTTTGGTAGCTCATCCCCGGCATCATGCCGCTTTTGTTTTCTGTTCTTTTTCACCATTTTTCCCGTGGAGAATGACAATGTCAACCCTCAGAATAATACAAAATAAGTATTGATTTATTTTGTATTGATTTTAATTCATGCTGAAATGAATGACCTCTGCAGTGCCATATCTTCTCTTCGGTGTATCCCAGGTGTTTGTGCTACCCAGGCTGGACAGGTGTGGACTGTGCAGAGGATGTGGACGAGTGTGATTCTGGGCCCTGTCTAAATGGAGCTCAGTGTCGGGAATTGGACGTACCTGGGGAGTTTTCCTGCACCTGTCCCCAGCTCTTCAGTGGCCCCCTGTGCAACCAGCCTTATGACCCCTGCGACCCTTTGCACAATCCGTGCCTGCACAATTCCACCTGCCTGACACGCTCCAATGGAACAGCCTCCTGCAGATGCCCAGCTGGTGAGTGAACACACCGCCGCAACCTCTTACTAATAGCCCTTTTTTTGGCCCACTTTCTGAGGAGCATCTAAACCGTTAAAAGTTAAGCATTTTTTATAATTTCCTGGATTTTCACCCATTTCCCATTCATTTACCCATTTTACCTGATGACTAGTTGTGCTGGGGCTGTGTTGTCCATCGGCCATAAATGCACTGAATGCTTGCATCACATCATAAAGTGTCGCGATTATTCATAGAAACCGTACCTTGAAGGACCAACACCCAGATCAAAATCAGTAACTTTTTGATTAGTTGAAATTATTCTAATTATTATTATTAAGTATACATAACCTAAAGCCTATAGAGTCTGTTGTTTTAGCTACATCCTTTGAACATATTTTGAATTTACTAGCACTCCATACATATGGCATATCATTGCAATCGATTCCTGATCAAACAGTTCCTTCTATTTTGCATTACACTGTCAATCACTTCCCTTTGTCTCACTTGTTAACTGTTCAAACAAGTCATCTGGATAAACCAATTAGCTGTCATCACCATGACGAAAGATAAAGGCCCTTTTAACTGTGCTTCTTAACATTTACCGTATTTTGGTCAAAGCAAACACATTGGCATAAAGACAGTCCAGTGCTGACATTGGACATTTTCTTACAACTTTAAATAGGAATAAACTGTGTAGAATATTGATATGGAATCATAAAACATACCACTTTAACAAAAATATGTGACATGAAATGCCATTGTGTACACATTAACCTTTTTTTCCAATTATTTTATTTTTATTTCAACCTTGCTCATCAATAATAATAATGCTAGATACAAAACCATGTTCGTAATGTGGCACATAGCAGCTTTTACTCGTCCTTTTGTGCAGTGTTGGAAGGTACAATACTTGCCAAAGGACCTTTGATGAACCTCATGCACAGGCTGCTTGGTGGTTGAAAGATGTCGTCTCATCCCTAGTGGGAAGCTGTGGTCAGATACGTATTTGTGTGACAATGATAAGCATAGTTAATGACAGTATTTCTGTGGTCAGACAGATTATGAAAAAAATCAATTGAAATATCTCGCCACCCTTGAAGAACAATTCACTTTGGATCAGCAGAAATGGACATATTCAGTGTCACTTGTGTTGTGGGTGGCCCATTGTGACAGGACCCCCACTGAGTATTGATGCTAAAAAGAATTTCATTAATACTAATGTAAAGGCTTTGAAACGACACTGTTGCCCTACTTTAGATTTTGAAAGCACATGTACAATACTGGTTGTACTCAAGCTCCTTCACATGCTAACCCACTCATTCAGATATGGCTCAGGCATAAGCATGCAAGGAGACATACAATGAGACAATAAGGCACACACATGTACGCTTAAGTAAATTCAACACATGCAAATCTATTTCATGTCAGTCTATATAATGACTACAAAAAGCTAGTGATCGAGTGATGCTGAAATTACCCCCTAAATTAAAAACAATAAAGTGCTTTAATATTCAATCTAATCAATGTGCAGGTGAAGATGCTTTAGTGTTGTGCTGTACCTAATGGCGCCATCAGGGCCGAGATGAAAAGATGTTTCCAGATATAAATAGAGCAACCGGGTTCGCTTCAGAAGGCTTCCTTGGAGAGGAATAGGAAATTAGGTGCTGGCTGCATACATTACACCAAGAGCTTTGCGTGGGCTCGGCCGTCTTCTCTTTACTTCACACAAGTATTGTGACTCACAACTCTCCATTATTATAGACCATAAATCCTTCCTACAGAGCTGTTATACGAGCTGTCGCTTGATCCCGCTGCAACAACTTTACAGACTTGTTATTTACCGTTCAGTGTAGGTTATTTGTCAAGGAAATTGTGGAGGCTTTACATTATTCCCAGGCCTAATTAAATTGAAATCTCTCCCCCAGATTCACTGCTATAAGCAAATGTCCTCCCACACACTCGGGATGGACACCACACAGTGAACATTATCATGGTTAACTTAAAGTAAAATTATGTCATTCAGCTGTGCTTATTTGCATGATGGTACACTGAGGAGATAAGATTCAATGGGATTAAATTTCATGAAATGGCAGAAATAATTTCAGTCAAACAATCTTTTCATTTTTGCACAGAATACGGTAAGGCAGCAGTGTTTTCTTGAAACAAGCTGTTGCATGCAACTAAATTGTATTAAAATAAAAAATCGAATTTCCTAGATACTGTTCTAAATTATACCCACGTACCTATTCTAAATGCAGCTTAGACTTCAGGATATTATCCTTTGTAAATTAGGGTACATTTTTGGTTTGCAGTAAACATGTGTTTTGACACAAACCTATCTGCCTAGCCTCCCCCTTCTACTGCCTGCCATTATGAATACCAATATGAGTTATCTGAATTGCCCAATGGCCCAATGACCTTCACCCCTATCGTAAATCAAGGATCCCTACAAAATATTTGTATCTAGAGAAATAACAATTAAAGCACAATTAATTTCCAATATTTGTATAGGTACCCTCAAAAATTAATTTTCATTGGACCCTGTTCATAAACTGACATTTCTTTCTTCATTTGTTGTGTTTAGGAATGTAGTTGAACTCAATCAAATCAAATACATGTCAGCAAACATCCCAAGAGGTTTAATTTATGCACTACTTTGCAGTAAAATATGTATTCCAACATGAAAAAAGCAGTAAATAACAAATCTTATTTTGTCACCTTCACAGGCAATTTAGTATAATATAATAAATCTTATTATATCAAATCATAAACAGTCGTCTCTGTGATTGAATGGCGATTAAATCGTCGGCCTATTGAACCATTGTTGCCACAGGCTGAGTCTATTTAAGGAGCTGATTGGCTAAATTTGATGTCCCATGTCTTTTTTTATTTATGCAGAAATTGGCTAATGTGCTTCTTTGACCCGCCTTCTGCGGGCAAACCTGAGCTTGCCCCTAGCACAGCTAGGACGCGCGAAGGAGGTGCGTATGACAGGCAGAGAGGTGCAGGACAAGCAGATATCATATTTATATATATAACAAAACTTAATAAAAATAATTTAATATCTTTTTTGGGGGGCTCAAGGAGGGGTGTGTCTGCTGCCCTCTATTAGCCATTCGCTCACTGATGATCACCTTCTCGGTGTTTAATGATCATTTTCTTAAACCTGCTGTCTTGAATTTGCTAGAGCAAAGTGTGACCATAGTTTCCCCACGACACCTCACTAGACCGTATCAGTTTCAGAAAAAGTGTGATGTGGGGACTTTTGTCTCCGTCAGTTCAACAGGAACTAAAAGGTAGCCATTAGGAGGTGCCTACTGGGAGTAGCATTAAAGGAATTTGTAAAACACAGTGGAAAAGAGTTTTGTCTACTAAGGTACACCACAAAGACCTGGCGAGCAGAATAAAACCGGAGCCAGCTGAAATAATTCTCTTTTTAAAGAAGATACAAGAAAAGCAGTTACCCTCTCTTTATTGTAGAGGGCTCTTGTAGGAAGTGCAGGTACTTTCCAGCTGTTACACTCTGCTGAGGCTATGGCCGAGAGGCCCATGTCATCCTGCCTGACCAGCACAGATGTTCCACTTTCCTGTTAATGAGGAGCCTCAGCAGGGAGTGCTAAACCTGATAGAAGAGCAACCTGAAAATGGGAGAGGTAGGTTAGAGGTCAGGATGAGGGTCGCTGGCCTACAACCCCAACAAATGAAACAAACACACTTAGCATCCCTCCCCACAGATCCGGGTACATGGCAGAGAGACAAAAGATTCTATGTCCTGTAACACACTCTATGCAGTCTCCTTGGGTGTCCTTTGTCAAAATGTACACAGAGAACAGTTTGCACAGTTTGCACAGAGAACTAGAATCCACCTCCTGGGTGGAAATGTCTGATCTTTGTTTAATGTCCCTCAAGGCTGTATTTCAGCCTGTCTAGGATGCATCTACTTAGGCATAACTGTAGGTACAGATTTGTTTTCTTTTAATTTATTTCAAAATGTGTAAACCTTTTGGTAGTAAAACCTAAACATGGACTAGCTAACAAAGACTAGTCTGATGTTAGACTAGACTGATGTTAAAATATATATTTTTTAAATTGTATGTTTACATATTTGATCATCCATGATACAACTACGTCAACTATGACATGTAATGTAACTTTAACTGGTAATAGATGGAATAGAGGAATTGTACCTGATATCGGGTTCAATTTTAGATGGTAATTTGTCTTTAATTGAGACAATCAGATTATAGTTTTGTAAAACTTGTACTCTTAATAAGTCAATAAACTATAATTAATACAAATTCAAAGAAATGTTAAAATGAAAAAAAGTCCACATTTTTTAATTTTCACAATGGATCTGACACTTTCTCGTTACACAGATGGAAATGATGTCTTATGGATTTAAAGCATTCAGTTGTAAGTGCTCCACCATTTCATTGGATTTCAGTTGACACGTTGCAATATTTAACTGTTAAAAGTGAAGTATTTGACATGGGGACAATCCCCTTGCCTCTAGAGGGGAGGAATGTGATTCTTCCAGTGTAGTGAATGAATTCAGAAGCATTGTTCTGTCCCTTTTTACATGCAGAAGCCATTCGGTCTCCATGCCTCAGAATATCCCCAGAGGTGTTGCTGGCCAGATGGAGAACAAACCTCTTTATTTGCATGGCATGCTACACTAGCCTTCACCTTCCACAAGATTGAGATTGTGTCGTACCAAACAGTTGGTTAATGAGCTACTGTGAAGCCGTGCCAACATGAGAGCTGATACGCACCTAAAATGATGTTGAAAAAGAGGTGTTGGAAATATTTTTTGCCAAAAATGTGTTGAAAAAGTCTGTCCTCGCTGCTTTAAAAAAAATATATAATTTTTTTATTTAAAGATGAAGCAGACAGTAGACTTATAGTAGATATATTTAAATGTAAAAACCAGAAACCAGTGGCCTTGGCAGATGTGTGTGAATTTCCCAGGCTTTTCTTTCCGTATATTATAGTAATAGGAAACAGAATGCCTCAACACATACAACGGATCGACTTATCTTAATACATTTCGGCTGCTTTGTAGTTGGAAAATCTAAAACGAACAAGATTACGTTTTTGCATTTTAAAAATAACCTTTTTTTCATGCAGGTCACATTTACTGTCTGTTGTATTCGTTTGTATATTCATAACCATAATAGTTTAAGAATGACGATAAATATCTCATTTATAGGAGAGTAGTGGCTTATCAACAATGTGGAAACTTAATATAACTAACACTAAAACTTTCTTACGGTTCCCAACCTGAATGTAAATGAACTAATATACTGTCTACTGAGACAAAGAGCCTCCACAAATCTTTCACACATTGTACAATTACTGAAATTAAATTATCTCTACAAACTGGTAGAGTAGTGCTCTATAGCGTCAGTGAGCATGTTGTATTTGAGCTAGGTTTGTCTCTATTTGGAGAACTAGTATCTTTTATAATATTTTGAAAGTGAAGGCAACACAATATTAAAATGCAGCCGGTGAATCCCAGAAGGAGGGCGAGCCCCTTCAGTGAGCAAAGGTCTCAGCACGCTGGTGATGTTCTGTTGCTGAGGGTGGAAGGTGCTGCTTTTGTTCCATTTTAGCTTCGACACCTCTAGTTCTAGCCCGAACAATAGCTGCATAAAGTAAGGGTAGGAAAAAAAATCATCAATCCGCACATAGTTTTCAGACGTTTTTTCCTTTGTAAAGAATTGTCATTTAAAATAACGTTCTTTACAGACCTGTGGAATTCACTTATTTCATGCAGCCGATGTTGCGTGACATCAAGCAGGATGCCCTCTGCATAGTCTCAGTTGTAGGGACCTGAGATGTTTGGGTCGCTAAATATCTATGACCTCTTTATGACATTATCAACTATGTTGGTCCTTTCAGGAATATGTCATGAAATACACATTGCTTTTTTAAAAATGTTTAAAATAATAATAATAATAATTCTGTCCTTCACGTATTACTGTCTGCAGCTAGCAAAGACTATGTAAAATCAGGAGGCGACTCCTTTTTCTTTTTTTTTTTATCTCAGTAGGAATTGTAAACGTGAGTTTATTATCAATCCGTTTTGCTATCTTCAAGAGCTTTTCATCACAGCATGATGTTCATTTCTTTAAATTACGGTCCCATTAGTCCTGTAATTTCAAAACAGTGTTCCAGGGTTTCTCTTTCCAGGGAATTAAATACCGGTACAACCAGCTGCCATTTGGCGCTCCCTCTGACTACCCGCACATTCCCCATGTTTTGTCATATTTGGACGACCTAATCCTCATGGCTCCCTCTCCAGAGAAGCTTACACTCCACGTGTCTCACAACGCTTACGAGTTTTACCATAAACCAGCGATGGAGTTCTCCGCTCCGCACCCTCTTATTGATTTTACCTAGGTGTGGATATTCACTCATTCACCATAAAAGTAAAGCTGTCCCCAGCCAGGCTGGATTAGCTAAACTCACAAATATCCACCAACAGAGCGCTGACAGCACTGTCAGTGATGCACCTGCTGGCTACGACGTCTGCAAGCCATGTGATGGTCCCCCTGGGACTCTGTTAGGAAAATATTACCCGACACTGGTGTAAAATCATTAAACAGGACATTCATTAAAATAATAATTGAAAGGAGAAGACAGAATTGACACACATACAAGTCATGCATCATGGCAACTCGGAGGATCCCCGTCTCCGCTGCTGAAATAAATAGTTGGAAGATAAACATACTAAAACAGGGGGGGGGGGGCAGGGTGCTACTAATCAAACTTTCATGTAGACCATCATCTTCTACACCTCAGGCACCAGGACATTAACTGGACATTGACGCACAAACATTTTGCCCGTCAGTTGAACACAATGAATGTGTCTCTGTATGAGAGCGCACAGACTCTGGGTCGTCTAAGTATTGACTAAGACGAAACAATTATTTAGGATTTCCCAACAGACGCCTTCGCTTGAAGAGAATCCAGAAGACCTAGTTATCCACAAATGGTAAAATGCTGACTCATTCCCTCACTGCAGTCTCACCGGGCCTCCAACGAGGGGTTAAGTGACAGCACACATATCCGTGTTCGGGGACCCATCCCTCTCTGGAAGGGACGGAATATGCCAGTCCAGATTGGTGGATGTTAAATGGAGGAATCTCTCATCCCTTTACAAGCTGAAACACTTTGGTCCCCTATTGAAAAAAGGCCAACGTGTCGTGGTGGGAACAGATAACATTCAACCAGCGTACATCAACCGTCAGGGCGGCATGTCACGCGCGGTGTCGTACGTTGTTAACATTCAGGATGAAATGTGTGCACCAGCAAAGCACGTCTCCAAGCAGAGCGCTGCAAGGAGCTGCAGACGTGGTGTTGGCTCCCAGTGGGTTCAGTGGCACTTGGAATATTTTCAGGACTGCCATTTGATTAAAGAATACGTCTTATTTCATATCAGAGCTTTAAAGTTCACAGGACAGTCGTATTTTTTTCTTTTGTGTGGAGCAAAGTTTGCCACGAATGATTCACTAAAGACACACCAATAGAGTCTCTGTTTTCATTATTTTAGGTTCAGGCTGTTAAACAACGGCTCTTTTCGCTTCTATATGCATTTATCAGATTTGGGGTTTTATGGTATGTTTTCATTTAGAGTTGTGGTTCAGTACCTGCTTGCTACTGTGAGGTTAATATGTAAATGTCCATGTAATGGATAAAAATACTGTATGCCTGCTTCCATAAAGTCAACACATTTTAAATAGATGTATTATTATAAAAGAAATAATGCATTTAATCATACATTCCACCCTGACGTGGGATTTGACGTGTTGTCTGACAGCGCTCTGATGACACCAAGAACAATCACCACAATCTATATACGTTTTTTTTACTTACCCACTGACAGCATCTTGAGCTCGACAATGGTCCCAAATGTAGCACTGCTGACTTAAATTCACATTCTTAAAATGAAGATACCACTCATATTTCAATGGAAACGTCAGTCAAAGTTAGTTCGCTATCCACTTGGGATTAACCCACACTTTCTCTCCCCCCCTGAGACGTTCCCTGGCATGAGCGGTGATCACATACTGTAGTGCCAGCCAGACAGGGCGGCATGGCTGCGGTCTCCCGCGCCTCGGTTATCCCTCTCCGTACTCCGTCAAAGAGAAGCCTCCAGTCACGGCAGAAGATGCATTACATCGCGGTGACATTTGAAATGGTCCCTGTGGTGCTCCACCATTGCTTTGAGTGACAGACCAGCTTGGGAAACCTGTGCTGTCTCATCATTCACCAGATGCTCTGTGGCCTCACAGAGTCCCTCTCCTTCTGACATCCCAAAAAGCACACAGCGCTCTTAATATCGTACTTCCCCCCCCCCCCCCCCCCCCGTTTCAGTCACTCTTGTTTACGGAATTTGTCTTTCTGCATTATCAACATAAACTTACACAATGTTTTTCCTTCAGCTGATTTTAAACATGTGCAGTGAAAGCAGCTAGGAGAGCTCCATCCAGTTTATGATCAATTTTTTATTCAACACTTTAATTCACACTTCAATAATCATTTGTACTGGTCTTATTATAGCTGAATAGCAATCTACAAATGGTGCCTTGCAGTTGTTCATATAGTATCAGAACAAATGGCCGGAGAAAAATGACAAACCTTACACATGGTATTATTAAAGTAGCAATCATTTGTTAACTTGTCATACTTTAATATTGGTTTATCCATGTTTCTTTAATATATATATATATAACATGATGTAACACATTGTTATATTTAAGCACCTACTTAGGTTTCACATTTGCGAGATTAAAGAAGTGCTTGTCCCAAAAATAATTATAAACCTCATCATTGTTAATGCATTTACTTCTCTCAGCGAATAATTTATACTTACAGGAGCCAAATCTCATTATAGTTCAAATATATACAGCTCTTAACTCAAAGAAAATGAGAGTAACACAATGAGACAAGAAAGCAATAAAAGCACTTACCACTGAATTTAAAGCACAAGCGTATGAGTGTATTTCAATTTCAACTTGTTCAGAAGCCGGTTTTTACAATTTTGATCTCTGTGGTTATAATTTGCTTTCTGTTAAGCAGAGTCTTCTCAACCTCTTATTTAACTTCATAAATCGAGTAATTTTGTTTTACTTTGTTCAGCAGAAAGCCATAAAGAGACTAAGCACCAGAGGAACATCTCCATCAGGCTGAACATTACATGCTCCCCTGGCTGCCTTCAAAAGTACAACCAAACAGCCGTGTTGATCTACTTCACCATCCTGACCCTCAACCCCCTGGTGAACCAGGGCAAAGGACCTCTTGGGTTTTGCCTCTCCCTCTTACCCATCGTAACAATATGTCACCCCACTGGCTAGCGTTCCCTGCAACACACACACACACACACACACACACGCACACATGCACAGGGATGCATACAGCAGCGACCCCCCCCCCCAACCCCAAACCAATAACCCTCAGACCAATCTGTCTGTGGCACTATTCGTATTATTAGACTTCTACTCTCTCAAAGGGGAAACTGGGAGCGCCGGGAGCTAGAAGACGAGATGTGCAACAGAGGCTAGCGGCTCCATTAACGTGGCCTTCACCGACGTCTTTGTTATCATCGACGCTGACGTTTTTTCAGGAGGAAAAACCAAGACCATCTCCTCTATCTTTCAGGATTTGAAGGGAGCTGGTGTGAAATTGACACCAATGAGTGTGCCTCAAATCCGTGCCAAAATCAAGGGGACTGCGTGGACCGGGTCAACACCTACAGGTAAAGAGGTTCATCCCTAAACCAGCTTTCCATTTAGGGAGCATGAACAATGTCCGGCTTTGTAGTGATGACCCTAACACATCCAATAGTACATCTATTGATGTCATTTTGATTATCTTAAAAGATTTCCTCTGAGCTCATGCCCTTTTTACAAATGGATTTTAATGGATTTAATAATGTTGCATTTCAGGTCAAAATGAGGTGAAATTGTTAGCGAAAAACGTTGCCTTAATTGCTGTTGTCATGCAGCTCGGTTCAAACAGTTTAAATCCATGCAGATGTCACTGCACTTTGTGTGCAATTGGACTATATGTGATGTTTAATTATTATTACGTGTCAATGGCTATTTTCCCATATTCAGTTCATGTGCCACTGGGAAACAGATTTCCATCCGAGACCAAATATCAATATTAAGGACTCTTTTTACCCAGCTGTGATTGTAAGATGGGGTTTTCTGGCCTTCACTGTGAGGAAGACATCAATGAGTGCAGCTCTAGTCCTTGCCTCAACTCTGCCGTTTGTCAAGACCTTGTGAACAAGTAAGTATTAATTAAATTTCCTCCATGGCTCCCACATTGCTCCTCAGCACAAAAAGAAAAATGCCGATATTAGAAATTTGTTTGGAAAGGCCAATGAGCACAATCCGTTCTCTGAAGAAAAGGCACAAGGTTGTGGCGTCTCTCTTCAAAGTGTTCCGGTTTACATAACAAGCCCGTCTTCATCCTTGACACACATAAGCTGCCTTTCTAAAGACAGAGCGATTTCAGCAGGAGCACATCATGTATCTAGATTCGGCTTTACTCCACCGGTGCTTCTCTCTGCTGTGCTTAATGGGAGCCCCGGGGCTTCTGGGCTTAGTCGGACAGATGGGCAGCAAAGTCCCAGGGCCAATTTGTGTCCTAAATGGTTTGTCTCCAGTTTGTCTCCCGTCATGATTTTTCTCCCATGTGACCTGGCCCTGCTCGGAGCTCTCCCCCTGATTGCACAGTCCAGGGAGTTCACATCAGGTGTGCTTTAACCTCGCCGCCCACCACGAACACCCTACACACGCCGACATCTCCATCTCTCCGACCCAACACGGCAAACAAGTCCATCTGCACCGGCACGACCAATCAACACTGCGGTCTACTCGCATCTGTTTCTCTTGTCTGCTCATGTAGATGCCACTAGTGGCTGTTGACTAGCAGATTGTCACAGACAGCCGTGTGAACTGGGTGGATAAAGAAAGTGATAATTGGTGTGGCAGAGACGTCTCGCATCAGTCCGGCCTTTCGAGTTGACGTTACTAGGCAGCACAATTCCGCTGTGGGGTGATAAATACCGTGGCGTGACGCAAGTGTCTCACTGTGGTCTCAAGGATTCAAAATGAGGTCTTACTAAATCAAACGATGTGGTTTAGATTTGAGCAGGGATGTGACTAATGACTTGTTTCCTCGTTATCCCACTTACAAACAGAACAAGCAGTTCCTCTGGGGGCTTTGGTCGGGGGGGTGTTAGATCCACCGACGGCTGCAGGCAGGGATCAGAACTACACACTCGACAGATGAAGCTCTTAAGTAATAAGTCATCAAATATGATTCAAGTTTTTTTTATTATCTGTTTGAGATTGAAAAATGGTTCTCATGCGACGTTGTTGTTGTAACACATATTTTCGCCAGTTAATTGCATCAAAAGAGCTTGTGCAGTTTTTTCTGAGAACCCGAGTTAACACAAATAAACGCCCTGGTCGTGATCGGAGTTCACTGCGTTTCCTAATGATCGAGTGTTTTCTTCCTTTAGGTTCCGCTGCGTTTGCCCTCCCGGTTATTTCGGAACGCTGTGTGACCTGGATGTGAACGAGTGTGAGGTTTCACCTTGCCTACACGAGGGCATCTGTATCAACACGCCCGGGGGCTTCAAGTGTGTCTGTCGCCCCGGATACTCAGGTACCTCCTTTGCCCTCAGGTGACATCAAGATCAATACCAGAGTCCCAAGGGAAGGCAGCGAGGTCAATTCACGTTGACAGTTTTTATCTGGTGAAAACATTTCCCCGTCTGTAAGTTTCATTTATTTCATCAGCTTATTTAGTCTCAGAGCGCTTATGTTGTTTTGCTGCAATCCGGTTGTCGTGTTTTTTTTTTTCCACTTACGTTGATATGAAGCTCTTTTAGAGCAAGTCCGTGTGTGTGTCTGCCCTAAAGCCGATTCTTGTCAGGTACCGGGAAGATTAATTTCATTTGTCTTCCACACTGTATCATCAATTTATCCTTCCCCATTTGAGAGAAGGGGCGGCGGGCGGCGGGGGGGGGGGGGGGGGGGTTGGGGGGCGGTTGGTCTCTGAGGTATCGCTACTCTGGAGAGCTGAACCTGACACGCGTGGCCCAATTCCCACAGAAGCAGCTTTTATTATTAGGCCTACGCACAGCATAGTACAAGTCATTACTTTTTCTGTTGCTCTAAGCTCATCTGAGGAAACAGGATTCCCCGAGAGAGTAAGCGGCCAGGGGGCACAGTTTGGATTGGCTACAACCAACTAGAACTTGTACAATATATTTGCTCTAGTAACACGTGTATCAGCATTGCAACTTTTTTTTTTTTTTACAAAAAACACATTGGGTTGGTTGCGCTGTACTGTAGCCGTGTGTAACTTTTTCTAATGTTAAACGTGCCGTCTGAGGGTGATTCATCACATCCAGTTAGTGTAGCCTGATTAGAATTGATTTAAATGTTATTCTGCTTTGACGGTATGACGCGTCATCTCCTCTGTCTCTGAAGCACTGTAACTCGTTGTGTCACTTGATGGTATTATCAAATTATTTGCTTCAGCCATCAGGGAAGTAAAGTTTCTCTTTTTTTTTTTTGCATATTGAATGTCAGCATTAATTTTGACTTCTCAGTTGAAGCTGCTTACTAATACTTCAGTGTCACGCTATATCTACTCACTTTCATGGATGTGATTAAGCTTTAATCACACCTGATTCTCACCTGCATCACTATTCATATTGGATTTTCATAGTTGCTGGTTGTTGGTCAGAAGTCAGTGCCTCCATTTCTTATACTTTTTCACTTTGTATTAGACCATTAACTGATTATTTTAAAGCTTTTCTTTTTTCTTTTACATTTTGGGGAAATGACTTAAGTAAAAAAACAGAACATTATTCGATTGACTTTTTTGATACCTTTGCCATCTTTTATAATTTGTTTTTAATCCTTTTTAAATCTCGGTGACCCACCTGGAAGCTTTACATTATCATTGGATAAAATGCTTTTTTATCGTTTCTGGTAGAAATGAATCCGCTACTTAAGACAGCCTTAAGTTATGTCTCCAACATAATCCCATTCTTTCTATTTACACCAGAACGCTGTCCTCCGTGAGAGATTGACAGACTTGTTAAAGCATGCTGTACTTTACTCTGTAAAAACCACATCTGGCAGCTGCGTAGATCTCAGCGTTCTGACCGTTATTTAGGGTGTTTTTTTCTCGAAGCCTCTGCCATCGCAATAATGTATTAACTGTGGTCTGTACTGAGGTCAGAAGTCATTACAGCCACATGATGAATATAAATCACAGTTTAAGCCCACTATTCTTCACCTTGTGTTTTCTCTTCACCCATCATTAGAGGCTTGTTCCCCTGAGTGATAGTACAGTGCAATCCGGCCCTAGTTGTAGCTTCCTCAGTCGGCACATTTTGGGGGGGGTGAAGCTCCTGTCCCGGCAATGCTGTTTGCCGTTGAGGCTTCAGCGGACTCAGTATTTCACTGGGTGAACTTAATGAATAGCATTTGATCATTATTCCCAAGACCATTTTATGAATTAATAAATTATTTAAATTATTATTCACTATGTAATCCCATTCCCAGTTAAGTCCTTCGGATCGGACCTAAATAAAAACATCAAAACAGGAGATCTAAAGGTGTGTTGAACAAATCAGAAATGTTTTTAGTTTTTCTGCAATCCTTAAGGTAAAATTAATTTCTTTTTTGGGGGTTGTTTCAAACAGAAAGCTTATAGGGCAGCAACAAAGTAATTATATAAACTAGGTTAGTTAGTCACTGGAAACAAATGTTAATCAAGTAAATAACATTTTATAACATTTTAAACAGTTCATAAAGGACACTCAAATCTCCCATCCGGTCACGGTCTGTTTTTGACTCAGCCAGCAGAGAACTTTTTGCTTTTGTTTACATGTCCGTTCATGTCGTGCACATGTTTTGATAATGCATCAGCTCCTTAGTAACAAGCATATTCACAGTTAATCCAGGTATCCTTCATTTGGTTGACTTCACCACAGTGGCCCATCAAATGAATGTCCCCTCCCTTTGTCCTCTAAACTCATTGCCGTTTTTTTAAGGTCTGCATAAATAATAAGGTGCATTAACAGTAAGTAAAACGGACTCACTTGGTGAGTCCTCATAGCTATTTTATATGTGGCTGATGGACAGTTAAGATATACGTTACTTGAAGGTACAATTCATCTTTTTGAGTCAGCACAATTGGTGTTTCACAGTGTGTATGGAGGATTGTGCCTCATAGACATGGTACTGAGCTGTAAGGCTATATGGGGCGTGAAGCATGTGATGCACTTTTACATAAATTCAGTGCTGCATTTACTAAATCCTCTCGGGGGCGTTGACTATTCCTGCAAAATGCACTAGTCTTTTATTGGGCTCGGAATGTGGATATCATGTAAAATATATGGCCACTTTAAAAATAAAGTGTTTGTCATTGATTTAGTTTATGTTGTTAAATAAGTAAAAACTGTTTGCTTGGTTGACCCACTTAAAAAAAAAAAACGGGTAGTTTATCAAACTCTCAGACTCCTGCCTCTATCCTCACATCATGGCGGAAGTAGCCAGTAGGCACAGTTTCTGGGACAAATTTGGCTAAACTGGACTTTTAAAGACGTCATGAATTTAAATTAAAGATTCAAACAACATTATTTTTGATGTGGGGCCACAACTAACAATTATTTTCCCAATAAATTCATCTGTTGATCAATATTTTAGAGGAGGTGATTATATATTTAGTCAATAAATAAAAGCCCATGGGGATATCTATTTACACATAAAATAACAGGCTAAAACATCTATTCAATGTGAACTAGTGGATGTTTGCCTATTTTGCTTAATGAAACACATAATCAATAATCAATTTTTCAAATGATTTGGGATGCTTTCATCTGTTGATAAAACAATTGATTCACCACCAGTCGTCTCATCTCTGGTTTAAATATTGGCGAGTCAACGTTCTGATACCAAGGCCGGCGGAGAGTCTGTTTATGAACAATTAATGGCTCATCTGTCATTTTCCTTACTTATGAGATATGCGCCTACCTCATATACCTGTTTCTGTCCACAGCCATTACTCCTATCATCTGTCACACAAGGCTCATCCATCTTTTGGAATTAAAATAACAGGTTAGAACAAGTTCACAATATATTTTGAAGACAACTACAGTTTTAAACTTGGTTAAAAACTTCTAATATTTCAGTTTCATGGTTTGATTTACTGGATTCTGCCAATTAAAGCTAAAGTGTTGTATGTAAGTATGAGATACAGGCACTTTGAATTAGTTTTTTTCTCATTGCAAACCCTTTTCATTAAAAACATTCAAGTTATGTTGACAGTAATAGTAAAATAATATGCGGGCGTAACATGAGAGGATGAACATGACATGAAAAAAACAGCAATCCTTTAATGCACTACCAGTACTCACATCTTTGATAATTATGATTAAAAACATGTCACATTGCTGAGGCAGCTTTTTTCTGCACAGTATTCGGCTTTTAGGAGACAAGTGTTTTGATCTCAGAGGATCAAACCTGTGGTTTTGTAAGAAACCACATCGACCCGTTCCTGGCTTTTAAGGGTTTAAACGGGGGAGATGGCCGGTACAGTACATGCTACAGACACACAGGTGTGTACATCGTCTGACGAGTCATTGGAGATGCAGCTCACATGTGTGTCAAGTGGTTCTAGTCATAAATTAAATTAATTTTAAATGAATTATGTAGCGTAATAAGCTTTAGAATACTATGAGGGAGGTATATGACAAATTTAATGCAAAAGAAAAGTAACTAATAAAATGATCACAAATACTTCCAAATACCCCATTGAGAAAATTGTTTTGAATTCATTGCATCGTCTCATTTTTCAAGACACCAGTATCTTGATTCTTCTTTTAAAAGACTTTTTAAACTTTTCTCTTTTGTTTTAATACTATTGCACAATTTTACTTGTAATCTTTTTCATCTGTAAGGTTTTGTTAAGTGATGATAACTTAAATAATAAATCCATGCAAGGACAAATTCGGCACCTGTTATGTGGATATCCAATCATGGTTAATGATAAATGTGTTCCATTGAAGCCATACATTCCTCATTGACAGTCCCTACATGCACCAGGATGCATTGGTCACCAGCTACTGCCGCCCACCCAAAACATGATTTAGTGGTGTTACGCCTGTACTTATGCAGGAAAAGAAAAACACCGGGTCTCCGAAGTCTGATTTAGCTTCAGCCAAGACGGCAACAACTGCAGGTGTTTCCCCTTATGAAATTACAAAATATATTCAAATGATCGTTTTCAGAACATTATGCTTTCATTTATTTTCTTTAGTAATACAATACCAGTACTTCACACTTAGTAACAAGTAATTTTGTTATTGAATGTGAATTGTTTGAAAGTTATGTTTGCTCTTCATGAATACCACAACAACAATGTCCAAATGTGTCCGTAAAAGACAAGCGGTGAGATATTGGTCATGGGTGGATCTTGTGTCTCAAGTTCATGGTCTATTCCTCTAAGTTTTGTTGAACTCACAAAACAGGATAAAAACAGGACCACGTCCCCGAGGACGTGAGATGGTGTCTAGATGCACAAAACGCAGTTCCCATCCAGAGATGTTGGAGGATTAGTATCTAGTTGGCAAATTGCAAATACTTTCATTGAGTTTTTTTTTTTTCTAACTCCTTATGCAATGTCTTAACAAACCCTTCATTCCCTAGGCGCACGGTGTGGAGTTGACATCGACGACTGTGTTGCAAACCCATGCCGAAATCGTGGGAAATGTATTGATGCGCCTAATCAATACCACTGCTTGTGTGTTGATGGCTTCGTCGGGCTGCAATGTGAAACCAACATTGAGGAATGCTTATCAGCGCCTTGTCTTCACGGGAGGTACAGAATTTGGTGTCATTTGGAAGAGAGAGACTACAAAAGGAGGGTGGAAATTGCATGGAATTATTTGTAATTACACTCCTTCCGAGCGCAGTGAGTCGAGACATATGTCACTTGCTCTATGGTCTCTAAATTAAAGTAATTATTTCCATTAAATGGGAAATACTTAATCATTCAATAGGTCCCATCTGTCTGTAAGGATTCTGAATGAACTACAGAGCAACATACACGCGTTTGGGTTCATTTCGTTCTGTTGACGAACCGATGCCAACCCCAATCTGTTGTGTCCTCCTCAGCTGTGAAGACGGAGTGAATTCATTCTCCTGTCTCTGCGAATCCGGATGGATTGGCAGCAGATGTGAAACAAACGTTGACGTGAGTTGAGCTTGATTAATGAACCAAAAGCCTTCCATGCTTTATGAGGCTAATATTAATGTGGCCTTTACTCTATTGGTTGTTGTACCACATAAGTCTATTGAACTACCAGGATCATGTAAGCATTGTGCGAATATCTGATTAAAATAAAAAGCTGTTTAATGCTGCATTGATTTAAACCACCGCTTGCGCTGAACTCTAGAGACAAAAAATTGAGTTACAATGTCGGAGTATTCAAAACCAACGTTATGGCTTTTTCTTTTTTTGATGACACTATGCATTTGAGCTGTGAAATTGTGCATGTCACGGTTGGATCTGTCAAATCTCTAGTTGGTAAAGTGTCATTGTCTTTTAATTTCCAGGAATGTGCTTCCAGTCCCTGTTCGAACGGAGGCTCATGTGTGGATCTCATTGATAAATATGCTTGCTTCTGTCAGGATGGCTACACAGGAAAAAACTGCATGAATGATATAGATGTCTGTAAAGAAACCACTTTTAATGTCTCACTGTGTTTTAATGGAGCCTCCTGCATCGACGGAGAAGGATCAAACTTTACATGCAGGTGGGTTGGACCATTCCTAGAAGTATTTTACTGCTTTGATGAAATGATACTGAAACGAATTGAGTTAAGAATGTGGATGGCGGGTGTAGGTTGGGAAAAGGCAAAATAGCGTGAGATGTGCATTCACAGATGAATGTCTTTTTAGTGTCCAAATGATCTGCAACATGAGGATTGTGCATTGGGTCCACTTTGATTTTTGGAGATGAACTTAGTTAATTATGGTACTTGGAACTTGTCGTTGGTCTTGTTTGAATTCAGCAATCAATCAAGATGTTTGATTTGGCTTATTTAAAGACAATGAAAATAAATACAAAGCATAAATACCGATATAGCTGTTTAGTGATAGAATGACAGCAGGTTCCCAACTTTTTGTGAGAGAATATAATGTTCTTATTTGCATTTCTAAGATTTTATGTGGATGTACATTCCACATACGTTTTCCACTTGAATGGAGATGTTTGATCAGACTGGCACGGACAAGTCTGCTGAAATATGAAACCAGTCATGCAATGGATTCTTTGCCAGACAACATCTGCAATACATCAATTACAGTGTTGTTTTTCACATTCATTTTTTTTTCATTTTTTCAGCAAAAGAAGTCTAAAACCTCTGGTGTATATCATCATACTAAAGTCAATTCCCAAAGAGTAATTTTCCAGTTATTGAATCTCCAAACAAATGTTAGTGGTTATTCTGACATCCTGCATTGGTTCTTTACATTGTTTTGCTTCTGTCACATTTTCTGATGTCACATATTCCCAAAGATGTTCACGGTCTGATGATCGTGAATTGGAAATCCATCCAAGTCAGCAGTTCCTTTGGCCTCAGGTAGCTTTGATGCATGATCAGGCTCATTGGCCATCTGGAAAATGACTTCTCTTCTAGAAAACTTAAAGCCAGTGGGGATGACATCTGCAGAATGGAGCGGTACCCCTTTTTGCTCAAGCTGTAGCTCATCCTCTTCAGATCAGCAGCTCCGTAAAAGAAAAAACATTTCCACACATGTACAGTACATTTTCAATTTGGGTACCTGTGGATTTTATGCACCGCTCAATATGTCCGTTATGTTTTATCCTCTCTTGACCTTCCTCTTGAGTTAGTGCCGCCGATGTAGTTGTTAAATGCATAAAAGAATGAATTTTTTCATTCTATCAAAGCTTTTCGACTTTGTATTTCAACAAAAGAAAAATAAAACATTTCTTTTCACTAAATTACAAAATGCTCATGTTGAAATTATGAGCTTTGTGTTGTCGACCCAGTTATAATAATTAGAGCCAAGACTGAAATCATAAGTCCACTGTCAGCCAACACACTGAGAGCCAGCTCCTCTTCAATCATGTGAGCTTCAGGGATTCTCATTTAGCCTCGTTATCGACTGTTCCTGCACAGAATCAAGACACGACCATGTGAGGGAGGACAATCCAGTAAATAACTAACCAACTAACCAAAATAAAGACCTAGAGGCTTATTACAAAAATATTAATATATTACCAATATAACCATTTATGGATAAGGAAGCCGAACAAGGTAACCAAGAGATGTGAAACAAATTGGATGATAGATAAATAAAATTTATAATAAGATTTTTTCAGCTACAGCGGATTTAAAAACTCAAGAGAAAGGTTGAATAATATCTCTAATTGAAACGATACTGGGCTATGTAGGCGATGGTATTGAAACACTCTGTGTCAGGACTCCAAAGCATTCATTGGTCCCTCAATGTTTATTTGTGGATTTGTTGTTGAATATTCAGAATACAATGTGCTCGCTGGACTAATTGATTGCTATTTCTTTCTTAGGGGAGAATCCAGATGTACGGACTTTAGCTGTTTTTATATAGAACAGGAACTGCTAAGCGCTACAGAAAGTGTCTTATTTCTCTGTAGGTGTAGAGTACAGTTATTTAAAATAGAAATAGGAACAATATATGAATCTTGAAACTTGAAAGCAGTTCCTTAGTTTCAGTTTGACTTGAACCCACGCTTCAGTTTATCATCAGCTTTACAAATGTCACTGCCTTTTGCAGATTTTGTCTATTTTGAAAAATATACTTTTTAATAAGAATATACTACTGACAGTTTTTAAAAATATATATAAATAAGGTCTGTTTTAACGGATGCAGTGCTGAAAGACAGCATCCTGATTTACAAAGCGTGATATGTTTTCTTAGCTGTCCACCAGGTTTCATGGGGGATTTCTGTGAAGTGGATGTTAACGAATGTTGCTCAGCTCCCTGCCACAACGGAGCCATTTGCCAAGATCTTATTAATAGCTACGTCTGCCACTGCAGGTCAGGTGAGTCAGTCGGACATCCTGTGAGTTCCTCAATTTGCTTAGAAATGAGGCAACCAAAGTAGCTTTCTTTCCCTTTCATACCACCTGTTTAATGAAACCCTCCACAACATTCATAAGATGGAGCCTTAATGGAAGGACATTTTGTGAGTCAGTCCACTCTGCCACAGATGTGTTAAAGAGGTTTTTTCTTTTTGTAAGGTAAACTGCACTTTAAGTTAATACTTCAAGAATGGCCATATTGGATTCAAATAGTCCACTTGGAGTAACACTGACAATTCTCCTACGTAGCTTTTGTGCCTCAAAGCCATTCTAAAGTCATCTTCTTTTCTATAAGGGGCAATTGTAGACATGTAGTACTAAGAAAAAAAAGTGGTATTGGCTCATTAAAATGTATGTGGCATCTTACTCTTTAGTGAAAGCCTTTTCTTGTCTTTGTAAGTGTGTGAACCCCAAAAAAAGAAGCAAATCAATGTAGGAGAATCTGATTGATATTCACTTCAGAGGGTGGAAGTGGGAGAGCCCAGGCTCACAACGGCACTCTGTGGGCTTTTGTTCCTGGCAGGTTGGACAGGCCTTCACTGTGAGGAGGACATTAATGAGTGCCTTCCACAGCCCTGCAACCAGGGGATATGCATTGAGAATGATCCAGGATACGGCTACACCTGTTTCTGTCGTCCTGGATTTGTGGTGAGGCTCCCCACCTTATTCCCCAACTCCTTGTCTTTTTTTCTTTTTATTAACCTTTTCCCTCTTGCACCCTCCTGTCTTAAATCCTCTTCTGGCACGTTCTTACTAGATCATCAATTATTATATTCCCACTAAAGCAACATAATATTCCTTAACTCTTTAACTACTGTTATTGCAAACAATTTACCTCGGATGAACTATTCATCATTCTAATATTAACCTCACACACAGACACCTTTTGAATCGTCAGTAATCAGATTTGATCTTTCATCACATGGTTTTGAAGTTTTAAAAAGACGGTTATATAACCTCCTGCTCCCTACTTAATGCAAACTTAATTATTCAAATGCATCGTATTTAGCATCTCATTGTGGCGATATGGGACACATCTGAAGGCTGTCTATTTTCCATACACAGGGGAGGATCTGTGAGCACAACTATGATGACTGCCTGTTGAATCCATGTCCAGAAGCATTTTCCTGTGTAGATGGCATCAACAAGGTCAGCTGCCTGCCTCCTGTTACGGATGCGGTTACCTTGGTGACTGTAGTCAAGAATTCCAGTCGCGGCGCCACACCGAGGGTGCCAACACTCGACATAGCACGAGCAGCGGAGAGGTCTGCAGGTATGTAGTCTGGTAAATCCCTTTTATGGTACTGTTTATACTTTATTGTTTCACTCAAATAAACTAATAGCTATGATAACTATTTCCTTCTCATTAAATGGTTTTTCTTTGCTTTTTCCTTTTATTTAGATTGTAGATTAATATTAAAGAAGAAACACTCGCCAAACCAGAATGTTATGTATTTTAGATTATTCAAAGGAGCCTCCTTTTACTTTGACAGCTTTGTACACTCGGGGCATCCTTTCAGTCAGCTTCATGAGGTGTATAGGGCTGGCAAGTCAATGCGTCGTTATCGCATTAATTGGCTTGGGATGGGCGTCATCACACGTCTCGACTAATGAGAGCATTTGGGGGCGGGCCAAAGACTACTGCAGAGCGCTAACATGAACCGACCGGTAGAGACAGAATAATGGAGCGAGCGGCAGCGGTTATGTGGACATTTCAATTTTAAATCTCTTCCCGGTGGTGCAGCGGAAAGAAGCTAAGTTATTTATAACCCTCATCACTGAAAGTGTGTTTTTTTTCACACAAACAAACAAGGATAAAGACACACTCTGACCAGGCACAAGCCGCTTGTCTCTCTGAGATTACTTTGTCGTGGTCTATATGGTACTTTTTAGTTTCCTTTTTAAACTTCTGGTGCCAATTATCTGTTTGGCAGCGAGAATTCTTTGGAAGTGAAAGGATCGGATCTTCTGGTTTTCCTCCCTCTGAGAGTTGGTGGGGAGTCCATTGTTCAACCAGCAAAAGTTTCCAGTTTTTCTGAAATGCAACAACGTTGTGCGCGCCACCTTCGATGCTAAACTGAATAGCGCGGGGTGACACGCTGTTCGTATTGTCCCGCGCTATAGGAGGTAGGGTTGTTATATCGCGGGAATACTCTGCGACCCTCATCCAATGAGAACTCTGTGCTGAGTGTGGCTTAAATATCTCCACTCAAATTATTCATTGAACATGTAGGCCTTTACTGTATATTTCTTTAGATCAAATAGAAATATTTCCATGCTATTGAATGCATGACTTTTGTGTTTGTAGTGTTTTTCTATTTCTACTTGTACTTAAATAAAGGTTCTGAGTAAATATTCCACTACTGAGTACGTACGTATTCTACTCGACTTAAATGCAGTTTAGCCGAGTTCCCACTAATTGTGAAAAACGTGTGAAACTTCAAAGGCTGCATATGTTTAAGAAGCTGCAATTACACATCAGTTCAAATTAGTTTCATGCTGCTTCTACATGCTTTACTGTTTGAGTGCATTATTATTTTCAAGGAAACAAATATGGTTATGAATTATATTCATATACTGCAAAACACAGACTCACTTTTTGGAAAAAGCAATGTGGCAGAGTATCAAGTTAAATGAATGTTTCTCAATCAAGTCACAACTCCCATTACAGAACTATTCCTCCAATTCCCATAAAGTGTGCAAGAAAGTGACACCAAATTACATCCATCAATTTGTACTGATGGAGGTCCAGAGATTTCTTTTTCTTCTGGCAAATTACTAAGCCTTCCTTCCCTGGCCCTTCCCACCAAACGGTTTTCCACAAGGTTTGCCAGTGTCGATTGAGAGGAGCCTTCAACTGAGCCGGTACTCCAAACGTGATTTTACAGCCTTCGGGAAGGCAATGATATATAATAGGTTTGATTGAGAGATTGTGGTAATTTGTACACCTGTGGTACCAGAAAATCCTGTTAAAACCTAGTGTTGTATTGGCCACTAAAATGCCTTTTTCTATTTCAGTTTGAGAACAATAATTTGGCAATGGTAGATCCAATCATTATTTGTTGCTATATCCTTTAACACTCAAATGAAGACCCTGAACACAATATGTTATACATTATTGGTATTGGATTCAGTCATCCATGTGAGGGGAGGAATTCGGAGCCCTGGGCAGATTGTTACTCTTTGACAGATGAGGTCTGTCTTCCTTTGAAACTGTTCACGGAGCTGTAAAACAGACCTATTGAACGGAGACAAGCTTGAACCAATTCAGAGAGACACTCCGAAAATCACTTTGGGCCAAACATAATGGAGTTCTACCCGCTGCACCTGATCCAGCTCTCATCCAGTGCAGATTGCATTGGTTTGAAGAGGATTAAGACACAGGTGAAGAAAAACAAAAAAACAAGCTTGCACTGAAACATTTCTTTAGTCTTTCTACATTATACATGCATCATCACAGTTAATACGTTTCAAAGCAAGGGGACCCAGAAACTCAAACTTATCTAACTGGGTCACCATCTAAAAGAATGCAGTGCCCTCGGTGCTGCTTGAAATAGACTCTGACAGTGCTCCTTTAAACCTGAGATTGCTCCACAACCTTTGAAATAGTCACTTGGAGTGTTTATATACAGGGGCCAACACATAAACCCACAGTAGGATAACATCACATCTTCAATATTGATTTGGTCAAAATGGTTTTATTTAATTCATTTCGTTGGGAAAAAAACATAACATTAATAATATATGCAATTTAACTGATTTTCAAGGTGTTGTTTTTTTGTTTTTTTTTGTACGGTGGCCGAGAAGGTTCAGACAAATACAAAAGCAACAACACAACCGCAAATGCCACAACGCAACACGAACGCCACAACACAAAATACAAAAGGCACATCACAACTGCAAATGCCACAACACAACACGAACGCCGCAACACGAAAATACAAAAGCCACATCACAACCGCAAATGCCACAACGCAACACGAACGCCGCAACGCAACGCGAAAGCGAAAACGGAAGTAGCTGCCCACGGGAGCGAGCGTATTTTGGAGGAACGCCCACGGGAGCGAGCGTATTTTGGAGGAACGGAGCTGGAGGATGGCAGATCGTTCAAGAAGTAAGTGAAACATGATTCCTTACTTTAACTGTAGCCGCAAGGAATCATGTTTCACTTACTTCTTAAACAATCTGGCATCTTCCAGCTCCGTTGTTACGTGCCGACTGGTTTTTGAACCTACTGGTTTGGCTACGCGTTTAGATGTTATTAAGAGAGTAATCCTACTTGGGCAATGTGCTAGAAAACCTGACAGAACTATGTATTTCACGCTACGCCACCAAAAACCAGTTGTCTTGGCTCACCCTGAACCAAAAGATGTTCTTGCCACTGACGATTTGCAATTTCATGATAAGTAGTGAAATCAGTAGCGGCATTTGACAGCTCGGTTGGCCGACGGCGTAGCGCCGCCGTCTTATAAAGTTTTGCTATTTTGCTCGACTGCGAGTTCGAATCCAGGTTGTGGCGATCTTTTAATAAACGTATGTTCTTTTATTTATTTCTTTATACGTAGCAGTGATGTAGTGCTCACTTATACAATCATAATCGCTGCATTGGATATGGGATGCATTTTGAACATTTTCAGAAATATGTTTGCGACTGTGTGACGGATCAGGTGACCGAGGCAGACAACATCTGCCGCTGTCGGGGCAAAACAAACACGCACGCGTAGCCAAACCAGTAGGTTCAAAAACCCAGTCGGCACGTAACACCGGAGCTGGAGGATGCCAGATCGTTTAAGAAGTAAGTGAAACATGATTCCTTGCGGCTACAGTTAAAGTAAGGAATCATGTTTCACTTACTTCTTAAACGATCTGGCATCCTCCAGCTCCGTTCCTCCAAAATACGCTCGCTCCCGTGGGCGTTCCTCCAAAATACGCTCGCTCCCGTGGGCAGCTACTTCCGTTTTCGCTTTCGCGTTGCGTTGCGGCGTTCGTGTTGCGTTGTGGCATTTGCGGTTGTGATGTGGCTTTTGTATTTTCGTGTTGCGGCGTTCGTGTTGTGTTGTGGCGTTTGCGGTTGTGTTGTTGCTTTTGTATTTGTCTGAACCTTCTCGGCCACCGTATTTTTGGCCCCCAGCTCTCAACATTCAATGCTGAGCTCCCCAGTATTTTTGCTCTACAGTATGAGAGCTGATGGGTATCTGCAGAGGACACTGCTGGTGGAGGAAGGCTTACTGCAGCTAAGCCACAATTTGGTTGCCTTTCCTTGGAGTGATCAGGACAGGTGAAGCTGTTATCTTCTGCTGCCATGTGTGGCGGGAATAAATTACTTAAGCTCCCTTAAATTCAAGTTGATGAGTAAGAGGTTGGTCCTTATGAAACATGCGGCGCCTTTCTCTGGGCCATCACCTTGTTGACCTTCAGTTTAACACGCGAGCACTTGTTCTGTCTACTGCTAATAAATGTTCCTGTGTAGGAATAATTAGGCAGTTTGCCTGAAACCATTTTGATACTTTTAGTGAATTAGCTAATGACGTCCGAATGATGTTCACAGCTCAGTTAAGACATTTTATTGAAAAAAGCTGCTCTCGATGGAAAACAAAGCTGACATTATAGCTGCACTTGATGTCCTTTTTGCTCCTGTACAGAAACTGTCAGTGTTGTCCCCTGGGTAATTTCTTCAGTTATTTCATTAGAAACCAGACAACAAAGACGTAATTGCACAATATGTATATAAATGGCCATATTATATTTAGGATTTCATTCCATTGTGTATGTCAGCGGTAAAACCATTTTAACCAAATCTTCTTCCATCACATTTCTGCTGTTTTTCATCCAGTGTTCAATGATCTTTTGTCTTCCCTCAGCGCTCTGAGAAGACAAGGGGTCCTAGAAAGGTCCTCACCAGTGTTTTATCTCGGTCCTGTGACAAGTTCAATCAGTCAATCTATTAACTCTGAAATAAATCAGGGATGAAACAGAACTTACGTCCTGCCTTTTTTAAAGTAAATGGGACATTAAGTCTACATCAATTACATCTCGTTCCCCAAAGTCTATCCTCCTATTAATGTATCTTAAGCTTGTATTTTTCCAATTATATTTTTCCAGGGAAATGTCGTGTGCTTTAACCTTTTGCATAAAGTCTGTGCTGCATCATTGTACTCCACCTTTCCAAGTAACATTAAATATGACTTATATCTTTTTTTAACATCTTTTATAGACATGTATTTAATAAGAGTTAAATATAAAATGAAAGATTTATATCGATCTATACAATTGTTGTACTGTGACAACTTTTTCCCCAGCTTTTAAGCTGAGTCCGGTAGTGATGGCGTTAAAAATGTACACATATACAACTTGGATTCAGGCAGATGGGCCACAATGTAAACTGTAAAAAGAGGGGACCTTTCGAGGGAGCGACTGCAAATAGCTGCTAATAAGGTTTGATACAGACTTCTGGCAGCAGCCTCAGACCGCATCAACAGTACAAAAGACTAAACAACGGTTTGAAATGAATGAATATCTTTGTCTCTGGGGAGTAATTTCCCATCATCAGCGTTGGTAAACCCTTTTGTCAGAAGTCAGGCGGGCGACTGCACAGCATCGTTGCCGCGTGCGTTCATCCTCATTAATTCCCAGGTCACAGTAGGAATCCTCGTAATAACTCTATTTTTGGTCCTCAAGGTATTGGTGGTGTTGCTCTCCTTAAGTCGTAGGGGTATTTAGGTTGTTGGGCCCCCTGTCGGATCAAAGAAGCTGTAACCCTTTGGGAATTGAGAAGGAACAAATATTGATAAAGGTTCTGACTTGCAGCAGCTGCTCGAATAATTACGGCGTTTTGCTGATTTTTCTAATGTATGGATTTTCTTTTGGACACAGGTGCATCCAGTAATGCTTTTCATTTTAACAGGCTCTCGGTTTGACTTTAAAAAAAAATTGCAGCGCTTCCTTCAAATGAGAACTATATTGAGCACGGCGCCCCTGATGCTCGCCTCCATTTGCAGGCTGTGTCAGTCTTTTAACTCTGTCTGCGTCGCTACCCCCAATAAGCTTGCGGGCACTGGAACTTTAACTGAAATATCCCGTAATTGCCCATTCTCGTGGTTAATATGAACCCTGTTATTCCACTATAAAATGAGGCATGTATGAATACGTTCATTTCAGCCAAGATTGCTCTACAGGGTCATTTGCATGCTTCACATCTTTTTGGCAACCAACACTATTTACAGTATGCCTGTAAAGCAGGAGGGAAAAAACTCTGAAGCTACTAAGAGCTTTTAAAGCTTTTTTCTGCTATCAAATGAATAATTATCTACTTTTTAGCTTCCCACACTATCGCCTGCGCTGCATATTTGTCACTTTAAGCTGACAGTGTTTTTGTCGGGCACATTTCATGTTTACATCTTACACAACATGTAGAGTGCATGGTCTGTGATGTTCTGGTTATGTTGGCTGGGTTTTATTCCCACTTTATGACAATAATAACTTGGCACATCAGTCATTTCAAGCTATTTAATCAAAGTGAAGAAATAAATCAACGGCATAAGATTGCGACATTTGGATACCAAGAGAGTAAAATCACTTGTTTATTTCCAAACAAAACAATCCGCTTTGGATACAACATTGATTTGGATTATGTTTTCTGTTTATTAAATATTTTGATTATTTTGCAATGACTCGTTTGGTTGGCAGTTAATCCTGTGGGTGAAGTAGTTCCTTCTACCGCCATTGTGTTAAAACTCAACAACATCAAACACTACAATGTTTTATTACTTGAGAGAGTTTAGCAGGAAACAACAGCCTATCAAACAAAATACCACAACACTTGATTTCAGGACCTTGAGGAAAGTTGAGGTTGCTAGCAGTAGGCTAATAATACAATTTAGAAAATCCCACAACCAGCATGTATTCGATAGCTAACTATGTTGACCTGTGTGAGCAGATGTTTTGTTGCAGGAAATATGATCGGAAAGGGTTGTTGAAGGGTTCATGCAGGAAGCTGCTTTCACCCCGGTTTTAACCTTTGTTACTTAAAACAACTCCAATCCGCCTCCAGCCAACTCAGTTATCTTAGTTTTTCCGTTTGGTTTTCCAGAGGGACGTCTATCATTTGACTTGAACTATTCCATTCTGGAGGTATAACCTCACCGAAAGGCACAGGAGGCCATGGAAGGTTAAAGCTTTGTTTAATTTATTTAATGATTTTAATATTTTAGTATCGGCAACTATGACGCTGTGATGCTGTCTTGTTTTGCATGTGTAGACCAATAGGAACACTTGAAAAGAGAATTAAGACAATGTAGTTTTGTGCATTTATATTACAATATGCCTAAAGTTTATGGTATTTTTTACCAATGTTGTATTTCCATTATCAAATCTCTAATATATTTTCCATATACTGAAGACCTAATGGCACCCCTGGCAAGTAAAATATTAGTTTTTAGTATGCATTGTAGTCCACTTAAAGGTCACTAACTGTATAACTATACTCAGAAAAAATATAATCAACTGTAGAATCACTTAGAAAAAAAAATTCTTATCCGCCAAAACAGTTTTGACCCGTTTTCACAGACAAAACATGGAGAACATGGACAAAATGAGCCTTTTTTTTACCTGTCAAAACAAGTGTTTTCCAAAAAACGATTTTACAGATGGGAGAAAATGTATGAAAGTTCGAAGGATTGTCCCTGCAAATCCTCTTTTTTCATGTATTCTGCAGTCATGAGTAGAGGATCACAGCAAAGTAGCTGTAGAGTGCAACTGCACAATAACAAAACCACCAAAAGTCCATGTTGAAACCTCAGTGGCAACAAGCATCGGCCCTGGACAGCACTAATAGTGAGGTTCCTGTGTGTCTGTCACCCCGTGCCCTGACCTCCCTGTGAAGGAGCGCAAAATCTTTCAGAGGTCAATCGAGTCATAGCAGAACCTTTTTGAGACCTTTTACACATTTTCTCTGCTTTTCTATGTTTTGTATTTTCCAGATTCAAGCTACATTCAGTTCTTTGGGAAATCATTCATGGAGTTTGACGGTATTGACCTCAGCGAACTCAATAACATTACTTTGAGATTTCAAGCTCAAGTCACCCATGGAACCATACTTTATGTGGACCAAGGACCCGCTAACAGGGATTCCTTTTTCATGAAACTCTTCATCCTGGATGGAAACCTGCAGGTAATCACTCATGTTATGTCGTTAGTATGCTTGATTGTATTCTAGTTATTTAATTACTGCATTCATTGCAGTCATGTTTACCCATGACAGACAATGTATACAGTTCATTGAGCAATAACGTCTTTTTAACTGTCTCTTTCAGTATCAATTTGGCTGTAGCGACGATGAAGAGGTTGCCTGGATTAATACATTCATTCACGTTGCTGATGGCAAGCTTCACATTGTTAATATCAGGTATGTTCTTTGTTATATTCTTATATACTTTTGATTTCAGTGTGAAGGTGGAGATCTGTGTTCCACTGCAATGAGAATGTCTTTTTTTATTTATTTTTTTACATCTGAAATAATAAATTCAAATAGCATGTTAGAGCTTTTCATTTACAGGTTTTATTTCCACATATATCAACCCAGATGCAGTGTGTTCTGTATGTCCTTATCAACACTTTTTTTACTTAAAAAGAAAAAGAGGTACATTAACAGTACGCTACTTACAGAGTGAAAAATACAAAATGTGATCAAATAGTGTTAGCACCTCAGGTGGTACTAACTTGATCCTCACTGATCCACCCATTTCAAGTGTGCCAGGCCTTTTTGTAGAAAAGGGCTTTAACTAATTCTGGGGGAAGCTATATAATTGGCAGGAATCACCAGACTGAGAATGTAGATGTTATTACAAATGAGCAAATGGGCTTACATTTTAAAGAACTAAAGCAAACGTCAGAATGTGCCTATTAAAATGCATTAGTGATCACATACCATGTTTTATTGGCTGTTCTAAAGTCTTCATTTGCAGTTTTTCATTACGAAAAGATTAACAAGCAAGAGCCAAGCACAAAATCAATGTTTAAATGATTTAAAGTGAGGCTGTGGCCCCTTTAGTTATATTGTTCCTAAGCTCATGAGCAATCTTGCTGCCAGTCCTCTCCATTATGCCCTGACATGAGAAAAATGTGGTTCAGTTTCAAGTCAAAGTTTATTGTGTATGAGCTGAAAACTGAAATAAAGCGGCTTGAATTCAACTCTTACCGAATAGAGAATTTGGAGACTGTATTCATCGTGGCAAAGAGGCCTTTTCAACTGTTCTGTTTGAGCGCACTAAATCATTTATGAAAACAACATTCTGTTTTGTTAGGCTCAACTAAAAAATTAATATACAGAGAATGACATGCATTCGGGTAGAGGATTACGTTTTCAGAAGAGAAGAAGTACTGAAGGTGATTTTGAACACGCTGTGGCAAAGGTGAGCAGGTGATCTCCTGTGGAAACGAGGCTGATCGGGAAGGTGGCCTGGTGTCTCCTGGCAGAACGCTGCACTGCCCTAAATATGCGAGTGCAGCTAAGGAGGCCTATCAAGTCCAAGGGGTGGCAAGGCTCCACCCCACCCCGTTTTTTTTTTTTTTTTTTTCTGCTGTAAAAATACAACAGCAGTATGAATCAATCATAATGTTCTCTACCAAACCCTTGGAGACATTGCAAGAAAGAGAGCTGTCATAACTAGAGGGGCGAGAGAATGGAAAAATGGTTCCTGGTGTCACAAAGCAAATTCTTTGTAATTGTCTGATGGCCGAGTCCGTCCATCTTTGTCTGGTTTGACCCAGAGCTACAACGCCGTGGCCATCCTCAACGTCACCGCCTAACTCATTATAGACTTTTAATATATCTTCCCGTCAAAGACGCTTTTCAATATGTTAAATAGAAACCCGGTGGGGCTGACTTCTCAAGGACGTCGAGCACAGTGCCCTCTGGCTGCTGGCCAGGCCGCCGTGGCAGACTGCTTCTAAATTAACCGCTTCTCCACGCTGGCTCTAGAGGAAGGACTTATGCAGCTCCGAGTTAGTGCCCCGAGTGTTTAGCCGCCATATGCAACGGCGCTGCAAAGCACAGGCTTAACAAATCAGACTAGATTGCTTGGCGGACCTCGTGGCTTCCACTCAGGGAACAAGGGGTATCAAGAGACGCTGGAGAGGAGACATGAGCATCGATGGCCCCGAGAACCCTCGAGCTGAGGATGGTTAGTCCAGAATCTGTACTTAGGTAATTATCAGTTCTCCCCTGGTGTTTCAAAGTGGAGAATTGGTTTCTGAAATCTATGAAGGGGTGGAGGACAGCAGTCGCGCCTCAAAAGGATTAGTGATCATTTTATTTTTAAACAGAGTACACAAAACGATTTCACTTATGTAACTTGCACGTTTTTAAAATCCCAGCATCTGGTCACTCTCAACCTGTCATGAAGTTGTTTATCTCTGTAGCAGAAGTTCAACTCAGACGAAACTGCTTTTTTATAGTTGCGATGTTAATGCTAAACTTGATTTCTCGAAAGGGGTTATTTGTGTATTGTCAATAACACAAAAACTTCTTTTGTTTTTTAATCCAACACTACAGGGCATAGATATTTTAAGATGTCTTTAGGGATATTGTTATTACTAAATATATGGTAGTATGTTTTCTATAAAGAGATATCATAGCGATGTTATTATAAAAATGTGTGCCTGCTGTTTGTTTAACATGTCCGTGCTCTTTTATAGACAACACCTGACCCCTTGTGAGGCAGAGCTTACTCTTTCTGGTCATGAGAAAATCAGAAGTACGGCAAGAGATTTCTGGTTGGGAAACATGGTGATGAGAACAAACCACGTCTTCATAGGGGGTCTGCCACATCAATATCTACCCAATCAGGTACCATTTGCAGCTCCTACTTTCTCAACTGCCTACATTAATAAAAAGCTTCTTAAAACACACATATCCTTTAAAGTTACATGAATCATTCATACGTTAAAAAAATGTAAAATCTAGGATAGAACTGGAAGAAACCACATAATTGTCCAAAATGTGTTTTTCTCTTAGAGAGCAAAACCTTTCTTCAACTACACAGGCTGCATTGAGATAATTGAAATCAATAAACGGAGGAGCTTTTATATATCCGATGCCATCGCCAGCAGCAACATTGACCCATGCAGGTAAAGTAAAAAAAAGTTTTTAGTTTTCCTGGTCTCACACATTAAAAATGTCTTTAACCTGTTTTTATATTACTTGCATAATGAAGTACATACACCAGTATGCTCATCTTGTTTGATCTGATGACAGTGATGGAAATCCACACTTTGTAGTATAAGTAAAACTGATACAACATTGGTCTACTATGTAAATGAAGTTTATGTCCTATATCGAGTATTTTTGGCTGCAAATGAGATGAATTCATATCTTCAGGCTTAAAAGCCAAAAAATATAATTCGATTACAACCATTTTACAGATACATTCATGTCATCGAAGCCTCAACAAGAAGCTCTTCAAGCTGGACAACTCAATCCACAAGCTTTGACACAGTGAACACAACAACAACAACAACAACTGTGGCTCCGACACAAAGAGAAAAATATCCTCTGCAGGAAATTAAAGTTTGCCACAACAGTCTTTGCCGCAACGGAGGAACATGTCATCAGCTGCAGCTGCCTGGGGGAGCGGTGCCGTCCTGTCACTGCCTGCTTCATTTCTCCGGCGCTTTCTGTGAGAAAGGTACGCTTGGATTTATTTACTGAGCGATTTCTACACATTTTTGTATGGAGGATCTGTGTTGCCACAGTCTGTACCGATCAACGTGACATAGGTACATTAATCCATTGAACACCACAACCTATGTTGATGTAAATAAGTGGTGGTAAGTGTGCATGCAAGCGAGCAGGAAAAAGCTCAAACCCCCCCCCCTTGTACCGCAACCTCCATAGTTGTCTTATGAACAGCCAGCCAACAAATGACGTTGTTTAATATATGCTGAGCCTCTTTGGCTAATAGGTTTCACTATGAGGGGAAAATAGAGTGAGCTGCATTAGGAATTTTTGAGCGATGTGAATTATTCAGGATATGATTAATGAAATGAAAGATCCATATAAGCAGCTTGAAGCATCGCTGTGTGTCCATGTTCACCTCCAGCGCTCATTGAGCATGAGAACGCGACCTTGTAGCACTCGCCTCAACATCCAGCTACGTTGTGTTTGTAAGCCCCAGATATCCCCTCCGTTCTCATCCCTGTCCCCGCCAAATATTTATTTATTTCAAACCAACCCCGTTCGACACACCAGGAGGACAGCAGCACTAGACACACAGGGTTTTTTTTTTGCAGATTTCTTCTCGGTGCACTTAAAATGTGCCACCTGCCGTCCCTGATCTGCTCTGGCAGTGTAGGAAACAGCATCCGCTATTTTGCTGTTTTAGGCATTCTGTTCCAGTGACAACATTAGTAACACAAACAGGTTTTAATTAATTGTTTGTGGGCTTGATAAGACGAGCCAAGTAGCTCAGAACTGACAGAAATGTCCTGTCGTGTTGGTCTAACTACAGTGTATATATAACTAATAATGAAAAAAACACACAAGCAAAAGTGTTTGTTTATCTACTCGGATCTAATTTGCAATCATCAGCATATCTGGCCAACTTCTACCTACAGTAGTGAATTTAATTTAGTTTTAAAGCTAGTGTGTCACCGCGGTGTGTATGTGTATGTGTATATATATACATATATGAAACTAGTTTTGAGTTGAAGGAGAAAAACAGACCATTGTGTATTTTTTCCTCGAAGTGTTAAAGCTTTTTAAGGAATTCGAGGCTAATGCTAGACATTAAGAAATATAGTGATTTGAAAACTGCATTTTATAGGTTTTCTACCATTTTTATCTTTGTAAGCTTCCCCACGAGCAAAAACAGAAACCTTTTCACTTCCTCTCTATTTCCTAGAGCACTAACAATTTGTGTTGAGAGGTTTTAAAAATGAGATTGACAGTAGACTCCAAATGTTATGTGCTGCATATTTTACACCTGAGGAGTAATGTAACCTATGAAAATTCTTATTAGTATTTCAGTTTTACAATGAAAACTGGATTTGTCTTTACCGTGACAACCCCTTAACGGGATTGAGGCCGATGGCATAATGTTGTGCTTACAGAACACATAGGAATTTTACACTATGGCGCTTAAAGCTAACATTAATATGGCCTCAGCAGCCCGGTTGCATCTGACATCCTTATTTGACGCCTCCGCCATGTGTTCTGAAATGCTAATTTACAGTGGTTTCAATAATCTACTGAAATGTGATATGTATCTCCGGGCACTTGAACAACAAATTCTAGGATTTTAAGGACTTCAATCTTATTCATTTTTCCCATTAGAGACCGAAACCGCAATGTTCTGCTTACATGGCCTGTATGGTGCTTTGCTATGCCAGGTATTAAAGATGCTTTCATCAAAGTTTAAGCGGCTAGTAGAGACTCAATTATTCATTCAGTTATTTATCAACATTGGAACCAGTTGGATTCACAAGGTTAATTGCAATTGTGCCCGAAAGTATTATCACAAATGACTGCAGCATATATGCAAGGACATCTGCGTGAAAACGTTGTTGTTGTTGTTGTTGTTTTCAATCAATTATAAAAAATCCCAGCCTTTTCCTTCCATGACCCTGCTTATCCTTTAACTTGTCACATGAAATGTTTCCTCTGAATACCAGCTGTGGCCTTTTGGAGTCATTTCTGCTGAGTTTGAGGAATTTCTTCTCTTCAGAAGCATTTCAGTCTCTCGGGTTAACGGAGTGCAATCTCACATGAGCACCCATCGGGCGATGCACTTTAAAAAACTAGTTCTAATAGCAGACAGACCCGGCCCAGAAGCTTATATGCTGACAAAGTCTGTGAATGTGTCAACTTTGACGAGTGACAACCTCGTCCTCACATCTTGTTGAATTAAGAATAGGCATAAGAGAAGAATAAAGCCCCCACCCTCCAGTTAATTATAGATGTGTCAACCTAGCCAGTGACTAATGATGCCTTGTTTGTGTCCTAGATGAAATGCTGACATGTCATTGTACACTAGTATCTAAGGGAAATATCAGGATGCGTTATTGTTAAAGAAGATCTAATCTCCTACTGATGTTGTTAATGGTAATACTACATGTTGTAAAATGTAGCCTAATAGGAGATAATTTGTCTGATATATATTAAAGAACATAGATAAGCGGTTTAAGTGCTGCAGTTACTTAAGATACAGCTAAATATTTTTACACATACAAACATGCAATGCATTATTCCAAAACTGATGTAGTTTATACGACTAAGCAGTAAACGTATTAGTTAAATCAGCTTCACCTTGATTGCCAAGTAACAGAAATAATCTTAAAATATTTTATTTTGTTTTATATATTTAACAGTTTAGAATCGTTCATTATCTGTACTTTTAGTTTTATTTTTGGCGTTATTGTGCACATGGGGGAATGAACGCCTCCTGAGGTAAAAATGGCTCTTTAACTACTACTTGGCTTTGTTGACCTGCTGTAGTTTGGTACTGAGCAGGTAGCATAACGAGCGTTATTAGAACATTTTGCAGCAAATAGCTGCCTGCTGTTAACAAAAACTATTCTTTGAGAAGGTGAAAGCCAGACAGCTAAAGAGCGAAGTGAGATTCATGAAGCTCATTAAGGCTGAGGGACGCTGCAGGATAGTTCCCTGCTGGTTCATCGCTGTGGCTGATCCCTTTTTTACATTGATTGAGTAACATAGACAATGTAAGTGCAATGTGGAGTGCAGGACTCCTACAGTTTGACCCTTCATTCATTCTGTCTAGGACCAAGGCTAGAACAGGGACTGCTAAGTGTGTAACTCCCTGCTGTGCCGTATTAGCACGGTAAAACAGAATAACAAGACCCCAAACACATGTATTATATCACCACATCGGCTTATTGCAGTTGTTTACTGCAGTTTTCTCTCGCTTTTTTTGAGCACATGAAGACCGTGAATTGAGAGCAGCTGTCAGACCTTACTTGTCAGTCAGGTTTAGTTGGTATCTTATGTTTGGCCTGTAAACAGGAAGCTTGCCATGTGTGAGTCTTGCTCCGTTATGCTTGGACCCGGGGGTTGCACCTCGGGTGGGAGTCGTACCTGAATCCAGGCCAGAGCCGGGTGCTTCAGTTGGTGTTTGACGTCGAGCAGCCGACTTTAAGATAAAGCCAGTTCATCTGGGCATGTCAGGGATTTAAGCTATGATAAATTGTCCCTCCGAAGAAGACACAGTGGGTCGTAGACCTTGCCAAAGACATTCTGTCAAGTATGTAAGCATTCAATTGAAAGCTAAGTGATCACAAAAATTAGTTACGGAGCAAATGGCTGTGAGGTACGCCAGTAGGCGAGAAAGAGGGAGCCAGCGAGGCAGTAAATTATTCAGACTTGGGCTGCATTGATCATGACCTCCTTTTACGGCTCATTACCTTATGTCCTTACTTCTCGTATACTTGAAAGTTGAGAGCACAGTTTTGTCCCATTTATATCTTTTCAGTAACTTTTACCTAACGACGACATGAATCCAAATATGAATGTGCACTCTTTTTTTTTAGGATTAAAAGTGGAATTATATTTTAAATTTTAAAAATCTGTCTCTGTAAAATAATGTGAGTCTAAATTGTCTTTTTGACATTATTATATTGAACATTTCTAATAGAATCCAACAATAGTAATAACCTGTATTATTTTACAAAATCAAAATGAGAACACGGGGTATTTCAACTGAATGTGTACTCTTTTATTAATGAAAACGAAATAACACGACTGAATTGGTCCTTGTTGCAGGTAATGCTTTCATAGATCAGGACCTGAACAGATCATGCAAATTCAGTGAGGAAAAATAACAGATCATTTTTTTAAAGCAATCAGAAAATAGTCTTTTTAAGGCTGCGAACATTTGCAGCTTTTGTGTTTGACATTAATGGGACCGGATGAGGGGTTGTCGGCTTACTGCTTTGCCAACACCATGCCAGCTCTTTTTGCTGTAATTGCTGATGCCTTTAGAAATGAGCCAGCTCAATCTGCCTTTCAATGATATTGCCAACAAGCATTACTAGATTGACTCATTATTATCGGCCCGAGATAAAAGCTCCTCCTACAACAAAAGAAACACATTTGGTATTTTCTCTTTTTGCTCAACTTAACTCTTTCTCTAAGAATCACCCACTCAGATTGTGTAAGAAAGCAGCGAGGGGCTCAAAGTCTCTGGGCTCAAAGTGTCTGGGCTCACAGGCCAAGATTACGGGATTATGACTGTTTTAGAAACGGTATGAACAAAAACTCCTATCAGGTGTTGGTCTGAGGACTGATCAATAAACTTGCGTCAGACCCTGCTGAGATTTTCACATAACATATAACAAGTGCATTGTCCTTATTTCGATTAATAGATCTATTGTTCACCAGTGGTGCCTGACTACTACTAACAAAGAGCAGCATCTTTTTTGTCTTTTCAATCGTAGCTTATAGCATAAAAATGATCAGTTAAGCGTGCATACAGTTGTTTGACCTCTGAAGGCACACGCCAGACAAATCTCGCTGTTTTGTTGTCTAACAAAAGCCCGGCGGCGCATTTCTTTTCTACTACTGCTATAAGGATTGCACTCACTTTTCTCTGTCTATTTAAATGCATTTCATTAACTTTTCTTTCTTTTCTTTGTAGATACCACAGTATTTATACCCTCATTTGATGGAACATCTTATTTGGAGCTGCTGCCTGTTTCATCCCTTCTTCTCCAGCCTTCTGATGCCAGTAATCTCCCTGCTACTGTCAAGGACACCATTGTTATTCTCAATATGACAGTGAAAACGCAATCTACACAAGGCACCATCCTCTACAGTGAGTACAGTGTTTCACTAAAGCCATTTTGATTGGTATCTGCTAAAGTAGAGGTATACAGGTTATTCTACAGTAATCCTGTATTAATATTGCAAAACTAGAAACAATTGACCTTTTATCCAAACCCTACTACTAAAGGACCAAGGTAGATACTAGTTGACATAATGGGATTGTTCAATATTTTGAGTGATACAATGATCTTCAAAAACAAAAGACTGTTTTAAGATAAATGTCATATGGAGTACAATTATTATTTCTGTTGTGATGTAAGCGCCTCAAAATACAATAAGTACTACACGTTTTAATTAATATTAATATAATATAAAAACAAGGGACATATTTCCCCCCTTTGTTACCCTCATTTAGTTATTATTTAGCGTAAGTTGTTCTGCTTTTGGATCACTGATAGTGTAAAAGAATTATACCTACAAGGTTCTGTCTGTACTTTGTCCTCAGCCTCTGATTACAATAAACAAACAACGTTGTTTCTAGCAATGCTTGGCAGCAGTTCCAATGCAATATGAAAGGCAGGAGGAAGAATAAAGGAAAACATGTATGAATTCTGAATGAATCGAACTGAATCAAAACCAATAACTGAAAGCTGATTACTAGGTTTCCATAGCTACAGGAGACGGACAAGGATGTACTTTTCAAGATAATTTAACCAGTTTTGCCACCTGGATCAGTTTATTTAGCTATGGACATTCCTCCTTTTTTCAAAAATTCTTTCAACCACAACTCAAGGTAATGTGGGAGTAGGAGAGAAGGGAAATACTCAACGCTGTGCTGTGGTGAAGGTCTACGGAAAGCTTCGCCTCACATGGCCAGCTGCTGTTTTGCCGCTTCGCTGGTGATGATCTGAGCTTATACCTGAAAGAGAACAAAGGGTTCCTCAAAAGAAGGAAAAAGCTGGCCCCGTCACATGAGGCGCCGAGGATTGGGCTGACCCTTTACATCAACCGTGCGCTCTACATTTTACATATACCTACTGCCTTTGTTCCAACACCTGCACTCACGCATATGAACTCTCTTTTGGTCCAGTAGGACATTTGGATAAGAATGGGTGAGTAGGCCTTCTTTACAATGCAGCATTGTTTTGGAAAAGAGAGGAGTCTGTAATTTTCTGCACGAGAAAGCTGAGCCATGAGAAATGTATTCCATTCATCCAGCTGTGTGTGTATTATTATACATCTGTATGTATCAGCCGGCTACAAGGTGGAACCACCACATGAAGTGTTCTGCAGGTCCTCTAATGAGTTATAAAAAAAAAACGTGACTCGCTGGTGCAGCTTCTTCCTCTGCAAACTGCGACCACCTTGATCTTGTGAGGCTATCGCTGTTCGTTGCTTGAAACTTTTTAAAACCATGCATTGTGTGGCGATCCCAGTTGATTTATTCCTTACAAACCGGGAAAATGCATTGCTACATTCATCTTGCTGGTTAAACCTTGATTTCAACCCCTTATGTGTGACACTGTCTACACGTCTGTGGCCTCTTTTCAGACAAAACAGTATAGTACAATTAATTCAATATAACAATAATAATGTTCATGTTTAAGATGCATAAGTTGAAAACTATTTTGTACTTTTACCATAAAACAATGAAAGACTCCTTAGAGTAATAATAGCTGGACTTTTCCTTCTCCGAGCCAACATTCGCCTCCCCTGATGGCTGTTGAGTGCGTTGGTGCCTCACCAAATACTTAAATCTCTTTATTTAAGCAGCTATTAATTAGCCATCTCTCAAAACCTAATAGGGCTTTAAATGAGTGTGTTATGTGGGGTGGTCCACTTGAAAGGTCAATCTGCTGAGCCTTAAATACACACGGGCAATGTTTCTATCAATGTTAAGTCAAACATTATCCTCTCTGACACAATGTATTTCAATATTTATCCCAATTTACTGACGTTTCTCCTCTCAAACACAACTGTTCACATTAGATTTGTGTGGCTATTGGTGTGTTTGCACTCGCCCTGTTAATCACTTCTTGGGGAATTAAGTCTTTCTAGTTTTGGCAATTTAAGTACATCATTCAGGAAATACTTGAAACTGCCAAATGATGAGGTTTGCGGATGGTGCAGCTGATTAACTTCCAAGCAGAGTTTTTCTTATGCTACTCAGTACTTGATTTAACGTTTTCGTTGGGATGTTTGGGGAAAAAACAACACATTACGTGGACAAAAAGAACACAGCTGGAGGGAACTCAGTATCATGTCATCGTCCATTACTTGATTGAAGATGCCTTTACAATTGTTAAAAGCCTGTGTGAATGACAAACAGCGGAAAACAAATCTGCCTGTTTTAAAAAACACACAATCTACATATTTTTAGGATACAATGATGAGATATTAATACATGTCATTCATTCATTCATTTAGAGTAAAACAACGTTAAAAAATATATCGCCTGCATTATTTTGGAGCTCAGAATTTGGGAGATAAACGTGACTCAACAGGAAGAGATGAAGAGAATCTCAGTGGAGCTTCTTGAAGTTCACATTGGAAAAATGCCTGAAGTCAGTTATCAGATGTGATGTGTGTTGAGTGAATTAGATTGTGCATGATGTCAAATTGCATCACCACCACCCTCTCATATTGGTGCCTCATATATTCACTGCCACCCGTTATCTATCCCTGTTGATCTGAAGTCACTGCTTGTCAAAGTCTTCACAGATTTACCCTGTTTAGTTTGACAAATAATGTCTGCTGTGACATCTATATACCCTCACAAGAGTGCACAATAACTTTAAAGTAAATACGAACACAAATTCATAATTTCAATTTGGTCAGTTGAATTAACCTTATTTACAATATTTCTCTGCAACCGCGGACAGAAGCCGGAGAGCAGAATGTTTGCCTTGTCATGAGAAGAGATGAGTGTTCAGAAAGCACGTATAGAGGGCAACAGTGCCTTTCATCTAGTAAAGCTTCCTGGTTCATAGGTCACCATCTTTTTCACATGAGAGGAACTGAAAAGAAAACTCCAGAGATCAAACAGACAGAGTTAATCAGAAGAGAACCAAAACACAGTCATTGAGATGCAGAGAATCTCTTCTCCAGACCTGCTGCTTATTCTCCCTTCCTTTTTTACACCTCTCCCTTAAGCAAACATACAAGTCTCCCTCTCGGCCTCAATTGTCAGATAGAGAGGAGAAATAGAGGAAGGTGTGTGTGTGTGTGTGGGGGGGGGGGCACTGACAAAAGGACGAACACTTTGTCAGACTTGGTGCAGAGTCACAGGGCCATGGGGACAAAAGGGAACAATATCCCACAGAAGAAAGAAATATAAATAATTGATGGGGCAACATTGAAATCTATAATAAATAAATAATATCTGTCAACAAATGACTTTTGGCGCTTAGTGGGGAAATTTACTGAGAGACTCAATGTTCTTTGCTGCGGCCTTCATTAAGTCTTAAGTCTCTAAGTTCAATTGTATATGTCATCAGTGCGGTTTAGTTTAGCATTTCAAAACATTGGTCAAATTGCATTCAATTATTTAAGAAAAATAAGAAATATATACATTTGATATAACATCACAGCAGTCACAAGACTACAGGCTCACACATTTTAAGTTATTTAATTTGCAACTGCTATATTCCAGCCTCTCAGAGATCTTGAAGAGTTTCCTGTTTGAGAGTCAGTAATCCACCTTTTGTTAGAATGAGCATTGAACGAGGATATTAAACACAGCCTCTGTGCTAGTTTGTTCCTTTCAGTTACATGTCAAGTTGTTTCTTCTATCAACCACAAAGAAATGTATGCACGGCATGAAACTGTTTCTGATGATCATAATATTTTTGCAGGGTAGCATTGCGTTTCCATTATATTTTCAAGCTTTCCTGAAAAATTTCCCCTCACATTTGAAAAAATTCTTACACCCATTAAACTGAAAAATAACTGTCGAGAATAATGGTTTGTCAAAGGAAAATCAAAGTTGGCATATAAAGCCGTTTGTTTGAATACGCAGGAATGAGCCGATGTCCTTATTTCATGCTGCATGCTAAAGACTAAAATAAAACATTAGGGATTTTCAGGAGAACCCATCTGGGACAATATTTACTGATTTAAATACAGGGATTAAAAATATTAGAAATGAATTATTACCTTGCAAAAACACAATAAATGATTACATCTCTAACCAACATTAAATCGTGGCATATGAATGCCAAAACACAATTATTTGAAAAATATTAGGGATTCAGGAAACAAAAATGTATGCTGACGATGTTCCCTTGAGCTTTGCAGTTTGAGATGGATAATGATGCTATTGTATTGGACGCATTTAAGTATAAAGTGTGAATGAGGAGGACTAAACATTAGAAACACATTTTAATACAATGAAGTCCAGTATAATACCATCTTTTATATCGATGTTACTGTGGGTTATATTTCATAATGAGCTCAAAAATGACCGGGAAGCAAATCTGGAGATCTTAGGACGTGTGAGATGTGATCAAAGTTTTTTTTCTTTTTTTCTTAAGGTCAGAATGAGCCCACTGTCGAGCATAATTACCCATCAGCCTTTGACCACAATCCTCTCGACTTGTTTGAAGAACGTATTGTATGCTGCTGCAGTTCCACACTAATAACACGTACCGTTTGTGTACTGAACTTGTTGACATCCATTTGTGTCTTTTTATTACCATGAAAACTAATGACCTGCGGCATTCCAACTCAAAGGCAGGTGACCAAAAACTGACCTCTGGGGAACATCACACACAAAGTCTACCTTTACTTGTTCCTTCAAATCGGATGTAATCAGGGCTTGACATTAACATTTTTGCTCACTGGTCACTGTGGCCACTCAGCCGTTTCATTAGCCACAATTTCTGTTGTTGGGAAAGATGACTACAGTTTGTTACAATTTACTTGAAGAACTAGATTTAAAATCCTTTTAAATGTAAAAGACCATTATAATGAAATATCTCAGTTTGCATGTAATGAGTCTATATAATATATTAGTTTCACCTTTTAAGTTGAATTACTGAAAGTAATGAGCTTTTGCACGATATTCTAATTTTTCGAGTTTCACCTCTACCTGGTGCAGTGGTAGTTTGTGGTCTGTTTAGTCGCAATGTTTTTGACCTGTCCAACGGAAATTTCATTGTCCTTTATTGTTTCCACTGTGAAATTGCTTGTCCAAACTACAAAAGAGACCTCACTGCAATACATTTTACAATCAGTACATCATTGTTTTCTTGGCTGGATGATAAACCAGCCATTCTCGACTCATCACTTTAGGTTTCATCATCAGTTTTTCTCTTTGGTGTCTGTCCTCCGGGTTTCCCTTCACCTGCTCTGTGCTGCCACATCCTGCACTGAGCAGGTCTCAAGTTTTATCAAAAGCCTCCCCCCCTGTCACGTATGTTTGCGTCTTTGTTGCTTAATAGCGAGCGTACGGTGGCCCGGGAGGCGAAGCGATTGGTGCACGATACAACGTTAGCAGGACAACTTGTTTTTTGCGTTCCCTTCTCAAGGCGTGGCAGGTGAACTGGTTGAAATGCGTGTGTCTCGCGGTAAATGCGTGAGGCTTGAGAACCCTGCAATGAGTTTATTATTTTATAAAACGCAGCAGGAAAGTCCGCATGGAGGCCGTCTGCCCAACAGCCCTGAGCTGTTGAACGAGTCTTGGTCTCCAAGTACGCCTTGAACCGGCGGCGCTTAACTCTCCGAAGCGGATTCCGCCTGCGAGCTAAACTGAGGCAGCTTTGCTGAGCTTCTCCTTGGTCCGTTTACATGGGCTCGTTCACTTATGACACATTAATAGCCAGATTAATAACCGCCTTCACCCCTTAACCAGCCTTCTGCCTCTACGGCAACCCTGGGGGCACATAGATCTCGAACGCGAAACCATCCCAAAAATAACATTGCACCCGCCAAAGCGGCTGGTGGGACAGACTGCCAAAATCTACCAGCATTTGGCGGGTGGGCGGGTGCCAATATCAAGCGCTGGATGTAATCAAACTAAATGATGCAGGAAAATCTAAACTTTTGAAATATTTATTGTCTAATATCTATTGTCACTCCACAGCCACTTTGAGTACGTTTTTTTAAGACCTAGTGAAAGTGCATTCCCTTCAACAGAAAGAGGTTTGAGGAAACTGGATTGTCTGGGACGAGATCATTTCTCCTCGGTCCATTCGGCAACAGCGACCAGTGATGTGTCTCTGTGATGTGCATCCCTGTTGAGTCGTGGTATGGGCAAGACCTCCAAGTCTACTTAGAAAATGCATTATCAGAGTGCAGCATATTAAGCTAAGCATATCCTCCCTCTGACAAAGTGACAGGGATTTTCTGGATGCCCTTTTTGCCCTGCAGGAATTGTTCAGAGCTTTTCGTATCGGCTGCAGTGCAGCCTTGAAACAACAAGCGCAGCTTCTGCACTGATTTCCTGTAGTGTCTAAATCCTCCATCCATGGCATTACTTCATAAGAGATGGCACACACACACACACACACACAGTGTGGAGGCTGTCTTTGCAGCCCACACACCAGTTTCCGAGCCCAGTGAGCTACACCAGCCTATCCTCTTACAGAATCCTGGCTCAATTGTCATTGTCAATGTGAATTCCAAGGGGGTCAATCTTGATCCTACTCGGCAGCTCTGGCTCCCTGTGAATGTCTTTCACCCAGCTGTGAAATGTGTCCTACTGAAGAACCCAATTTAAATGTCCCTAAAAGGGGAGTAATGCTGTGTGGGTCTGCTCATCTACAACCATGTCTTGCCGGACACTGGCACAAGAGTTGCAAGCTCTCTATTATCTTTGTCTCGCTTACATAGCTGCACTCTTATGTCGCATGCCTTGTCCTGTCTTCTCAGACTTAGGTGAGGGACTGGTGTGACACCTCTCTCTACCTCCCTCCCTTGTAGCCTATGTGGAAGGTTTAAGAATCCTGCTGTCTCCCCCCCCCCCCCCTGCACTGTCTCACATTCAAGAGACAATCTGTGATATGTACAGGAGTCTCAGAAGTGGCATATAAAACAATGCAACATCACAGGCAGCACCTGGTGACCTTCCTCTCTTGGTGGCCAGACTCACCCGTCATCCATGGTGAAAGGAACCTCTGAGGCAGAAAGCCTCTTCCTTGATACCTTTCACCTCCCGCAAGAAACTTTAATGACAAGAACAGGACAGAAGTGGATCCTTCCCACGTGACGTAGCAAAATCTCTCAGCTTTCTGCTAACAGCTTGGAGGTAGATGTATGAAGGCCACAGCCATTAAAGTAAAAAAAAAAACGTATTCCTCACTGTGGAGCGGATGGTGAGTAGCCATAGACTAGACTAGCCGGAAGCTAGTCAACATCAATCAAATGTATTTATTTCATTAAATTGTACAAGGTGACATTACAGCTCCAGTGAAGCGCAATGCCGTCATATCTTTCAATTTGTGTGACTTGCCTCAGTCCAATCAGATTGGTATAAAGAAAAGTCAGTTATTGTTGATCGAGGATGAGAGTTAATTTTATCCAGTTGAAATTTGAGCCTCTCATCCAAACCTCTTCACTTGGGCCATCAGGATGTCTGGTGTACAGTTAGCTGCTCAGGAAGCCATTTATTTATCTGATAATGGCATTTTATCAAATGGCATCGAGGCGCACTTAAGTTACTTGAGTTATAGCTGACGGCAAACGTGTTTTATATAAATATTTACCTTAGCTATAGAGACCGAAAGCGTTCTTGCTCTTGAAGCTTCCATCAAATGATCATTCGAGGAACTGCGGTTTTTGGCGGTTCAGAGTTGGCTCCAAAACATTTTTCAGCCGTGGAGGTTGCGCTTGTTAGTAGCCCCAGCAGGCGTGATGGCACTGTGGATTGCAGAGATAATTCATCATTCTGATCGTCACACTGGACTGGTTTTGGTGCATTGTGTTATGAATTATCACAGCCAGTGCTTCATTAGCTAAGGATAGCTTATTGTAGCTTGGATTCTTAAAGGACCAGGTTGCTGCATAAAGGACTCGCTGACACTAAGGCAACCAAAGGTTGCTTTGTCCATCACGCCAGTTTGCACAGGTGGTGCAATGGATCCCCTTTGAATCATTTAAATGAAGAGTAGAGCAGTGTTGCATGTGAACAGAACCTGTTAAAGAAAGAAAAAAAAAAGAATGAAGATTTATAGTTTGGGGCAGTTCAGTCTTAAATAATAGTTCAATAGAATTATTGTTATATTGAGGAAGCCTTGCACCTTTTATTCACTGTTTGTCTACTTCAGGTTGAGTAGAGTTCACAACGTCAATATGTTCTAGAAGTCTGTCATTTGTTGGTCGTCGGGTAACTTTCCTCTTGGTTTTCTTTCAATTGATCATAAAAGTATGGCCTTGTGGTCTTATTCGTTAGTTACACTTCCTTATTTTAGTACATAATAGCACTAATATTTTCTTTTAACTGGGACCGATCAATTGAAAATAACTGGAGCAGAATAGTGTAACCTTCCACTATGTTTTAATCAAACAATTTGATCTTCCTAAGCATCTCTCTATCATCATCTTGTTAAAAAGTTTTTATCTAAATTCACACACGCTGACAGGAATGTTTTTCCCCATTTAGTAACTTGAGCTTTAACCCTCTAGTCATTTAACGTATTTGACTAAATGTATGAAATCGGCTACCACGGAAACAGACTAATCATTACACAACTTTCTTACAATTTCAGCTCAGCAGCAGAACTTTGGGGATCGGTTCCTTCATGTGTTCCTTCAAGATGGGAGTCCTGTTGCTGAACTTGGATGTGGTGGCAGTCAAGTTTTGAATGTTGCTGCAGGGCAGAACATCAACAATAACAGATGGACGCAAATAGCTATCAGGTATGTTATATCTCCTACTTTCCTTTCTATTCACTCTCATTTTATTGGCAAAGTGTCATTGTCTACTTTGCCTAATCTGTTTAGAACATATCATGTTATTCACTTTTAGCCTTGTTGTCATAGATTCGGATATTATGAATGTGCAGAAGTGTAAATTAACTGTGAACACAGATGATATCAATTGATCTCTATACTGGCATATACTTTTCAGTCTCAATTTGTTTTTGTTTAAGCCACAAATAAATATGTATTTGGGAAAGGGAAAATATGTTAAGGCTACATATACAGGTAGATGTGTACTGTGGACATTCCCTGATTTATTAAATACTAAAAACATATATTTAAGTCTCAGTTCTTCCCACTTTGATACGTTTCATGTCATGGTGTTTCTGATAAAACCCATGTCTGTCCAGTAGCTCTCCTCATCACTCTTGATCAGAGAATTGATTAATGAAGATAATGCAGAAGTGCAATGAAAGCTCAGATATTTCCCAACTGCAATGCTCTGGTTCCCTCTGCACCTCTGGCGTGGGGGGCGGGATACACTTCAAGTGGGGAAAAAAGAGATAAAGTGCTCTCTAGATTATTTTCTACATGCTCGTGCCCACCACGCGAAGCTCGTGCCCTTTTTATATTTTGCACTACTGCTCCTCAGACAGCCTGAATACGTCATTTACCTGCAGAATGTCAAAGTCACATAAACCAAGCTGTCCAGTGTGTTGGATGTGTTGGGTTTGGCATGGTGAGCACAACAGCTGTTTCTTCAAGAACATTCATCACCTTCCTCTACATTACATTTTTGACCATTCCAAAATGGGAAAATATGTGTTTAGCATAGTAGACCCCTAATGTGCAGTCTGCTGTGAAAAAGGGCCTTTTCAGCAAGTGGCTCAGATGTTTTAATCTGAACTGCATACAGTAGACAACCATTGCACCTTTTTAATGACCGGCTCTTTTTCCTGTGCATATTTATTCTTATGAACCACTTTGGGTTGCATTGAATATAATACAATACTTCTTCACATAAAAATACATTTCTTTGGGATGAGGCATGGTATACCTGGATCAATGACCCTATCCCTACCCAGCAAATGTTGCAGCTCTTTTGGATTAAAACAGTTGACTCCTAAGCATTTGGCAACACATTTGGTACCAAGTGTTAAACCTGATCCACATGCATTTGCACTACTTGCTTGTCTCATCCAAATAGGTCTGATCACAATGCTTTCCCATGCACAGCTTATCCTGTGTCTCCATACAGTGGCTTACAGCCTGTGTAAGCCAGTGGGAGAAATGAGAGGCCCTGCTGCTGAGCTCTGCCTCTATTTATTCTTGATCGGTTCAGCAATTTGATTCATATGCAAATGAGCGCATGACATCATCTAGTCTTGTTTGAGGAGTGAATACCTTCTTTCCTGGATGATGGTTGGCAAAAATGAATGCAGCTCCTTGAACTTGCAGTCAGCATCTACGCGGAGTCGGGCGGTAGTTCTATTTAACTGTAAATAATCCAAGCTACAATGACCAAACAGGGAAAATGCAAATTGCAAGATGCCATTGTAAGACGCACTCAACACCATCTTTTTTTTTTTTTTCAACCAACCAATCATATTGTCATGTCAAGCATTCTTCTGCAGGCGGAAAGTAAAAAGCGTCGGCCATTGCAACGTTGTTGAGAGAAAGAAGTGGTGTGACACCTCTGTATCACACAAATAAGCAGTTTGCTTTTTGGATGTTTTTCTCCATGCTTGGCCTTAATGCACCGATGTTTTGATTATGATATATGACTCCTAGTTACATGGATGAGTACAAAACAACACACTAAACAATGTGGGAAATGATTTTAGGTTACATTGAAAAGCCACCCGTGGGTAGTCTACACAGCTGTGGCTGCAGCTAAAATGTTTTCACTCTAAATTGTGTTCATTTCAGAATTGAATGAGCTTCGGTAATATATGTCAATGAATTAAAAATGTAGTCAGTATATTTCAAAATTCTCTCTGAGCCACCGATGACAGCTACTCAACGCCTTTTCTCGTAATCGCCCCGACAAAGATGAAAGAGAGGCAGATTTTTAGAATGTGATGGTTTTACGGTAATGTTTTTTTCCAGTAAAGATGCATAATGGACGGGCGGATTGATGGTGAAAATGACACTCTCAGAACATAACGGTTTCTGTAAATGTAAAAATGTTTTACAATTGAATCTACAACCGATTTGTAGCACTCAATTATAGCCGTTATAGCAAGACTAAAGGGCCACTACCAAAATGCCCTGTGCTGCCATATCATTTCACAAAGGCTAGTGTCCAGGGGGGAGGCTGTGTCATTTTTCATTCAGGGAGGACATGTTTGTTGTGGGCTCGTTTTTGATGATCGAAAGTTTTCCTTTGGGGATGTCCAGAGCTATTAAAGTCTGAGAGTGAAAGACTCCCCCGGTCATTTGCAAGGGTGTGTACATTATTGGTTGAATCCCATTGCGCTTAGCATTCACTGTGGGAGTGATTTCCATTCTCACACAGTCAAAGACAACAAGGATGACCCAAAGAATGCTGCAGCATCGCATTTCTTCCCAACGGTGAACACCGAGTCCCAGACGGATATGATTATGGAAATTTATGCCACTTTTTAGGGTACTTTTATTTTGACAGTCAGGAATTGGAGCACCATCTCAAGTAAGTCTCAGACTTACTATGAGTTTGCTTTTTTTTACGATTGAGCATTCTGTGTCTAGAAAGTCATGCTTTCTTGCATGAGTACCCAGTTTTCTGAACTGACCTAAACACTAGCAACCTAACATTAATCAGCAATTTTCCTTACTGATTACGTAATCTGACTTTAACGCAAGGAATCTGTGTAACTATCTGTGTCCCTTGCATGTCTTGAGAATCACTCCTCTTAATAAACTTTGAACAAACAATCGAACATAATGCTGCAACCAAACTTTTCATCCCTTCCCCAAAAACAACGAGCATGAGCAGAACAGTTCACAAGAATAGTGCGACTCTGCAATTGTAGCTCAAATTAAGTTTGTTTTCCTAACACTACGGCCAGAAAAATGACTCTAATTAATTACATGCTATTTGGTAATTAATATGTTTCAGCCAGTAGGCCAGGTGTGATGTGGGTTTGTTTCTCCCCAGTGCATGGAGTAATATGTATATCACTAACCCAGCATGCATTTTTACATTGAAAAGATATTTAAAATACTTGGCCACCGCTGAAAAGATACTGAAAGTTCAAAAATAAATTTGTTCTACAACTATATGAAGAGGTTTATTGAATCGTTATGTTTCGACTGTACCTCAATAAGATTTGCAATAATGCATCATAAATCAATAGCCATGTATTGTGAGTAATATCTGAATCTTAAGCAAAACCTGCAACATTTCCCTGTCAGCTAAATGTTGCACTGCTATATTTTCCTCTGGAGTAGAAGTGCACAGTCGTGTGATATACAGCTGAGATGCATATTTCAACGTGTTTTGGGGGCATTGAAGTTATTGCAATGTATACATTAGTTTGAATAGAAACATAATGAAATATTTCAACATGATGATAAATGGACGGCTCGTCAGGGTCCTTTCAGTCGGGGGCCGAGGCCCACGTTGCCTACTGTCACATCTGGTGTTTTTGTCCTATGTCCAAACCAGAAAGTAGGCCTATTTAAATCATTTTTAAACATGATGTCATTGTTTATTCACTAGTTATTTAAAAATATTTTGATTGCCATGCATAACTAGGTGTGACATGTTGCCTAGCAACAGCTGCTCCAAAATGATAAAGAAAACTTAAGCGCTGTGAGAAAAGAGTTTCCGAGTAGTAAGAATTTCCAGTGGACTTGAGTGTCTGGACTTCTGTAGATGAACACCGGATGAACTTAAGACGCATGCTTTGAGTTCACGTCGTGTTCCCTTTAGGAACAACTGTTCAGCTCTTGTCACCAATGACTTGACCAGCTTGCTAAAGAGCTACGACAGCTGTTAAGTGTCTATCCGTCTACCCTGCATTTTGGTACACACGCGTACAGGCGTATTGGTAAAACAAGTGCTGCTGTAATTAGTGATCATTTAAGTAATGGCTAGACCAATGAGTAATTAATACCCATTGATTACTTTTTCTAAACTAAACAAAAACAACAGACAGAACTTATTCTTTCCCACTTTCCCACCGGTCTTTAATTGCGGAGAAAATAATGAGGAAACAACATCCATTTTGGGGACGTGCCATGTGTGCAACTGGGTGAAAGAGAATTCTGTGTATGTTTATCAAACCGACAGCAGTCAGTGTTGTATTGATAAGTAGCCCCATAAAATATTCATTGAAGAACCAAACGGAGGGACTGCCTGCACACTTGAAATTTCTTTTGTGAAGCCACAATGCCGAAGGGGCTTGCTGTGCTCTGTCTAATTGTATTGCTGGAGATATAATGATAGAACACTGGCTACTCAAATTAATTGAGGCTTGCCAGTCACAGCGCAAATGCTGCAGCAAATGCTGCAGTGCTGCGTGTGAGGAGGCATTACGGTCAATGTAGGTTTGGATTATGGTCTGTTCGTCGGCTCGTTGCACTTTAAGAAAAACCCACAAACAGATGCCTCCTCCTTCTGCAGTAGACATGGTGGTGTGATGATAAGGCATGATTATTAACCATACGACCATTTTACTCTGTCTTTTTATATCTGATGTGTAACTCGACTGCATATTGTGCCAAAAAGAATATCTAACAGGTGAAAGGGTGCATCTTCCATATTGATATAATGTGAGTGACCCATTTCCATTGTATCTGGTCTCCGGTAGAACACACTGCTGAGCCTAGTCCCTACCTGTGGAACTAATAGACTTTGGACTCCAGATCACTAAATTGCTTGCAAATGATAAATTCACAACTAAGGTGTTTGACATTATTATTTGCTATAAGATTTTGGAATGTGATTAGAATAATAAACCATGCAAACAAAAATGGCATCGTGCTTATCATCCAGCGAATACTGTTGCAAGGGCACCAGCACAGTGCATGATGTTTTACTGCCATCTGTTGCCAATACTTTCAGATGTTTTATGCAATAGTGATATTTTAATGATGATCCTCCCTCATTATTAACTTTCTTCAGGGGACTGTGGGGGAGGCACGTTCAAATAGGACCGTAAAGAAACACACCTACAATCAGGTTTAACAAATACCTCTGTGTATGGTGTTGTGCTAAAAATATTTGCAAGGTCCCTTAACATTGTAGGTACTATTTCCGTGGTGATCCACAGGAAAGTTGCAGTAGTTCAGCTGTACTAAATTAGTCACACACCAGACACGTCTAAATGAGGATGTTGGAGATGACAAATCCCTTCTGATTAGAGCATTAGCCAGATGAAGAAATGTATAAATGATGATTGAGTAGGTAAAATGATCACAGCCATATTGTGGTTTTGTGTGTTGGCAGAAAATGAAATATTCATAAGTTTTTGTTTGTTTACCTCAAGTTGGGCTGTTGCCAGTCCTCTGAGAACTAGCACTGAATAGCGCACAGGGAGCCCAATATGAAATTACATATCATTGTATTTCTCAGTTAGACAAACCCCTGCCATTCTTTCTTGTGATTCACTTTTATGTTTTTTAGTGAGATATGATCTCATGTGTGTGTGTGTGTGGTGAGGATTATGATATCATTCTGGGCAATGGGACACATTATATGCTTCTATACCATGTTAAGTAGTCGTAGCCTTCTTTTATAAATAGTCGTCTTTGCCTTAGAGCAAGACCAATGTAAATTAGCCAGATGAGGCATTCAATTCGCGCACAAGAGCTCATCAAGTAACATCATCTTGTTTGCTTACGATGCATGAGCTGCGTGTCTCACCGGGACAGCCGTTGCCAATATAGCAGGCCAAATAAAAAGCTACTGTAGTAAGCACCAAACCATGCCTCAAATGCTCCCTGCAAGAGGGAGTTTAGAAGGTGATTTTTCATTCCTCACTAACACTCTCTTCACAAGTGTGTTCATTCTGGTTGTCTTATATTCTTGTGTGGGAGAGGTAATTTAGTTTTCTAATATCACTCATGGAAAAAGGCACCCCAAAGATGGTGTTAAGCATTTTCTATGCACATTATGTAGGGTGCGTTCCTTGTTTACAGTCTTGAATGTGCCTTAATATTTGTGTGGTGTGTTTGCCTATAAACCTGCCCTTGTGATTTCAATGCAGTACCTGTAATTAGTCTTACTTGAAGTTGCGTGCGTGTGATTGCCTCAGGAAGGCATCCTGGATGGCTGTTTCAAATTAGCAGGAGGGCGATCGCCCTGATGGTTTCCATCTGGCAGTTATGGCAGACATTCGAGGGGTTTGTCTCATTAGCAATCGGGGAAGAATTTTTGAAAACAATTGGCAGAATCCTTTTTGTAGGTAATACGTGTTCACAGGCAAACAATAAGGAGTCTCTGAAACACCCCGTAGAGAGGCTGCTATGTATAATGCCTGCATAAAGGCATTGATAAATTGGAAGGAGGCAATCACTTGACTTTGCGAAAGCTGGAATCTGACACAAGTAGACCAGCTACTTAACATTATGGCTGCAACCTTAATGACTAGAGCAATTGTATATTTCCCCAGAGAGACGCAGAGGGTCAAATGATAAAATTGTCTTCCTACTCATTAGATTTATAATGTATATCTAGTTGGTGCCCTCATTTTTATCATCAATTAATCCCGAATGACATAATGAGCACTCTCACTTGTTATGTTTTGCAGGCATTTTTGTTTTTAGTATTATTGTATTTTTATACATGTTTAAAATTAAAGTAATGCATACTATGTACAGTATCTAAATCTAAATTCGGACTCTGACTGGTTATCCCGAAATATGATTTGTCTGTAGTGTATTTTCAGGCATAATAATGAGAATTTCTTATCTGCTAAGGAACACGAAAACCTAAAGAATGTCACTGCAGCACTGGGCAGAAACCTATTTCCAAATGTATAATTTAAATCCAGCTGTGGAAGCCACTCTCTGTTTTTGTTGTGTCTCCCGGGTTTTGGGCTGTGGCGTGGGATACAAATGCATCATTGCCTCCAACAATATCCACTAGTGCATAAAGTTTTGAATAGCAGTGTGTAATGTATACGTAGTCATGCATTTTTGTACTATAGTCTCAATGGTCACATTAGCAGCTTCATTGCTGTTACCGTTCTGTCCGTCGCTCCATCAGACTTTTTAATTTTTTTTTGTCTCCTTCTGTTCTCTCTCAACAGATACAAACTGTCTGATGGCAAACAAGGAGGCTCGTGCATGATTGAAATAGCTACAGATAAAGGCCCAGCTCAGCACCTTGAGGAGTACGTGTCACACCCCGTATCAGAGGCAAGTCAAACCAAGCCGTTGTCACAACCATTTTCTTGCATTTGCAAACCTATAATCGAATTGAAATTTGTATCGCTTTTGCCTTTCCTGTGAGATTCCGTGTGTAAGTCAAAGGAATTACATCAAACATAATTTATTCAGAGACATTATGTTTCCACTCACAGCCCTGCAGTTTGCTTTGTGGCTTCATGTACTTGCAAAATACAAAATTCTCATATAAATAACATGAAAAGCTTGAATTCCAGCCTGAGTAACAGTTCTGTGAGATTTAATCAAAAGGATTGATTCTTTTGTTTGTCACAGTAGCGTAAAACTTATTATTGAGCAGCCTTCAGAACAAAGCAAATTCACTACATCCAGTGCGGACCAACCCAAATATATGTTGGTAGCAGTAGATATCTTTGTTTTTTGATTAGACAGATTGTAATTTAGATTTAGATGCAGGACTCATTTGAATGTTATCAGTCAGCCCAGGACACTGTTTTTTAATATGTCCACCTGTTAGATTATTTGCCAAGATGATCAGACTTGGCAAATCAAATCATTAATAGTAGGCATGCAAAAAACAGCCATTTTTAATCTTTCCATTCTGGCTCATTAATTTGATTAACAACACCTATGTTTTTTATTAAATTAATATTTTGGGTTTTTCACTTTTAAAGATGCAGAGAGGGGCTCAACCTTCCCACAGGCTCCACATGCCTCCCCCTTCCTCAATGTGATTTATGGAGTTCTAATTTAAGTTGCCAAGAAGCTCGTTTTTGGTTAATAACACATTCATTATTGCAAAGTATCTTTGCAAAAACTAGATTGTACATTGGTTGCTAGTAAACTTTTAGAGAGACCAGTGTATCAAAATTCAGATTTATACGAAAAACAAGGGTTATTTTAGTTTGCGCTCGACTCCGGTCTAATGAAATGAGTGCAGAGCACATTCAAACACACATGCAATTTAAAATAACCGCTCATACAAACAACATCAAACTTAACGTTGCGCTTCTGTGAGTCCGCAACTAAACCGCTACCAGGATCTACAGTCTCAGCTAATAACAGTCCCGAACATTGTGAGATTAGGCCTACCATCTGATTCACTGGAGAAAACACCACAGGAATACTTAGGCAGGCCAGCCGGGCCTGAGGCCCCAGACTGAACGAGCCGCTATCATCTTTAAATTTAATATGTTGTTTGGATATGAAAATAAGTATTAAATCACGTCTGATGTTATAACTCTTTGTACACCGAAATAACTTTGAATTGGCCCCACAGGCCCTTTAGAAAATATGAATAGGTTGCTTTGACATTACCACCATGGTTATAAAGTAGAGCATGGTTTTAATGAGTAGAGGTATTTTGCCGTCGGTACTGTTATCAGTTGTTATGGCAAAATGGCACAATTTCAATGGCAGGGTGGTGATGTTCCTGTAAGCCTCAAATGGGGCTAACCGTAGCCCTGGAGGTAAATGAAGGCACTCCGAGGGCTACTTGAGACTTGTTCCAAATGATCATCCATTCAAAGGTCCCTTAAAAATAGTTATTTAAGCATGTTCATCAACTTTTTATATTTAGTAGGCTATTCAATTTTATTATCCTAAATCCTCCTAAAAGTTCCCCCATAACCGGGATTGTTCGACCGCAGCACGCGCACGCCACCTGTCTTTGCCTGTCAGTCACTGAAAACACAAACAAAGGAGTCGTGGCCAAGAGCCAAAAAAAAGCCACCTCAAGGCTACACGTCCAAGTCATGTTGGTCGTTTTTTGAGAAGAAACTTTCTTAATTCAGGTCATCTCAGGACACGATGCGGAAAGCCTCCACGGCATCAGCCGGAGGCCCGGAGGCCTCTTACGTGGTGTCCTGGCTCACAGACCACGCTCGACTCAAGCGCAGTAGAGAAATTACAGACTGTGCCTTCATCAAATCACTCTTTGTCCTGCCGAGGAACTCAAAGGGGAACAGACATTGTCGAGCAAGTTGACTCTTTGTCACTCCAGCTGGATGAATCCACAGAAGTCAGTGGAAAGGCAGAACTTGTTGCTTTTGTGAGAAACATTGACGCTGACGACGTTTTATTCTGCAAAACTTTGGAGGGGAGAATCAAGGGAGAGGGCATTATTGATGTTGTCAACACCTTTTGTAAAAACTGCATGAGCTGGAATTCCTGCAGCAGCATCTGCACGGACTCTGCATCATCAATGGCGCGCGGCGCGAAACAACTCAGGGCGCGCGTTTAAAAAAAAACACAAAAACCCCGCCGTGAAGTGGACTCATCGTGTCGTACAAACAGAGGCATTGGCACCCGAGTAATTGAGCCCTTTGTTACACGACGTTCTGAACGACCGTCTCAGAGTGATCAACTTCCTAAAGTCAATGCACGCCCTTTCTGCTGCCTCTGTGGAAACACGGCAGCTGAACACGCACAACTGCCATTGCACACAGGAGTGCGCCCACTCTCTCTCTCTCTCTCTCTCTCTCTCTCGGGAAATGCTCCACCGGCTGTTCAAATTTACGATCTGCAACACACACTTTTTCTGATGGAGCACAGGTCTCCCCCCCCCCCCCCCCCCCCGCCACCTTGTTCCAAGACACATACTGGCTTAGTGTGCTGTGTTATCTGGCAGATATACTCAGACAGAACTGAGCGAACTGAATATGCCTCTGCAGGGCAAGGACAGCAGCATTTTCAACCTGTTTGACGAGGTGGGAGGCGTCCTGAGGAAAGCAGAGCTGTGGAGCATGGCCTCTGCGCAGGGAACTTTCACCCGTTTTCCTCAGGTGGATGATTTTCTCTCCGGCGAGGATGTGGAGAGACCTGCGGTCAAGTCGGTCGACCAACTTGATTTCCATTTCCTACTTTCCTGAAATAGAGGAGAAATATGCACAGCTGGATTGAGTGAGAAACCCGTTTATTTGATTTGAAGCAAACGAAAGCCTACATGTCACAGGAAGTGTCCTCTGACCGTGGACACGGGGACAGAGAGCTTTGGAGCAGCTACTACTCTTTGCCTCTACATATTTATGTGAGGCTTCATTTTCTGCAATGACTGTGATCAACACTGAGCAAAGCAGCCGTACCTGGAGGAGAGCTTGATCGCTTGCCTCCCTGCCCTCCAAGACTGACAAAGATCCACAGTAAAGCACAAGTTTCTCACTAAATCCTAAATGAAAAAGCACTCAGTTTAACTGAACAAGGTCATCGTCAGTGTGGACAGTTTAATAAATGTGTGTGTATTACATCTTTTTTTTTTTTAAACCAAAAATGCTTTTGATGGTTAGGGGCTACGTGGCTGAGATAATATTTCAAGTACATCACTGAAAAAAGGTTGAGGACCACTCAAGCTATTCGCTTGTGGCCGTTAAATTCATTGAAGCTCTTTGGGTGTTTCGTTATCCAGCATTAATTTAGTGTTTCCACGCTGTACCTAGGATCCAGCAGCAAAAGTGTACGGAAACAAGCTTCTGTCTTCTGCTATGGATAACAGCATCATGAAATGGAATGTGTGGCTTTTGCAAGTTTTCTCATAATACAATCTATTTAAGATTGGATGAGTGATTCTCAGAAAGAAACAGATTCCTTGCTTTATAGTTACTGACATCTCAGGCATTTAGATAATTTCTATACAATGATTTGTTGTCGAGGGTCTAAAGGTAGAGTGCTGTTAGTACAGCTTATAGACTTGATGTTTTGCACCCACAAGATTTCTTGCAATGGTTTGAAACCAACACTCCGTACATGACGGGGCTGCAGACCTTAGACAGATCATGAGCTGAGCTGTCAGGTTCTAAACTAGACTGCTGAGGCTCATAAGGCAGGTTAGCAGATGTCACTGCAACACTACTTTAAATTGCTATATGTCAAATTCTAAAACGATGATAGAAATGCTGGACTCTAAAGTCAGTGTCATAGCCAGAACTATCCCTGCCAATTCAGACTGGAAGCCAGCATTCAGCTGATACACATTCTGTCATATTTCTCAGTTTTGCCAGTATTGGGGGTTAAGAACTGGAACAATATGAACATACTCATATGTTGCTTTCAAAGTCATTCCGGCCCATTTTCAATTATGATTGTGGTTATAAAGCAAGCTTTTAATGTTTGATTAAAATAACTCAACAACAATGTTTGCCTGGTTATGTTTTTTTTTAGAATAGCAAAATTAGTCATGCAAACACATTTTTTAGAAATATATGAAAATGGAGGCCAGATTGACTTCCCGTGCCCGTGTCACATAAATCAGCATTCAACAACAATGAATATTACATCAGTGAGTCTTTCAAATGTCTTGTAAACGTTGTAAACACACTTGAAGGCACCATAAACTTGTTCCATATCAGCCCTTTTATCAACAAGAAGCTTCAGGGGCTCATAACTGCTTGTATCACATGAAATATAATTTAGCACATTGTAAAAGTATCAAGTATTTTATAGATATATAGGCTCTTAACTTTGCACTGATTACATTTTATATATTACATACCCCTGTCATCCAATCCATTTTTGGGCTTTAAAATATGAAGACATTATGGAATTAAAAGCTGGCATTAATGCCACATCCGAAATGATGACGTGGTCCGACCCCTCCCTCCACCGAACCCCTCCACTGCACCGATGTCCTCAAACATCTGATGAATGATGCATTTTAGGGACATCAGAGTCTGAATTCTGATGACTGCTTGGATTTAACAGACATGAAATGAAAAATGGTCAATTTATGGAGTAGAAGCAAAGCTTCTAATAACACAATAATGTCTGCAAATATCAGAAACTTGGAAATACATGACATGAGTCACCTGCATTGTTGAATAAAGGTATTTAATCAAATTAGCTTTTTACTAACTCATTTTAGTACTCATTTCCTACGGCCAGATATAAATAAGCTTAAAGATGTGAGGACGGTCAATACTCACTTCCAAAATAAAAGGAAATGTGTTTAAGGGTTAGTTTTTTTTCTGCTATAGGGCTGGATCATGTTTTACAAGTCGACAGCGTTTGAACATGGCACAGAAATGAGTCTTATGATCATGAAAGGTCTTGTTTCTGCTAAACACAATTTTGATAGGGTTAAAATGATAAAGGCTGTGGCTAAATCTAAAAGAGAGATATTCACTCAATAGCCTTTTAAACTAACCATACATGAAACAGAAAATCCCTTTTGCTCAGGGGAGTTTTATATTTTTGAAATCCAATGTCAGCATGTTACATAATTTGCAAGAATATGTAATGAGGCCGGGATAAATGTTGATTTATCTTTCATAAATTAATCATTATGCATGGCATGAGTTGAAGAGTGTAAACCTTCTAAATAGAAGGTAATACTCTATATTAATTTGAACAGAGGTCACCGCTACAAATGAAGAACATATGCGTTGTCCTAATATGAGACTAAATGAGGTAAAATAAGTTAACAGAATTTATCTACATTAATTCTACCTGATTACCTTGCAAAGGAAACTTGTAGCAATTTTTTACATATTTTTTCTGTGTCTTATTGAATCTATTGGTGTTTTACTTGCCATTTCAGCCGGACTTAAAAAATGAATTATTACAACTCCAGTGTATTCACATTAAATGTAATACTAATTTAAATACACTAATGTTGTTAGTTGGTTTTAGCTGAACTGCTTATATTTAAATTGAGACATATTTTTTGTCCTTAAGTGAACTCAACTAAATGATCACAATGATCGATGGCTTTCCACCGTTTGTTGCAGGGAACCTTTGGACCCCTTTTTCTTGGGGCCGTTTCGTCCCAGTGGGAGGTGCATGACGGGAGTGCAAAGGGAGCGAGGAGATTCGTTGGATGTATCCGAGAACTTCAGGTCAACTCAAAGGAGATTTACCTGGTGGGTGAGGCGGTGAGAGGACGAAACATCAAGGATTGTGACCCGCCCGTGTGCCAACACCTTCCATGTCGTAACGGAGGAACTTGTGTCAGGTACGAGATCACCTATTACACTAATAGAAGAATTACTGAGCTACTGTAGAACTTAAAAATCATTTTGAAAATAAAATACACGTTCTATATTGTCCTTTCATACTGTAACTAAAATGTATAACAAGCAAGAAACTACTCCAGAAATTAGGTTAACTGCAGCTGAGTATTGCAGCCTAAATCAAAGAAAGAACTGAAGGAATGGAGCATTTTCATTGTAGGAATATATATTCCACTTAGAGTTGGTTCCCCAATTGAGTCATCTAGTTACTAAAATGACAGCTTTGGCAACAGCTTACCTTCCCGACACAAACCATTTCTAAATACAGTTTCTCTACATTGGAAGGTTAATTTAGTTCCATTTATGTCCAAAAAAGTGCTACTCTATGGGTAATACTTTCCTCCAATCATCAAAAGTAGACACTGGCTTCTGGGACTCGGTTCTCTGGGTGTAGTAGGTAAATGCGCACCATGCAGGGACAAAATATCAATCCAAGCCCCCAGTTATCCACACCTAAGAAGTAGGGGGCACCAGCCAACACAGTGAGTACAAAACACAAACTGGGCAGGCATGTGAAACGCTACAGCGATACCTGCCTCGTCAAGTTCTTTGGGAACAGAGAAATATTTGGATTAGCTGCAGCCACAAGCACCTTCAGCGCATTGACAGGCCGCTTAGTTCACATAATCTCATGGGCGAGATCGGTGCAATCTGCAAAACAATCAGAGGAAGCTGTCGTCCGAGTGGAGGCTGGCAAACCACCTCTTCTATTCCTGTAGGCGTGATAGGCCAACACGTAGTAGCAATGTGAGTTTAGAGTATAACTCATACAGAGTTTCATACCTTTGTGAGTTTGAATGATGGTTTTTGTTCTTAACAAACGACATTGATTTTACAGAGAAACGTGTAATAATGCCTGGGCAGCTACTTAAATCTCAGATGCAGCGTTGCATGAAAGGACAAACTTAGTCATAGAACCGTTCCTTCCCGTTCTGAAGGTAGATTCTATAAAGCTGCAGTATTTGCATTGCCAAGCAAAGGCAATCTATTGGCTAAATATGTGAGGATCCATTCTCCCTTCATCTTTATCTAGCACAGCTCATAACACTGCCATCACACCCCACTTACCAGCAATTTTGACCGTCTTTTTAAGTATGCATTAACTACATGCGGTGCTCTTTCACCTCAGGTAATCCTGCAAAAAGCTGCTCTAAATGTCTTCTTCATTGTGTTATGATACTGTCAATTAAGAGTTGCTTTTATTAAACAGGAAATGAAAAGGGGCACAGAGAATATTGGAATGGGAATGGCTCTAAGCATACCAATTATGAGTCGCGGCATTATGGTCACATTGGCTTGTCATGTGCGAAAGAGTGCACCTTGCAATTATCTGTGTGATGAATATGTGTTAATGCAGTATCCTCTTGAACTCCACAGCATGCAGGGGTCATCGGGAGTGCAGAGAGCTCTCCTCCTTCAGTTAGTTGCTCTGGATTGCACTGTCACAACATAATGGGATGAAAAAGGATTTTCATTGTGGGTTCAGTCGAGGTGATATTAGCGCTGTCCCATTTTAGTGTGGTATTCCGTTCACTTAGGCATGCGGATATATCAATATCGGAACGGAGGGGATAACGTGTGGTTGGCGGAACACACATAAATATTCGGTATTTAATTGACATCAATGGGAAAAGCTGGTCTATCAGCATCTACTAGAAGGATCTTGGCCTCCTAGTTCTACAGTACCACTTGTGTTATGCCGGATGTCTGTGTAATTTATGGCCTCGGATGCAGATTGTTGAGCCCATGTTACTGACCGCATGTAGAGCAGGTGAAAACATCAAAGCACAAATGGGTTCTAAGAGACATACAGCCATGCTCGAGTGTACCTCGCATTTGCTCTCTTTGAACTCAGGAAATCTGGAAATAAGAAAATAATATATCATCAGAGGAAAATACATGTATTAATGCAACCAATTGGTTCTAAAATCCAACATGATATCTCCCAATTAGACAATTTATGAAAAATGTTTACAGCTGCGCAATCTCTGTATAATCTGCATACAGATGTCCAGATGTACCTGTGACAAGTCATAGTGGGTTGTGGTGTGAGGAGACTTAAGAATGTAATTTGCTTAACGCATCTGTGAGGGTGGCATGTGTAGGAGCAGGTGGCCATACCCTGCAGGGTGTCTGTCGTTACGTCACAGAGACTCTGCCCAGCTATATTGCACCCAGCGATCTTCAGTTTCTCGTTTCATTTACCCAAGCAGCTGTTTGGAGACACGTGGCAAAGGCAACTCTCCTTTTAGCTCAGTTTTTGTAAAAAAGCAAAAAGGCATCACTCTTTAGTTGTTAAATGCTCCACTATGTCCACAAGCTTTTTTTGTCCGTTTTTGGGGTTCAACCAGGTAGTATGTAGTTCATGAGACTAATGAGTCGGCCAAAGATGGTAATTTGTATGGCCAAGCAACACTGAGATGCTGAGTGGAACTTTAAATATGAGTATTTCGCACAGACCTGCTCTCGATTCATTGTTAATTTAAAAATATTATAGCTTTGTTAAAGTTTACATCAGAATGTGACTGAATGTGTTGTCCTCGTTTAAAAAAACATAAATAGAGGGGGCATGCTCTATTATATACTCTGACTGTGCTACTTCTGTTAATTGGCTGCAGTAGAGATGGTGCCTTGCTCTTTCTGTGATGGTGCACCTTCTGCGGCACACACAGTGAATTCTCCCAGTGCTCCATTTCACTGAATGCAAGGGTTTTTCACAAACACAGTAAGAAAACTATTTAGCCTTAATCAGGGCTCTAGCTATTTTTGTTTCAAAGAACCTATAAAATAATGCACGGTCCAAGAAACCACTATTTTAGTTAAGCATGAGAAACAAACACGGCTTTGTGTTAGTAGTCCCTAATGTACATTTCCACACAAAACTTGTTCCATTGTGTCATTGAATTTTGGAGGACAACTACTTTCAGTACAAACTGCAGAATGGGTGTTTTTCAACCAAATTGGCAATTATTTTTACACAGACATTTTCTTGTTTAAAAATGAGTTACTGTTGAACCTTGACATAGAAATAACTGATAATAATTTTAAAATAAATACAGGAACAGAAAATGCATTGCATCAGAAGGACAGTTATACTGAATAGAAATGATTGCTGATAATCTGGAGTACCTGAGGATACAAGGACAAATACTTTGAAAAGACCAAATACCGGACAGAGGGCTGTCTGTCAGGCCTTTCCGATTCACCCGACATTTGTGAAGACGGAAAATCTGCAGAGAGCTCATGAAAATGAATTCTTCCAGTTGTTAACTGACTATTTACAGCTGTGGACTGAGCCACATTTTGTACTGCAGTGAGGACGGTGCATGGGATTGACTCAAAGCGACGGTAATGGTGGAACCTCCCAACAAGTGAAACAGGAAGCGCTACTTTATTGTACATCTGATGTAGATGTAAAACAAGAATAATGCGTACAGTGGTTTTCTAATAACCGGCTTCATACGATCCGACCAAAGAAGAACAGCATATGTGATGTTTGTCTCCAAATTTGCGCAAAATGAATGTGTGTGTGTACGAGCACATGTATGACGCCATCATTTGCAGAATCCTTTTGCCGAATACATTGTTAGGAAGTAAGTTGTTCTCTACAGTAAAGAGAAGAACACATCTTGTTATTTTTTTCATTCAGCATAAATCAGTCTCTGATGTTCTCACCATTTTTTATTTAATAGCTGTATTTTGTTTCCTTTGAGAATTATTTCGGGTCTTCCACCCCGTAGTCATGTCAGTGATCGTTTGAGCTGGGTTCTCTTTGGTCTCCTTCCACCTTTTTTAAACCCTATTTCAGTTTTTGTTCCAACAACAATACAGCTTAACGTGTTGCATTACTTGTGTCTTTGAAATCGATACGTCTGTCTCATTGAAGTGTTTAGAACATTCAGCCTGATGACAGCTGGCTGGTCTGTTACAGAGAAAGAAGACTGGTGATAGTGCTGCATAACAGCATGTGTTCACAGAGACAATATTTCAGAAAATTGACGGTGCCTCTTAAGTCCGAAACAAAAAGATGTCATCATCTTGCATTAAATATTCCACCTGAACACATGTCAGTGAAGAAATGAAACTTTCGAGACATGAGGTCAATGCAGTCTACTTGTTTTGTTTTTTTAGTTTAAGGTAAGGTTACTTTCCTTTTTTGTGGGTTTATATTAAAATAAAAGCCTTGAATGAATACACAGGCACATTTTAAAGATGGAGGATTAAAACATGCGAGTATACTTTAAAAATGTTCCAGAATAGCTCAGCGATGCCAGAGCAGTGTCTTTCAGGGAGTTGGACTTTACAAAATGCTATCTGATCCCTTTGAAATGTTTGTTTGTGCATCATACCTCCTTTCTATAAGGATTTTGTTTCAAGTATCATCTAAAGATTGCGTTTCCATGGAAGTATGTTTCAAAAAGGGTGCCTGGAAGAGGTCATGGAAATATCGAACAGCCGTCTGCTAAAACAGGAGCCTGAGTGCGCCAGGTGAATGCCATGTGGAAATTCCACTTCATCCCTCTGCTCATATTGGGATTTAGATGACAAATAATTGAGTGAGGAGCCAGTCTTCTTTTAGAAGATTTTCCCTCCCACACACCAAGAATTACAGTCTCTGTAGCTGGCATAACGATGTCCAATTGGCTGTTTTACAATACTGGAAAGCAAACATTTCAGTGCCGAAGCAGTTCTTTTCTATAAATAATAGCTCCAGAACGGAGAAGTCTTTTTCATTTTAACAAAGGATCAAGTGGGCTGAATGCTTTCAAGCCGAGCAACTGAATGCTGCCATGGCAGGAGAGCCTCATCAGGACCGTACAGTATGTAAGCGTGAGTGCGTTTGCATACCAACAATCAGTGAAGAGAAGTGTTCTGTAAATAACTAACGAGGGATGGAATTTTAGAAATGCAGACATGGCAGCACAGCAAACTGTTCTTGCTGTCAGGGATATCATAAGCTAACTGGTCAATTATTCATCATTTTGTCTGGTACTCATTAGATTAAAAATGTAGTGTTACTTAATATTTTATCCAGCCTGTGTGCTGCATTAGTGTTGTCTTTCAAAGGCGGGAGAAATGAGACTAGCACCAACTTCATACGTTTGTGATAGACATATTCAAATGAGTATGCAAACATTACAACAATTACGTAATCACAGTGATTGCTTCTGCTAAATTCAAATAACCTTCTGTCATCCCACACATTGCGTTATTTGATTAGGCCAATTAAAACTCAAGTGTTGTCAAACATACTCCTTTGCCTCTTCTATACGCTTTACACTAATCAATCCACAATGTATGCTGCTTGTTTTAAGGTGTGATACAACATTGACGACTGAAAGCATGGAGCTTTTAATTGCAATCAATCTCGAGCGGGAGCGATATAATACCAGCAGAATGGTTTTAATGAGATTATGTTTTCATAGTTGCTTACTTACATTTTTACTTTATATTTAAGAATTTAAAGAAACAACTTAAGATTTGTGTCACATGTACTCATATTTACATTCACAACTACCAGCAACTAACCGATCTAGCTTGTTTGACTGGAGGAAAACGCTTAGAAATGAACAGTAACTGACGATGAAGGGGACCTATTATCTGCATCAGGTTGTGCTCTGTTATATATTTGATTCCTCCCCTTGTAGGCTGTCAAGCCTGTTCTGTTTGAGGCATAACTATTTTCATCTCTGTGGTTGTTGTTTTGAAAATATAAGTCACAATCCTCACGCCACATTGTGGCGCAATGTATTATGCCTTAAAATGTCTTGAAATTGGCAACTTTTTAATAATCACACGTTCAATCTTCCTGCATTACAGAACATCCTTTTGTACTTCAATACAGTCGTATCCAACAATGCTCAACTCCAGTGACAGAATTTAAATATATAATTTGAAGAAGAAAGCTTTGCATTGAGCAAAATGCATCCTGCAGTGGCTGCTGCTCAAAACACATTATTAATTTATAGACTCAAACCCCACCGATGCTTCCTCTATCTGATAATCTACCTTTCAGAGCTGTGCACATCTTAGTGCATGTTAGAAAGACCCTGTCTGAATATCACTTTGCCTGCTAGATCCCCCTCCTCTTCCTGCCTTGAAAGGAAGCGCATGCATATAGATACAGGAACCGAGACGAAGAAAATCTTGTGCAATTTCTGCTTGTACGTTTTCTGACAGACTCCTAATCATCTGCTCTCTGCTGTTATTTTTCAGGGTGCGTGTTTACCTTTCCCGAGAGTCATTTCTGCCTCTGCAGTAGCATTCCACCATCCACACCTCGTACCGTACATCCCGTATATTCCATCGGGCCGGACACGTTCACGCTCAGCGGTGTCTTGTCATTAGCTCCCTGTTTTGTTGGCCTACGTGTGAGCTGGCGAAGCATCCGGACGTGCTGCAATGTCACGGTCCATTTTAACCTCTGGCCCTAACGATCTCTCCCTCCGTGTGTCCTCGCTCAGCGATGCCGAGGACTGGTTCTGCGAGTGCCCCCCTCTTTACACGGGCCGGCTGTGCCAGTTCAATGCCTGTGAGCGCAACCCCTGCGGTCACGGAGCCACATGCATCCCCAAGTCGCCGTTGGAAGCCGTATGTCTCTGCCCCTACGGGAGACAAGGTCTACTGTGTGAGCAACGTGAGTGTCACAAAGAACAGCTTTACACAGATAGAGGGGGAGTGTAAAATTAGAAACTTTAACGGTTTGAAAAAAAAAAATGAGTTTCTTGTTAAGTAAAGGGATTAATAAAACAAAATTTCGCTGAAAAGGCAGAAACGTCTTCCTCGAGCAATCAGTCAGATAGTTGAGGCCAAACTCAGACGATTTACTGAATATTCCAAAGTACTCTTTTAGTTCATAAGATTTCCCAACAATTCCAGTAGTGTGTTTCTCTTAAGATGTCAGTCCTCTGCTGTACATCAACGTATTGATGTGTTCTCACATTAACAGAATGGCAGTAAGATAATTCTGCCTGTATGTGATTATAATTTCCCATTGCATTATGGGCTAACTTATAACCCAATACGAAAAAAACGTCTTATTTCATTCACTGAACTCATCGGCCATGAAATATTTTCACTTGCTAAGCGATGCTACTTAACTGTTAACATCATGACACAAGTTCAGATCGGTTTACAAAACTCTTGCAATTACCTCAAAATGGAAATGAAAAACCGGTGGCTGTATACAGCGTGTTGTGCTCTATTGAGACACAAAAACAGACCATAAGTTATACAGCCTACGCCAGTACTTAAAATAAAACTGCCGTTGAAGGACCACTAGAACGACTGATAAACGGAACACAGGAAAATGTTTTAAGGCGTTCAAGAGGCATTTTAAGTATCTACTCTTGATGATTGCATACAGTGATACGATAAGAGATAAGAGATAAAAAAATAAAGGGTTTGGCTCGTCTTAATTGACTGTAAGAGCAGCGGGGGGCTTGGCACAGTCCTTGACTTTGTCAAATCCTTTGATGGACTTTCTGCACCCACATCCTCACCAGAGTAATCTAACCTTCTAGTGTCAAACTCAGTATACGGCTGACATTTGAACTCAATCCTGATTACATCAGATAAGATCAGAGTCAAAACTGATCACTCCTTAGGTCCCCTGCCTCTCTGGCCTTTATGGGATTTGGTGCACTCATGTGGCGTCCTTATCTAAATACTTTCGGTTATAGAATGGCAGGTGTCTTTTATTTGAGGGAGGTTTTAAAGTTGTTTTCCCAGCAGTAAACATGAAAGAGAATTGTTTTTCGCAAAATACAAGGTGTTTTGTTCACTTTAGTAGATAAGGTCGGTCTATGGAAAAGCATAAAAGGGAATAATAGGAAGTAATTTTGATGCTGAAATGCCTCAAGAGGCAAGCTCATGAAACCTTCATAGATATTTAGAATTACTCCACTCAGTTGTAATGATTTACCATTGTATAAAAAGTGTTAATATTAATTGGGCCAAAAGCAAAAAGATACCTAGTCCAGGTCCTTTGAGTACACAAAGCCAAAGAAAATGTTATATTCAAAAATAATACTAACATTGATTTTAACAGAAACAACAGCTACCAATATAAATACTGTAATTATGTTTCGTTCATCATATTTTCATACAATTGACACAAACTATTTCCAGTGGTAGTAACATCTGTGATTAAACACTCAGCAATATTATTCACCATCAATATTTAGTAGAGTATTGATTTAGTGAAGTTATTTTTCATTTGGCCTTCTGCAGGGCTTAAAGACAAATAATAATCAGGGCCGTTGTTTTCAGCTGCTCGTGGCAGCTAAAATGAACAAATACATGCATTTTTTTCAAAATGCATATTGCTCTCTGGCAGTTCTATTTTTCTCCTGCTGCTCCTGTTGGTCTGCTCCGCCCTGCACAAATAAATGCCAAGGTAGAAACGCTTTGTGATATTATTTGAAAGACGTTTGTTAGCATCGAAAGAAAGGGAAGTGAAATGAATCCAAGTCCCTTTGTTAATAATATATTCTGCAGCTTCTAGTCCATTTCCCAGCACTAGTGTTTTAGAATGAGGACGTTTTTAAGAGAGACCATAAAGAGAAACACACGACTGTAAACCAATACACTTAATGATTTCTGTTGATTGTGTTCAGATGTCCTTTATAATAGTGTCTCACCATGTGTAATGGTAGAATTAGTAGACTGGGGGACTGAAACCTAAAGATGTACTTTGGAACTCACTATACTAATCACCTCTAACATCTCGAGAGGTATTATAGAACATTTTGAATCTAAATGGATGCTGTTCAACTCCCCAAAATGTACCTGATACTAACTAAACCTTTTTAAAGGCTTATAGGTACTGCAGGATAATCCTATATGGAACTATAAAGTCTGACATTTTATTTGAGAAATCTATTTGAGGTAAAAGAGAAAATTGTTGATTTAACTCCTCGTCATACAATAAAATGGAACTTAAATAGCCAGTTGTTGTTTTTTTACAGGCTTAAGTTTGTCCTTTGGGTATCAACACAAATATAGAAACCAAAGCAGTTGTAATACTGCGGCTCATGATATATTTGCAGCACTTGTAATACAGTTATACAACACAGAAACGTATAGGCACTTAAATTTAATATGAAACAATATGACGTTTGTAAAAATGCTGATTTCTCCATTAACAGAGTAAATAGATTACACCCACTGCTGGTCATTTCATTCTGAATGAATGACTGACATGTTGGCTTCTTGTCTGGGCTCAGTTTTATATTCCAAGAAATAAAGTTGATCGAGTGGATGATCATTTCAAACCCACACCGCAGCCAGATGTAGCCGCTACAGTTCACTCAGTAAAACAACGGCCAATGCAGCTCCGCCAGACGAGGAATGATAACGGAAGCATTTCTAGCTTCATTAATAATTTAGCAGCCAAACGCAGCCTGGGAGACGAGCTCTGAACCCCTCTTAGCCATTGCCCGTGGCTGCAGAAGAATATGCAAGGTGTTGAAGAAGAGCAGTTTTTTGTTTTTGTTTGAATAAACAGAAAAGGACAGCCGCATGTCATTTTCAATGAGCGTGGGGAAATTTGCATTGAGTCCCCAGTGTAAAATCAAGTAGATGGGAGTTCTGAGATGGAATACAGGAGGGTATTACTGAATCAACCATGCATTCCCACCAAGTAATCTTGACATTATAATTGAACATCGCTGGGATTATTGTGCAACCCATGTGAACATTGGGTACGAAGCAATGCGTGTCTGCTAAGACCCCTACTAAACTGCTACTAATGAAAATAGAAGAGGACTGAAGAGGTGGATAGTGTTTGAAAACAGGTCACCATTCAGTGGCATTCGGGAGACAAAGATATCTCACCAAGCCCGGATATGTGTAGCAATAGTGCCATCTTTTGGCAGCCTTTGAGGGAGCTGATGAAGCCAAACGGATCAATTCAAGCCACAGAGAACGTGTACACGCGCACCAGCCATCGCAATTTTCACACGTGTGTTATGAATGTGTTTGTGTTGCAGCCATCAACATAACTCAAGCCAGATTCAGCGGAAGTGATGAGTTTGGTTACACTTCCTTCGTGGCTTATTCCTCCATCCCGAGCCTCAGTTTCTTCTATGAGTTCAAGCTGAAGTTCACACTTGCCAATTATTCATCTGCTGTGAAAGACAACGTGATGCTGTTTGCTGGGCATAAAGGACGAGGTGAGGTCAATGTAGACATCCGCACAGCAACACAACATCATTCTGACCGTCCAATGAAAAGAGGTGGACTGCTTTGCGTCGTCTCCTTAGTTGGATATTAGTTGTCAAACTTGATTACGGTTTTTAAAAGAAGTGTTTTCAGAAATTCCACCTGCTGTTTATGGTAATACACTATCTAATAGATATCCAATCTCCTCTGAGATCCTCTATCAAGAGGATTCCCTAAGGATCTTCTTTCTTGGCAGATTTCATGACATTAATAAATAATCTTCCTACAGTCTAGTGACTAATTGATATCCAGCTAAGCGGTTATTGTTCTCGACTTTCAAAGAGCATGTTGGCATTGCTAGAATGAAAAGGAACATGCTAAGCAAGCATCTCAAAAGCAACAGTCTTAATTGCATGAAACAGACTTTGATGTGTCGGTGCAATGTGACGCTGTCAGCAGCCATCACTTTAAATCAGGATCTCCCTTCTGTGAGGTCAGACTTGGAAGCAGGTAACGGCCGTGCCATTGTCGCCAGCATGTTTCACAAAACAATGATGAAGTATAATAAAAAACAATGAAAAGATTCATTCTCAAAGTAGATGTTACAGAATTGCAGGATTAATGAGGAAATGTGTACATGTCTACGGCGCTCTTGTTAAACTGTGTCTTTTCCAGGCAATGCTGGTGACGACTTCCTCGTTTTGGGACTACGAAATGGCCGAGTTCTGCATAAATTCAACCTCGGATCAGGTGTGGCGACCATAGTCAGTGATCGACTTAACAACCAGATCAGCGTTCACACCGTTACATTCGGAAGGTCCAAGAGAACAGGATGGCTGAAGGTGATTTGGTGATTGGCAAAGTGTTGTCTTTGTGTTGTCGGACCACCACAAGCCTCTAAATCTGCTTCAAATATCATTATTTTAATGAAGTGTGGGGAAACCGGCCCATTTAAGGAGGTCATAATCAAAGGGATAAGAAAGAAATATTTATTTTTGTTTACATTCTATCTAAGAAAAGTTGAATGCTGCCTTTTTAGGATTTAAATGTATGTAGAAAGTTCTTCTAAAGACCCATTAGATAAAACAGTCTCAGAAGGTGAATCAACTCTTCAGTTGACCTGCTTCACCTATCCATGAAAAGGACATTTGCATCATCTAACTAGCTATAAAATAGCTACTGTGGCAAAATTGCAAATCGGTGTTGGAATAACTCCGTAATGAATCAAACGAGTATTGTTTTTTTTAAATATTGTCTAAATATATTGTACTCGAATGGACTCTTTTTTTTCCCAGGTTGACGGACAACGTAACAGAACAGGATCCACTCCGGGACCGCTGATGGGCCTCAAAGTTTTCAAGCAGCTCTTTGTTGGTGGCTATAATGAGTACACACCTGAACTGCTGCCCCTTGGATCCAGGTTCCGTCACGGCTTTGTGGGTAAGGCTGATACCACTTCATTACAACACAAAAGTGTTGTCTGTAGTTATCGTGCCGGGGCCTCGGAGGTCCTGTCAGTCTCTTTGTCAGCAGAGGCGAAGGTGTGTAATGGAACGGTTAGTGACCGGCTTGGACTGCTGTGTGAGGCCACGACAGCCCGTTGAGGTGGATTGAATCTGCACCCTTAAATCACTTTACAGCCCCCTCTACACTTTTGCATTGGGTGGAAATACATTTCGCTGCTGATAAGTCACTCCAACAAGGGCCGTACAAATCATCTTTGTCTTCAACAACATCGCTCACGCTTTCTCTCTAGTGACCCCATGCAGGAATGTATTGTGGAGAACATTCATTGTGGCGGCTAATGGGCAGCGCTTTGGAGCAAAATGGCCATGACCGCGATGAAGACGGCAGCTATGAATACCATCATAACCATATAGAGCCACTACAGCTTGTTATGATAAAATGTCACAACAGATTCATTTGGGAGTGAACAAGAGATTTTAATATTTAAGGACTAGAGCTTTTTTGTGTGTTTGCTTATTCATCATTGCATTATTCATTTTGTCGCCTGCCAAGTAAACCGTGCCAAAATTAAATCAGCTACGGTAAGGCATCCGTTGTGTGTCCGTCATACTCCCCCTCTGCTGGTGAGCACTACCTGAGTCATGCGACACTGGTGGTACCATAACCTTTTTACTCAGGATGTAATGAGAACTCCTGGCCGTCTAATCAGATCTCGGTGACCTTCCTCAAGCTGTAATCATGATGGCCGGCAGTGAACAAACTGATAATGCACTTCACTCCCAGTTATCAACAGATCCACACTCCCCTGTGGATAGGTGACAGTTAGGGTAGTGTGGCTTCCGGGAGAAAAAGATCAGTGCCCCAATTTAAGCTGTTGCTCAAATAACAACAAACTGGCAGGTGCGTGTTCGAGAAGAAGTGAATCCAGAGGAGATGAGGTTTGTTTACCTTTCGAACCCAAGTAATTAGAGGCAATTGGAACTAAATTCATGGCACATTTCAAGATTTTTTTTCTGACAGGTATCGCAAGCTCTTGCTTCTTTTGCAAGAGTGGAGGAATGCAGATGAAATCAAAATAAACAGCTTTTATAATCTTGCGTGCTTTGCCTTTTGACGCTTTCCTTTTATCAGCGCAGTAACCATCACTTGAAGACCGCTCCATGGCATGAATATTCATGAATGAGCATGACATTTCCCCTGCATCCTGTTGATGCCAATGACTAATGCAGCATAGAGACGGGACACTGCATGTGACTGCATGGCTTTTTTTTCCCCTTTTCTTTCAGGCCTCATATTTATAGACGGCCCTGTGCTCTGCAGGTACTCGCCAAAGCAAATATTGTCTTGATAAAATATGAAGCGGCAGATGCATGATGAGTGGGGACGTCTGGGACGGGAACTGTAGGGGCGGCAGAGATTTCATTTCATTTAAGAGGTTGCGTCAAATAAAATCATGCCAATTTATGTATGTAAACTTGATATAGAACTGTGGTTTCTAACAATTTATAAACCATCAAAGAATTTCCTTTTGACAACCGGACACATTTGGAGAGGTTTTTGTAAGAGGGAACTTAATCCAATTTTAGTGTGTGTCTATAAATCTTCATACAAGGCAAGAACCCCTATCTCAGTAATCAACGATATCTCTCTGACGCTCATCTCCCCCCCCCCCCCCCTTTGTGTCAAAGGCTGCATTTTTGACGCGCAGTTTCGTACAAGAAGAGACGGAAAGTTCCAGGCGCTGGGGCGTCCTGCGTTTGGCCGCAGCGTGGGTCAGTGTGGCGTCAACCCTTGTGTCCACGTTCACTGCCGAAACGGAGGCGCCTGCGTGAACTCCGGCTCGTCTGTCTAGTGAGTGAAAACAGACCGCATTTGGATGAATTATCCGATCATTTAGAATAATTCCATCCACGCATAAGCTATATGGGTTTTTTCGATGAGTTCTATTCACCCAGCAGCTCTGCGTCATGTGTAAATTTATGTATTGTGACTAGACATCAATGCCCTACAGAAAATCAGTTGCACAGTGCAGCGAAAGGAGTTGACAGTGTTTACAAGCTTTTCACAGCGCCGGCCTGTGTGCGTCTGCAGTTGCCAGTGCCCATTTGGATGGAAAGGAGCACTCTGCTCTGAGACCGTGTCCGTGTGTGATGTCGAGCACAGCCCCCCTCCCCTCTGCGCCCACGGCTCCACCTGTATCCCACTTCCAAATGGATATACCTGCCAGTGCCCCCTGGGGGCCGCGGGACAATACTGCGGGAAAGGTTGCACAATGGAGTCACAAGCGTTAATAATAATCTTTCTCACGTATTTCTCAAGACGAGATCTTCACCATTCAATAGCTGCTTTATTCGTTTGCCCGTTCAGCCATTGCCATCAGTGATCCGTTCTTCAGCAGTAACCAGTCCTCATGGATGTCATTCCCGCCTACGAGGACTCGGCACAGGACTGTCTTGCAGCTGCAGTTCCAGCCTTTATCACCCGATGGCATCCTTGTCTACACTGCACAACATCTCAGTGCCAGAGCTGGTGAGGACATCCAATCCCAATTTATTTTAATGAATCAAATATTAGGTTGACATCTAAGAACCAGGATGCCGATTTTCTTTATCTAGCAGTCATTGTTTGAAAGTATTACATGATGGACACTACGCTCTGTTGTAAAGATTATATAATGCTTTGTAATTCTATAGTCAGATGAAAAATTGTGCTTCAAATATTCTTCATACATCTATATTTAATGCTGAAGGCATTGTACCATATAGATATCATATGAATCATCATTGTATTACATAGTAATAGAATTCTATGTCATAAATATTTGATGGCCTACTTTACAATTTTAATGACATACCATAATATTACTTATGAAAAGTCAAGGTAAATGTGCGTTAAGGTCAATGTCACAGTGACCTTATTCCGACTCATGAAGGGCTAAATTAAATGTTTTGACATGCTGTAGCAGCCTGCTGAGATTTGTTTTTGTTTTTTATACTAAGACTTAAATTACCTACTAGATTTTAGCTTTTTTTATGGCTATTTTGATATAGTCTACTGTATTTTAACATTTTATGACAATGCAGTCCTAAAAAATGTTTTGGGGCATATGTCATAAAGAAATAATGTCATAATGTATGACAAAGAAGAACCTATGACACGTCTCAACGTTTGTTTGTTTTTTGACAGGAGACTTCTTCTGTCTCTCCTTGACATCCGGCTTTGTGCAGCTCCGATACAACCTCGGCGACGGCACCCACGTGTTGCGCTCTGATCAGCGGGTGGATGTGCGCGGCGGCACCTGGCACACGGTGAAGGCCGGACGAGTCGGTCCCCGAGGCTTCCTCAGCCTGGACAACAGCGAGACCAGAGACAACGCGACCGAAGGGATGACCACCCTGGACGTGGCCACGGACATCTTCGTCGGGGGCGTGTCCACCCCGAGCGCCGTCTCGCCGGAAGCGATCTCGGGGGAGCCGCTGGGCTTCACCGGCGGGCTGAGAGAACTTCTGATCAACGGCGAAGAGTTGGAGTTGACGGAGACCGGCGCGGTAAGCGGCGCCAACGTGGGCGACTGGGACGGCACCGCCTGCGGGTACAAGGTGTGCCGAAACGGAGGCCGCTGCGCGGCGACCGGGGCCGGGAGCGGCACCCACACCTGCACGTGTCCGCCGCCGTGGACCGGCTCCGCGTGCGACCAGCCGGCGGGCTGCGTGCAAAACGCGTGCGCGCGGGGCTCCCTGTGCGCTGCGTCCGGCGCGGCCTCGTACCGCTGCATTTGCCCCCTGGGGCGGGGAGGGAGGCACTGCGACGCCGAGGTGCCCACGGACACGCTCGGGTTTGTGAGGAGCTCGTACGTCAGACACAGCGACCCGAGGTACAACGCGAGGAACGTCAAATACGCGCAGGTCTCCTTCAGCTTCCTGGCGCGCGCCGGCGCCGGCGTGATCCTGTGGATGGGGAGGGCCGAACAGGAGGACGACGACTACCTCACCGTTGGACTGGAGGACGGCCACCTGAAAATTGCGGTGAATCTCGGGGAGGAGCTCGCCGCGCCGGTGGCTCTGAGGAACATCTCGCTGTGTTGCAACACGTGGCACAATGTGTCCGTGTCGTTAAACAGTACAATTATCCAGGTGTTCGTTGACTTGAAGAGGGTCCTTTTCCAAGACTTGGACCCATTTGAGCGCTACGTGGCCTTAAACTATGGCGGGCGGCTTTATTTTGGAGGATTTGAATTATACAGAAATATATCAATTGTCACTTCTGGGTTGTTTTCAAACGGCTTTGACGGCAGTCTCAAAAATGTGTATTTGTTTAAAGATACTAAGTCGCTATTGTTCAACAATAGTGAGGGTTTTAATGTTTATGAAGGGAATGAATAGAATAGTGATGTAAAACTTTAGTTAAAATTTTTCTGTGTTTCTAAGGCTGTCCTACAAGTCTTCACACAGAGAGATTGATTTTATACTTTAACTGCCAAGGGTCTTATTGATTTCCTGGGATATGGCTCTGATTCAACGCTTCACCTAAACAGTTACTATTATAGTTACTATTCTTGTCTTTTACGTCAAATAAAAGGATGTCTAAAATTATTTTAATCCAATATATGAATCTGTATTTATAGTTTTACATTTAGAAAGAAATGAGACTTATTTAATAATCAATAAAAAAGATTAGCTTTATTACCAACTGTACATAAACACAGTGCAAAGGCACACTTATCTCTAACGTATATTACAAGCCAAAATGTATATACTTAAAAGTTTTTTAAAATAGTTTAGCAATTTAAAAAAAATTGAGTAGGGGAGAAATAGCACAGCTGCTGTTTGGATCAGTTTCCTTAGTGCCATCTTCAACTTTTCACCAAATGGTCAAAACTCATTTGGAGAAAACAACTGAAACAGGAAATGGTCATTTGTAGTCAACAACAGCTCGATGTGAATTAGATATTTACAATAAAAAGGTTAAAAGGTTAGTTGTTCCGACATACAGATCCTGTTGGCTCTGTAGGTCATTCATAAATATCTTACAACCGCTGAAATTATTTCACTTTGGCTGCACTGTCAATAACATAAAATGGAACTTCTATGAAAGAAATGCGATAAGAGCTGCAGATAGTTGTGTGATGAAACAACTCCACTGAGGCATTACAGCCAACGTAGTTCGAACCAGCCACATCTTTCTTTGTATCCCAAAAGCATGATTAACTGTCTTTTGAACTTCTCCGTCCATTCTCATAATCGGAGTCCCGTCTGTGTCGGTGTCTGTCCTTTTGACGGTGATCGTCGCTATGGTACCTGTCTTTTCGCTTCTCGCCGTAGCGGTCCTCAGAGTGTGCGCGGTGGCGGCTCCTCTCCCTCTCGTGGCTGCGCTCGCCCTTCTTCTCCCGCTCGCGGTCGTGGTGTCTGCCCTTCTTCCCGTGATGAGTGTCCCGGTGTGGGCCCTGCCTCCCGTGGTGGTCTCTGTCCTCCGCGGAGCGCTGCCTCTCCCACGGGTCACTGTACCGCTCCTCCGGACGCTCGTCCTTGGCCGGCGGGGTATGTTGGGCGTAGCCCTCGCTGCCATCCTGAGCCCGTGGTGCACTGTGGTTCTGATCCTGGGTCGGCGGGCCAGCTAGGTATTCAACGCTACCGGGTCCCTGGGTCTGCTGTTGTTGCTGCTGCTGCGATGGGCTCGGTGAAGCCCTGTTGTATGCTGGGAAAGCTTGTGCCATTGCTGAGTGGCGTTGGGCCTCCGCGGCTTGTGGTTCTTGCACCGGACGGGGATGCACTGTCTGAGTTACTGTAGCACCAGCCTGGGACGTGCCAGGGTCCTCCTTTTTTTGCTTTTCTTCCTCGGGTTTGTTCCTGGCCTGAGCAACCTGTAAATATCCTTGGTGGAATAGTGTAACTGAATCATTTCTAGTGATGCTCAACACAGGAGCACGTTTGGGACTTGGAACCAGGGGGCTGGCTTTGTCCTTTTGTAGTGCAGTTGTTTTATCTACATTCACACCGGAATATGCTGAAGACTTTTTCAATATTCCACTCAAAGGAGGTTTGGAGCTGTTAGTTTGAGCCGGAGCCGCCTGGGGTTTGGACTGCGGCAGAGAATTCCCTTCAGACGGTGCTTTTTCACTGTCAGACAAAGGAGCAGAATTGCCCTTGTTTGCAGCGGCAGCGCTAGTTTCAGTCCCTGTTTGAGGTGCTGACAAGCTGGTCAGGAAGGCCTCAGTCGTTACATCTGGAGGCTTATCTCTCAGAGAGACTGGTGCACTACGGGTCACCACCGCCACTTCCTTTCCTGGGGAGTTGTTGGCAGCAGATGTATCAGTCGGACACGATGCTTCTGGTTCAGCTTTAACAGATTTAGCTTCTTTCTTCTTGATGACAAAGCGTTCTCGTGGTGCAGCAGCTATTGGACTTTTGGAGCCCTCCGTTTTCGGAGCTTGATGGGTCTTCAGGGTTCCATCCCCTGTTGTTGGATGTTTAAGTCCCACATCTGGCAGAGGTGGCAATTCCCCACCCCAGCCTAATAACACACCTGGAAGAAAACGCAGTGGTTTTTGGGATTCCTGGCTGTTGGTCTCCTCTCCTGGTGTAGATGATTCCTCCAGAGACTCTGAAATTGGCTCAACAACCTCTTCGGTAGCGTTAAGTGGTTTATCTTTCTCCTTTTTGTGTGTAATAGTCAAAGAAGAGAGGAATTTTTTCTCCTCCTCCTCTTTTGCTCGCGTTTCTTTCGTGGAAATGGTGATGGGCTTGATTTCTGGAATAATCCTGGCAGTTTCATTCATGTCCATGGGAAGAAAATCCCTTTTGGATCGCTGGCGAATTATGAGTCCAAGAAGAAGATTGGCACGGTTGTTTTCTAAACCTGTCAAATGAAACGTGCAATCAAGTTTAAAAGATGGCACATGTGAGGGAATTCATAGAGAAAAGGCAATTTAGCTCCCGTGTGCAGGTTACCTGGCCCGTCAAAGGGAGCAAGCTGATGTGGAACTTTTTCCGTGGCACCCAAAGGAATGAGATACATGTCCTTCACTTGCTTCAGGTTATTGGACACAACCCCGAAACGTCTACGACTGCTGAAGTAGGCATACAGAAGAGTATAGGATATCTCATCTTCCTCAGTCTCAGGGCTGAAGCGAATTAGGGACACCTCCTTCAATAAAAGAAGAGGCATGGGTCAGTCAGACAAGCAGTCCAGAACTCTTCAATGGAGCAGACTTATGATGCATCAAATGAAATCAGAAAACAATGTTAATTGTTTGAATTTTTATGCGATTAAATTATAATCCTTTTAAGAAGCAAAGCTGCCAATACTCACTTTGGTTCCAGTAGCTCGAATCTTCTCCAAGTAGTCCCACACAGTCTGTGGACTTATCCTTCCGCCAATTTGAAAACTGTCTGGAAGGTCCTGTTGACAAAAGATAAACCTCAATGACAGCACTTCAGTTTAAAATCTGCAGCCACTATTCAAGCTCAACAGATGTTAAGTTATGTCCACCTCAGTCAAGTTGTCCAAAGTGCCTGAGACCGGGAAAGCTTTGGTCATAAACTTTGCCACAGAGTGCATGTGAATCAGTCCTTGCCACAAGGAGTCCAGGTTGGATAGGAAGGCGGCCTCTTCATCTCTTCCAGCTTTATGATCCGACCTGTGACAATATGACAAAAGTGAATGGAGCAAACTTGCAATAAAAGATTTGACCACCAGAACCGCACAGCGTCGCATATAACCACTTACCGTCCTTCGTAGCCGGACTGAGCATGTCGGAAGCTCTCCTCTAAAACCGTGAGGTGCAGATCGTCATCAGCTGCAGGCGTTGCTGTGCTCTTGGTCTCTTCTGCTTTGGTTGATTGCCTCCTAACTACTGTAGTGGCAACTTTGACCACTTTGGTTGGTGCCTCCTCCACGGGGGGCGCCATACGACCTTATGGAAAAAAAAGAAACATAGCATGACTAGTTGGTCCCTGCGGGTAGTGACACAGATCCAGATCAAAGGGAATCACATTTTTCAGGTTTACCTGTGCAGATTTTGCAGTTTAGGTCAAATAGGTGAGATTTGTGTTGGCTGGTGGTGTCTTTCCCTGCATCTCTCACACTCGAAACTCTCTTCTTGGTGGGATTCGGCGGTTCCACAGAGTCTTCTGTTACTTTAAGAGGAGGCTCAAGCTGCCAAGGAAAATAAATGAAAAAATATCAGGCACACAAGTCACCCTCTTTTACTACTAAATATACCACAATGCAAAGTCCTTTTTGTCTTACCTCTGCAGGCTCAGGTGCCTTCAATGGTTCTTGGCTCTCAATTTCAATTTCACCTTTGTGTGTGATCTTAGTAATTGGCCTCCTCTCTGCCTCTCTTTGCTCTTTTTCAATCATCTCAATGGTCTGTGAAAAGAGTAATTTATTGCTTTTCAGAGCACCACGGAATGTTTTGCATTCCAAAATATAAACCAAGATCTCGAACAATGCTAATCGTCTGGTAAGAAAACAAAGACTAGAGCATCACTTACATGTCTGTTTTCCCTCTGTCGCCAAGCAGCTAATTCCTTGGAGGCCAGTTCCTCGGGGCTCATTCGAATCAGGTTACCAGGAGAAATTTCTCCTTTAAGAACCCTCTTAAAAAGGACCTAAATGGAAAAACGACCAAATGTTATTGTATATACTGCACTAACAAAAATGCAACAGTAAGACAATACTTACATTGTTTTTAGTATCTTTGAGGTTGAACATTAAACTTCTGTACTTGTTCTTGTATTTGTTGTCAGTGTCTTTATACAAGTTAAACAGCTCTTTCTCAGTCTTCTTGGCCACTTCAGAGGCCCTCTCCACTGACACGTTCAAATGGGAATCCTTCAACCTGAAATGAAGAAAGCGTCAAATGTTTTAAGATTTTTCATCCGTATTTTCACAATTTGTTTAATTACTTTCACACATGAAATATACCAACCTCTGTATGAGTATTTCTTTCAGAGAATCACGCACACTTCGCCTAATTGCCTCCACAGACACAGGCTTCTTTGAAGCCTTGCTTTTTGTCTCTAGTTTCAGATGAACACCTGTGTGGATAGAAATGGCAAAATCTGCTGATCAAGAGGGAATCTATGAATTAAACATGTTTTACAACAATAGCTTGAGGGACACCTGAATGCACCATGAAGCTGGTCGGAATAAAACCTTTTGTCAGCCTATGTATGAAAGATGAATGACTATAATGTATTGTGCCTCTCTACAATCAATCTGGTTTACATTTTGTAATAACATTGAACGATAGACCCAGCCTGATAAATGTAGTATAAAACTAATTTAAAAAACACTGGAAACATGATTTTATCCCGCTTCACAAAATCTAACATCAAACATGAACAGGTCTACTGTCAGCATATTCTACAAAGTCCAAAGTATAATGTTAAACAGTAATACAGGTTTAAAGCAACAGTTGTAAAAAAAAAAAAAAAAAACCTGCTTAAATTAACATTTAATTGTGTGTCTATCAAATGTGTTACGGGGTGCAATCGATCAAGAAAACAGATTATAGTTACTCATTCGATTGGAAAAGATATATGGTTTAACATTCAACATTATTTTTTTTTGCAAAGTGGGTGTAAATGTTAACTTCTAAATGTTATCCTTTAACTATTTTTCTCATTCACTGTGGTTATTTATTTGAGGAGGTGATATTTTTTAACCGTAGATTGGTTATCTCAAACATAACTTGCTGTGGAGAAGATTAAGTGTGTGTTAACATGGCCTAACGCTGATAAGTAAAACACTGCTGGGAACCTAAAAAACAAGGTCAAACCTAACCCCAAATATTGCTTCATTGTACGACCTCCGGGCTTGAACCCGATGCGCAAAACAAGCGTAGAACTAATTAATATTTACATTTCACAGCCTCTTCATGAATACCTGTTTTATGAGCTGCTTCTCGGACATCTGTGGACGGCTTTCTGTCAGGATCCTTTGTTAGGAGAGAATTGCAAAAGGTACATTAAGCATAATTATTATCAAAATTGTTATTAAGACACCACCGGCCCATCAAAAGGTAAAAACAATAATACAGGGTGAGTTTTATGTTACTTTGGTGGATACACCATGTTAACCACACACCCACGTGCGAGCCTTCTGCACAGACAAGATAAAAAAGGCACAAGCCCTTGTGTGGTGGCAACAGCGGCCATGATTAATACCAGAGGACAAGTTAGCAGGGTGAACAAATAAATGCGTGATTAAAAACCGCTTTGTTACAGAACTTTGACACCATTCACTTGTCTTACTGGTCTGACTCCCCCTGATGGAAGTTTCTGCGAGGGTCCCGGTTGGGCCTTGGTAGGCAGCTTAAGGTCCTGCACTTCCATCTTAGCTTGTACTTCTGGTTTGGCTGCAGCTGGGTGCTCCGACTCCACCTTTTTGCTTTCCTCCTCACAGCACTTCAAGCACACGTACATCTGGTCCTCCTCCTCCATTTCACGGACTTTCGTCAGGTCAAGACCAACGCAGTCGCCGTGGAACCAGTCTTCACAGCGGCCACAGCCCACCATGAACCTAAACAAAAGGGCCGATACTTTCAACGGGTCTTTTAATGCGCATCAGCATTTCAAGCACATGAACCCATTGATTTTACATGTCCTTTCTCCTTCAATTGAACAAATAAATAATACATGGAATCCAATTAATGGTTAGAACTTACATGTTATTGTGGTGTTTTTTGCAAAGACCACAACAGTTGTTTCCATCCCACACTGTCTCGCTGTTGGTTGGCTGCTCCTCCACAGCCTCCTTCTTCACAACAGGAGCGTTGTCCGGAATAAACAGCTGCGGCTCGTCCACGGAGACACTTCTGGCGCTTTTACTTTTCGGTCTTTGAAGGATCTTTTCTGGCTTCTTCAGTTTGGGCTTTTCCTGACCTTCCTCTCCCACTTTCAAAGAAGGGCCTGGGCGACCATGCATCAGGTTGGCGGTCTCCACTTTGCAGATACTGGGAGAATGAGTGTGCTTAGCTGGTCCCTGCTGATCATTACGGTTGCCAGATGAAGGGCTCTTCTTAACTACAGAGCTCGGTGTACTTTGCGATTTGGGCTTCGCTTTGCTTTCTCCCGTTTCCTGTGTCTTCTGCATTTTAGTAGCATGCTCACTCCGGGGGTTTTCTGCGGGCCTTTTCAAAAGTGAAATGTCTTTTTTGTCCTTTGGAGATTTGAGTTTGTGCAGGTCTCCTCTTTGGATTTTGGATGGCGTGTTTTGGGGCACTTTGTGGCCCTTCATCATGTTGTCCGGTTTACCTGAAACCAAGTCCTTATTCTTGTTGGCGGCCAATCCTTGTTTTGACTTTAACAGTATCTGGGCCACAACCTGTTCTTTTTCCTTATCAGTCTTATTGCCAACAGTGTTACTCTCAATGTTTTGCGGGTCTTTGATGTCGTGTTTTCCTTCACTGTCGGCCTTTTGTTTTGCAGACATACTCTGATTGTCGAGATGTGTCTCCTGCGTGTAGGCACTCCCCGTTGAAGTCCCGTTGGAGGTCTGCACGTCGTTAGGATTCACATACGGGCCCAGCCCAAGAGCTCCATCATCGGCAGAGCCCTTCTCCGCTACATCCATCGCTGCCACATTTTCAGGTGTGGGGTTCTGTACATTGGCATCCTTATCTGGCACCACGGCATATGAAAAACCAACAGCAAGACATTCAGACTGGCTCGCTTCGACGTTGTGTGTGTAAGAGGGTCCAGGAAGGAGTTCAATCCTGAATCCTGCGATTGTCACTGTCAATCGTCTCAAAACAACAGACGGATTCAGCCATGATCCACCTTCGAGATAGTTCACATCAACACGCCCTCCCAAAGTTAATTCTCTCTTTAGTTCAGAGCCTTTAACTCCTTTCTCAATTAGAAATGACTTCTGCAGCCTGTTTGCTGGTTTCCTCCCAACTCTTACTCGGAGCATGGTTTTGGTGGATGTGTTGGCAGGTTGTGGACCACTGCTACATTCTGTTTCAACAGGAAGACACAAAACATAGAAACAAAGTGTGTCATTCCATCACCAATTAAAAAATGTGCTTTATGGTGGAAATCTAAAAAACCAACGCACCGTATTCCAAATTACATGGACCTTTCTTCTCCCTGGCAACAGGTGACTTGGCTTGTGTAATCTCTCCAACTTTTAGTTCACTGCTGGGGCCTGTCGATACTGTACCATCAGCGGGACCTGAAACAGACAAAATAAATCAATAAGTTGATTTGTATCAAAGGAAACGTACTAAAAACAATGTTTAATACCGGTAGAAGTAAAATTACAATCAGTTCAATATTAGCTTTAGTAACTAATGATCTGTCATTACAGGCATTTAAAATCAAACTGATTAAATACATATCTGCATACTTATACTGTCCAGAGTACAGTTTAGTTTAAAAAGGAACGACTAGAAAATCACGATGACCATTCATATGAGATAATATGAGAAATTGATCGGTTACCATTGAACGATTACTGAATTTCTCTCAGCTGACATTGAATGTCATGGAGATTTTAACAAGTTTGAATAAGATATACATCAACATCTTTACATATAAAAAGATGACAGTTTGGATATCCCCTGCATACCTAAACCTAGGGAGGTATGCCTTTTTTTTTGTTTTATGCACCTGACAAGTGGACGTAACCCTCTAAACTAAGCAGATCAGCTGCGGATGAACAAATTATGTTAAGTTGTTACTCAAAGTCTCCTCCACTAAGTTTTCTCGTTGGGAGGCAGGAGCTGGAGGTTTTTGTACCAGCCGCTTGTCAGCTTTTAATCCAAGTTTGGAAGCACTAGAAATAAACCTTTTTCTTTTTACTGAAACGTCTTCTGACACACCTGTTGAGCCAGCAATCTGAAAAGTGGACTCCTCATTGTCCAGCAGATTGAACTGAGAGCTTGCACATCCAAACATGGGGTCTTTGTCACTGAGCATGTTCTTCAGGGAATCTTCCAGTCGGACTCCTGTCCCAAGCTCATTACTGGCATCACATTCCAAATTTTGACCTGCTATCAGAGAGTCGTCCAACTGGTCACTGGGTATTAAATGGTTAATGTCCACAATATCCATGAATGCTGCTGCCTTCCTTTATTAAAACACAGAGAGATAAGAAAACCGGCATCAAATTACCAATTTTTGATCAAGCAAAACTATATTAATACTGCCTGATCATCCCATAATCAGTGGCTTCACAATAAAATAAACACCATCAACATAAGAATGAATGAAAATGTGCATTCACATTGCTCTTTGTAAGGCAAAAAGGATTTATATTAGTTAAAAGGGATTAGCACCTCGGAAATGTACAAGCTTCACAGACTGTTCCAGATTTGCAGAGAATACTGTTAAAGGGCCCACTTTCAAATCTCTGCAATAACTTGATGCTTTTTGTACACAAAATAGTCTTGCTACCTGGTCAGCGTGAAATCTTAAGTTAATAGACAGGCAAAATACATCTGGTAGGTAAAAATGGCTTTGAACTACAAATTTCTGCTGGTTCTGGCTACCTTTATTAAATAATTTATTTTGAGTATTTTTTCCATCATGCGATAAGCAAATGGGGAAAACTGCAGAGAATTGGAGGCAACATCAAGGATGAAGGTGTTGGAGACCTACCCACCATATATTCTGAGCACTACATTTGCATATTCATTTATCTTCTACCAAAACGAGTGAAATTGTATAAAACCGGTGGATATTATGTTGTATTTTCCTTTGGATAGGGTGAACTGTATACCGAATTGTTGGTCGATCAGGTTAAATAATCGATGTTCCAAGTAATGGAAAAGTGGTGTGCGTGTAGGAATAAAAAACACAGAATGCCTTTTAAAAATATGAGTGACAGCATAAAACTTTGCACTATCCTCAAATGTTTTGACGTTAAATGCTGCCCGTGTGGCTCTCCTCTCACGTCGGGCCAGCATCTCACGTATGGCCATCTCCGCGTGTGTTTTTTATTTACATGACGGAGCTGCCAACAGGTTCACGTCCCGTTAATGCAAGAGTACAAGAAAACTAATTATATGGAAAACTCGGGAGAACCTGCAGAGACGGAAGCTAACGTTAGCTTAACTGCAAGTTACTGTTTTGGGATCGCGGTACAACTGCACGACTTTGAGCAGGCCTCAATTGAACATTTCACATATCAGAAATACGAATTGGATAGGTTAGCAGGTCTCTAAAATATGTAATGCCACCGAATGCAACGTTACGCCCGTATGAATAGCCCCGTTTATATGTACAGGTTCTCCCTTGGAAGCGGATCTAGTTAGCATGCTAACGTTACAGGACGGCTAGCGACCATCCGCTACACAACGCTAGCATGTACGTTATGCTAGCCAGCTAACGGTAACTTATGCAGGAAGTTACCATGCAAGATAACGCAATGTTTTAAACCCAAACATTGTTCTTGTGAATAGTATTTGTGGCGATAAGAATATGCGGCCGAAAAACTAAAGTGTGGCAGAAATTGTACATATTTTTTAATAGCGTTCGATGTTAGATAGGCTAGCTAAGTAGCTTTAGCATAGGCCTTGAGTTACCAAGTTTGTTTGTAGCCAGAGTGCTAGTAACGGTCGTTAGACGATCACGCCCACACGCATCCTGCGCTCATCGCGGTGCGGTTTAGATTTTTTGGAAATATTTGTTTTCATATAAAAGTGTCTTACCTCTCCCTTCGCTGCAATAGTGTACCCAACGCCTGTAGGATTACATACTAGCAGAGCTGCTCCTAGTAACTTCCTCCAACTCGGCCGTCATTCGTCCTGCTGCTGCAAAGCCCCTGACAGGCAGCGCCGAAAGTCACGTGGCTTGTGTTTACAGGTCGCCCAGCAGCTGGTGGTGCGCGCAGTGCTCTGCGCTCCTGAATACACTTTGTTTGAGTCAACTATTCCAACGCATTCGGCAGTCACGGTACGAGGAAAACAATGGATTAACTCATTTGTTTCCTGTGAAAATGTCTTGAATTTGTACACCTGAACAGCAGATTCTACTATTTTGCTTGAAATGACTTGCATGTAGGACGCATGAACTTCCAAGAACACTTTTAAACTGGCTACTTTTGGGATTTTAAGCAAAAAGGCTTAACAGCACAGTTTTGTCCACAATCAAGTTTAATACATTGAAGGAATTTCAAAGGAAAGGGTAGATGTGAAATGTACTTAAAGTATTTCAAAAAGTACAGACAGATTTTAAATGTGAAACCACAGCATATTAAATGGCTGCCCCATGACTTATATCACAGTGGGAGCAGATGAACATACCATCTCATTTAATTCTTATAATTATTGTCACCAACACCCAAATAAGTCAATTTTTACCAGCGTTGCTTAACAAAACACTAGACACCCACCAACTTGTGATGAAACTATACATAGGGTGGAAAAAAAAAGTATCGCAGACATACAGCACCAATTTGTTTAACAATTCATTTTATTGGATGCCAACAAATGATTCATACAAAAGGAGCCCCATGATCCCATCTGGTTTTACAAACATGAGCAGACTAACAGGTGGTGTCAAATGTTTGGACTTTAAATGGTATCATGGAGTGGATATTGATAGATCCGGGTTGACAAATTTAAATGTCTAGAAATAAACACACCATAATAAAATTTAATCAAATAAATCCAACATTCTTAATTAGCCTCAATCCTATGCAATCCAGAACTCATGGAGAGAAAAACTAGTCCAAATATGTATTGGCTACACAAATAAGATCTTATTAGACTTTTCTATTATAATATCCACAATTGGTGTCGTCATAGTTTTCCCTGTATGTACCTATCATTACAGATTAAAAAGCAAGCAGTAGCAAATGCCCATTTATTAGCAAATTACTGGATTTAGTAAAACAAACCGTTCCTATATTATTGGATAAGTGATTAAAACAGTGAAAATGGTTATTGAGGTAACTGCTCATTTAGTCTTTCTTTTGGGTTTAATCCATACCACAGACCATCATGGTCTACTGCTGCCCAAGCCATTCGCTTTGTGGTGAAGGTGGCTGCCCACTCTCCGGACGGAGAAACTACAATAGCCCCTCCTGCACCACGGACACGGTCAGCCATGTACTGCAGAGACAACCGAGAAGAATCGGCAAGTGATTTACCTGTGGAGGCAAAGAAGGGGAAAAAATGGAAAAAAACACATTTCACGATATGAATCAAGATATCGGATTCATTTTTAATTGTTTTCATCTGGTATGCAATAGAAGCTCCTCTCTAACCCATTTAATAGTACTTCAGTTTTTTACAATCAAACAAAATCTTTAAAAAACATGTCAGGAATATGTAACATTTATGTTTTTGTACATTTATAATTAATAAAATAGTAATTGGACATTCCCACGGTTTTAATCTTAACTGAACCGTTGAGGTTTTGATGATTATCCCAAAAAGTGGTGTCATCAAGTCATATTGAGACCAGAGGGATTTCGACATATGGGACTTCTAAATCATTTTAAAGTGATACCTCACCTTGTTCGATATGGAAAAGAATGAGTCTGGCCAATGTCACTTTAAGAATAGACTCTCCATGACCGGTACAAGATACTGCACCAGTCAAGTTGTCTGCATATCCTCCAGAGCCTTAATTTAAAAAGGTAGAAAAAAAGAAGGAACTGAATAGACTTAATTGTTCTATTTAACTGCTTCATTTCCCAATTCCAAATATCAAAGAAAAAAATTAAAAGCACAGGTTGGTTGGACAAAAATACTTATGTGATCAAATTTGACTTGATAATAATTATAATTTGCAGGAAACCGGGTAACAGTAGCTGACAGTTTAAAAAGTAACCATACAAGTAAATTAAGTCATACCAATAATGGGAGAGTCTCCGACTCTGCCAACCATTTTATTTCTGATCCCTCCAGTTGATGTCGCACATGCAACATTGCCATCAGAGTCCACAGCAACTGCCCCAACAGTGTCGTGAGCCCTAGAAATTCAAAGAAAGGTGATTGATGAAGACATATTTTTCGTTCGTTCGACCGTGTGATTAAATATTAATCAAAGTAATGTTTGATTTTTTCGATCAATTTAGAAAAGGGTTCACTATCATCAGGTGTGAAGCTGACCACACCTTCCATATTAACTTGGAGAGATTTGTCAGGAATGTCCAGACTAGAAAGGGCCAAACAGTGCAAATACTTACAACTCAGAGTTAAAATCGTTCATTACTCCAGTAAGGTAATTCTTGTTTTTCTTCCACTCCTTCCGCTCAGTCTCAGTCACCAGTGTTTCAGTGGGAACTGTGGCTATGCCAATGCTCTCCGCAAACAGGTTTGCACCTCTGCTTGTCAATATAAGGTGGGCCGTCTGAAAGTTTTGACGATGCCAGATATAAAAGAAAAAGCTTCAAAACATGTAATTATAACAATTCAAGGCAAAGGAACTGATTTTCAATGCTGACTCTTTTCCTAACTATCAGTCAGTTTCTTTTTAAGCGAGACAAAAGTATTTAAGATGATACCTTGTCCATCACGGCCCTTGCCAGAGACACAGGATTGGCAATGTTGTTCACTGAAGACACGGCACCGCTGGCAAGTGTCCTTCCATCCATGATCATGGCATCCACCTCTACTTCTCCTTCCGCATTCAGCACTGCCCCATGCCCTACAATCCCAATGGGAAACTAGCTGAAGCAATGGCTCAGACAACCAGACGGACACATTTAGACCATGTAAACTGCAGCGCCTTCATCGAGGCTGAGAAACTAAATGAGTAATCTAAACAGCAGGCAGAGAGGGTGCAAGGAAGACAGGCCGGAGACCAGAACAAGACGTGTTGCGTCCCCGGCTACGTCCTCACACATCCACAGGGTGGTGACAAAATGACAATAGAGTATTGTGCTAATACAAGGTACAATACATCATTGATTGATCTGTATGTAGTTGTAGAGATGTAGTTGGTGCATAAAAATGCGCTTACATTTTTTTCCATTGGTGTTTATTGATAATTGAATAGTTTTTGTCTGAAATGTGGTTAGAGCTTAATTGTATGAAAATAAAATATAAAATTACGTAAAAAATTAGCACGGGCAATATATACATCTCTGCTTATAGTTGTAGCGAATATATATAAACATGGTACATAAAGAATGTTATTATGTATACTATACAGACGAATACCTTCTATCGGGGCACATTTCTTTTTTTGTATTATTTTTAAACCTGTGGAATCACCGGGAGGGCAAAAAGCACAGACTTAATCGGAAATTATGGATCATTGGAGTTTGGTGCATCTCCACTTCCCGCAATAATTTTGATTCCGAGTCTAGATGAATGTTGACAGCACCACCAGCAGATGGAGACATTTAGTTACAATAAAATAAGGCTAGTGGGAAGGACCCCCAAAGTCCAAAGATACATTTACTGGAGGTAGAACAAAGTGCAGCAATGTTTTTCACATCACCTTTGGTCTTGTAAATATACCATTTTTGGGGGGGGTTGAAAAGGTTGAAAATAACAGATATTGGGACCTACCCTTTAAATAAAAGTGCCTAATAATAAAGCCACACCTAATGGGAATGTTGCACCTGTTTTCAAGGGCCTGAGGAAATTTTAAAAAGGGTCAGAATCAAACAGGAGACAGACTCTTGGATGGATCGCTTTCTGATACGTGTCTAGAGTCTCTAGGTGCACCTGCGAATTGCTCAATTTATCTTTTTCTCTTCTAAATAAATGTTAACTTGACGTGTCGGATTCTTCTCATCAACCAACTCTGAGGGATTGAAAATCCCAACAATGGCTAATAAAAGAATCATTTCAGAATACCTGCATCAAACACAGTGTTATCTTCCAGAGCCCTCACAGCTGCCTCGACAGCATCCAGTGCACTTCCTCCACTTTGAAGCACTGAATGGCCGGCGCGTGCTGCAACCTTTACCCCGTCAACAGAAGCCACGGCGAAGTCATCCGGGATCGCCCACGCCCCGCCATGCACGACTAGGACTGCTGGCATTTTTCCTGGAAGAAAAAAAAAAAAAAAAAAACACTTAGTACTCGAGTACTAAAAGAAATACACATAATTAGACCATTGAACTGGTACATGGGGTGTTCTTGAAAATGTTTAAGAGCACACCTCTAATGGCGCACCACAAAATAATTTGGTAAAATGTATCCTAGTGAATGTTGTTGCCACTATTCCACATTTCCCCAACTCTTGCAACATGTTGTAAGTGTAGCAAACAGGACCTCCGTGCGCTTAGTAGGGGGAAAGCAACTTTTAGCTGACGCTTTTATCCAAAGCGACTTACAATAAGTGCATTTCCACAGATACAAACTCAGAACAACAAGTAACAAGAAAGTACAATTTTCATCAAATAAGCAGTTTCAAAACATGGTATAGAAAAGTGCCATTATAAGTACAATTTAAGTGCTACCATTTGTTAGTGCTACGGTTTGCTAAAACAAGAAACTAACAGATAAAGCAGTAGCAGTCAAGTTTCACTTAAAAACAGCCAAGTTTAGCAGAATATACTCAATCCGATTTAAAGTCTCCTGGAAGTCTGAAGATCTGGTAGAAGAGATTCACACTCAATGTATCTTTTGTAACTCTTCCCTCAAAGGCTGGAGATGAAAAGGATCCAAGTCCCTAATCCCCCAGACCTACTAGTCTCAAGCCTAACCTGCCGAAGTGTAACGTACGTAGCAGTCTAGGCCTTAGGGGTTTGTTCATGTCACGGTGATGACCTGAGGGACAAAATACCAGCATAAGTGTCCATATGGGCAACGTACCCGGTGTTTTCTCGAAGTACCATATACTGGCAGAGGATGAGACGCCCCTACTGCAGAGAAGATGAAGAACCTCACAGTATAAGCACACAATTTAAAAGATGAAAATGAGATGATTTACTAAATGCATTAGGAAATATAACAAATACAAAGTGTATAGAAATATGAGAGTTACTCAAAATCACCCTTCACAGTTGTAACTCAAACATGTGGCCACTAAGGTTGGCCAACATACTAAACCAGAGCACTCAAATACATACTACCACACTTATGTAAGAAAATGGAAGTAGACACCTGTCATTCAGTTTCAGAATGATGAAAATGCTTTCTAATGGATAATAAAGATTCATTACAGTGTGACTTGACAGAAAATGAACCGCAGCGACCAAGTTATTTTAAACAGAAAATGGTTTTAGTCCCAACAATGAGAAAAATACTGGGTCCCAGGTGGGAATGTCCTTTAACTGTCTTACGACTTAGTCCAGAGGAAAACACTCAACTCTCGTTCCTTTCAGTTCATTCGCGTTTAACTCCGTGGCTTCTCTGCACGACAGCTTGCTGTTAACTAACACAGAGTCCAGTTACTTCACCTCAAGTCTCTTTCCTTTAGCTTGCACTCGGTCGCTGGGGCTGTGGAGCGGTCTCCGGGTGGCAGGAACCGTGGACCTCAGCGGCGGCGACCCACGTGATTCTAACTTGTCCCTCCGGCCGGTGCACTGCGCGTCGCGGACGTCGCTGACTACTTCCTGTGTTACACGCTGCTGATTGACTGCGGACTACACGTATAGGAAATTGGTATTAAAGAAAAAGTGGAAAACAGTTGGGACAGCTTTGTTTCGGCTCGAAGAATATCATGAATGTTTGCGTGCAGGGCACGTGGGGATCACTCCCCACAGGTGTGCAGCTGCGTGGGACGCGCACAGGTAATTCTTAAGAGAAATTCGTCTGGAGTTGCGGGTGCAGCGGCTTGAACCATCAACCGGCGCCATTACAGAAACACGTTTTACTTCGTTTACCTTTTTTCGGGCTTCTCGCTGCTTGCTTTGGGGAAAGCCTTCGTCTTCTTCTTCTTCTTCTTTACTTGTAGTCTTTATTGGCAGTTGGCAAGCAATCTTGGAGGTGCATTACCGCCACCATCTGGACCGGAGTGTGGAGCAGGAGTTTATGCATAACACTAATAAAATCTATAAATATAAAAACAAAAAAATGGAAAATATAGATTTGTTTAACTCAATTCGTTCCTCTCAAATCAAAACGTATGTTTTATCTTCTTAATTCCCTAATAGACCTGACAGTGACCAGTCCTGATTGCCTCTGGATAATAAAATTCCTGCATTTTAACAGGGGTTTCACAGTTTCTGGTTGATCACATATGGGCATTCCCGCGTTGGATGCTTGCCTATTTCATGGAATGAATGGTTAAGTCCTGTGTGTCCGATTCTCAGTCAAGTGATGACATTCCCTTCCCTTCTTTTCCATCCCACCTTTCTCCTTGCTCCAACATGTTTTTGTATCTTGTACAGATGCCTTTCCAGATTCCTGATCATCCCAGTACTCCTGCCATACTGTACTTACATATGTTCTGATACATTGCAATATAATTACAATAGTTTTACTTAATGGAAGTTGTCCAAAGATTGCCCTTTGACCGCTAGAGTGCAGTAAAGACATATCAATTCATCGGGATATAAACTGCTGCACCTGCACACCCCGTTTCGGGATCTTTGGAGCCGTCTGTAAATATGAACATAGAGTCTGAGAAGTGCTGATCAAAATAATTCTGTACTATGCGCCATGCTGACATTTGCTTCAACTTCTCCTTCAATTCCTCACCTTAACGTGTTGGTTTTGAGAGCAAAAACAATAGTTTCATAAGCAAAACTAACTAATAATGTATTCTCAGTTTATATATTTTTTACTTTCTTTTGGTTTGCAATGCATTTTCTCTCGAAACACTTTTATGTTTGCATAATAAAGACAAATCTACCTTTATACTATAACGTCTTGTTTCCATACTGACGGGAGTTGGCCATTTTCCCAAACTCAGTTATACAGTCCTAACAGTCTCACCAACTGACAGTATATTGAAATATTTATGAAATATGCAATGTTGCCCTTTGACCGCTAGAGTGCAGTAAAGATATATAAATTCCAAGTTTAAACATATCATTTCAAAATTGATAAAGAGAGGATCTGAGTTGTCAGTCACAATTGTCTTCTTAAAGACATGGGATGTTGAATTGGGCTCATAAACTAACTACGTCTATTAACTTCATATACCTTGGTTTCAGTTCCAAGTCCAGTTAAATAACGAGATGCACCCAGTTTAGCTAGATGTACAATATAGTTATGTGCACATTTACAGCAAACTTTTTAATATTTATATTTCTATATATGTACCACTACGATGGTGGACCTTTTTTTGATTGTACTGGCAAATAGAGTCTCATGACTCCACTTGAAAGGAAACATAGAAACGGACTCTGGTTCACCGATGGCAGAAGGGTGTGTAGTCCCCCCGCAGTCTTTAATATTCTGATCAATGCAGTCAGTGTGTTCAGCACCATGGACAGAGACAGGAATCAGTTAGCGGGACAGATGTACCACTGTGTGCTTTGCTATATGAAAAAGCTGAATTAAACTATTTGGACAAAAAATGTTTTGATGGCAGTACTGCTTTAGCAATAATCAAAGTTTTCACATCAGCAATAATTACATCTCCTCTCTAAGCTGTTACAGGGTATTGGTGTAGACTAACCAAGCCCACAACGTTTGTTGTATTGGTTCATATTCTCAAATGAAATCAATATTAGAAAGTCATACTTGTTTTTTGAGGGAGTGTTTGCAATACATGCAAACAACATAAAAAAAGATTCTTGAATTTAGGAGAAAGATATTTTCTACGGACTCAGCCCCTAACACGTGCAAACTTTTCTTTTATTCGGATCCACTCCCTCTCACAGAACATCGCCCTATTGGTATGCACTCGGCGGGGTTGGCCTTTGTTTTCCAGAAGCGCCTGTCCCAGAGAATAGCCAATACCGGCTACGGGGGAAGGGGGAGGGGGAGGTGGAGGTGGATGGGGGGCAGCGGCAGCCGCAGAAGCAGAAGCAGTGAGCCGGAGTCTGGCGGGGTGCCGAGGAGGAGAGGCAGCAGGCAGGCAGCGGCAGAGATGGGCTCACACCTCTGAAACACGAGTCAACCCCCCCCCGCCCCCCACCCCGAGTCGTTCACACCTCGGAATCACATCTCAACCACCAGTCAAGCATCTCGGATCACCCGGGACGCCTTAGTTTTTTTTCTTTCTTGTTTGCTTGTGGCGCTTAATCAATTTCTGGACTGAAGCTGCAAAGAAAGAAAGAAAAAAAAGAGAAGCCTCAGCAGCAGGAAGGTTTGTGGTTGCATGCCGACGCTCAGCCCCGAAGCCTCTCCTGCGCCGCTGGCGAAGAGGTCCGCCGTGGTAATAATGCATCCAGATCAGTACTTACCTGAACTGGTGGCCGAGAAGAACAGCTTGGACCCCTCCTTGGTGCATGCGGTGCGCCTACTTTCAGAAGGTAAGTCGGTGGGTTTTTTCATAGTCGAATCTACTCTTACTTTGTTCAGTTATTTACCGAAGGATATCACCCGCTTTCCTGCAACAACAAAAATATCATTGCATTGCTTGGGATTTCGGGAAAGTACAGTGACCTAATGCGGGCTCTTTTCAACACATTGCCCTTGACTCTTAACGCGTGTTTGATGGAATTCACTGTGCTCCGTTTTTAATGGAAGCGGCTGCTCTTTGGCTCCAGTGCAGAACTTTTCTGAGGTGTTTATACCGCTGTGGAGAGAAATATGCGTGGGCACAGAAAGTAAAGTGCCTGTAAAGTCAACATGTTTTCACCTCAGTGCCTCCAAGGTCAACCTCTGGTACACAACAATAACTTCAACTATTCACAGAGCAGCTCCGGATGAAAAATGGCAGGACTAAATGTGTACAATTCTCTGGATTTTGACAGTGCCGTTAAGATTTGTACAGTTTATCATTGCCAGCTCTGGTCTATTCAGCATACAACAATCAATTGTAACATTTTTTTTCCATGTTGTCAGAAAGGATTTATGTTCAGCAAACTGGACATGCACCATGACCATTCTTGATTCAAACCACTGACTAAATGTCATCTTTCTTTACCTAACTTTACCTTTAATACAACATTTAGGAGAATGCAGCGTGACACATACCTTCTCTTTGTATCCCTACATACTGTTGTAACTAATAACTACCATCAAGGTCACAGAGGGGGCTTAATGCCATTGAGACAGAATTTCTACAGTCTTTAGATTTAATGCACAGCTTACATAACTTGCATACAGTGTGTACTTGCATACATACATGTTTGTTAAAGGCGGTCCAGTCAAACTGTGTGGTGTTAATGGACAAAGGTGTTTGTGCTCAGGTGTTTTCTGCCCCTTGAGCCTTACTGTTGAAATGTGTTGATGAGACACCTGACAGCGCGCCTCTTGTCGCTGTGATGCAGCTGGAATCGTCCGTCACACATTGCACTTGGCGAAATTATCACATGGCTGACTCACACAGGATTATAAAAACAGTTTTTAATGCTTCATCATATCCACAGGGAACGGCAACTAGCACAATAATAATAACACATTTAAACTTCATAGTTTATTTTATTTAGTTAAATCATACATAATAGATGGCAATATAAAAGCATGTGTCCAGTTAACATGGTGATAAACAACAGCCTACATACACAATAGTGGACAAATTGTTATGATAAACTGTCAGTTCAGACAATACTGAATTGTCAGCTTGGACAATGTTCAACCTAATCATCTGTGGGCGGCATGTGAAATACCGTTTGTGAATTCAATCCCTTTGCAACAGTTCTCATTTTTGTCGGCGTATGATCAGGGTCAACGCAGTATTATACATATCAGTGAACACCAAGATAAACTCATTTATGGATTCATGCTTTCATAGCTCTCAACAGTAATTAGTAACGCATTTAATCGTGCATCATCTACATCAGTCACGATAAACCGCATCATGCATGGTCTCCGTTAACGGCTCCATATTTAAGAAGTGAATACATGTTCTTGCAATCACAAGATCTACTTCACCTTATCACTAAACACTTTAGCAGCTAATATGTATTATCTTAAATGCCCCATATACTGTATATGCTGCTAAGCACAGTGATCACAAGAAACGTATCTGCATGAGACCTCTCTTTTCGGAAGTCATCTCTACTTGACAAACGGATATAGATGTGGAGCAGGCTAAGTAATGGTTAACAGAGAAAGATCTGCTAAGTTATGTTAAAGTGCAACGTTAGGATTTGTTTTATGTCTGTTAAGTTAAAAATTTAGAGATTGAACTCTTTGTGCTGAAACAGATCACAATGCTCTCCAATTCACCAAAAACATGAGTTTGTACTCATCACGTCTATCTTCCACTTGCTTTAAAACACTTTTGCCTCAAAGCACTGACCTTTTTTTGGGGTGTGTGGGGGGGTGGGGGATTCATGGTCATACACAAGGATGAAAATGCTCAGTCACGGCTATCGAAAAAACAAGCTCACACCACATTTGGGGAAATGACCCTCTAACTTTAAAAGTAATTGGACAATACATGAACCAGTGCGATGCACTGCAACGGTTTTAGCCTTAGTTTGACAATAATGAAGAGCTATAATTAGATATTCAGATGGTAAGCTTCAAAGGGTAGATTGCAAGCTTATACTCAGAATCTATGAGGCTTTGAGAGTTGTTGGTGGTGGTGTTGTTGTTTGGTGCATAATACAACCAATGTAAAAATACGTATTACAGGAGATTTTCACACCTCATGGATGCTTAGTCAGAAAAGGTAGAACGTCCACTAAAAAGTCTGATATTGTTACGACTGAGTGGGGCGATGTTCCACCAGAGGGCGAATCCACCGTATTTAATCCCCCCCCTTTATTGTTTAGCAATGGTTGCTCGTATATTCACTGTATCCATTATCACCTGCTCAATATCCAGCAGTGAATCCGGCTCACAGCTTCAGATAAAACCACCACGGGGTACGACCTGTCAAAAGGACACAAAAATTACATTTGAGGAAAGTGATACATTGCATTACATTCTCTGCATTTAGCAGACGCTCTTATCAAGTGGCTTACAATGAGCATATACCTAGCTCGAATAAGATTATACTCCAAGGTTGTAAGGACTTAAAGCTTCCGATAACAGCAGCACTCTGACAATTATAAAATACTAGATTACGTTATTGAGCATCTTGAATGGTCACAACAGGACGGGAAGGAGGAGGAATATGAATTAGTGTCTTCATGACATGACTGTAGTCGTTTCAGATACTGCGGTTACATTTGAAAGGGGTTTGATTTCAATTCACATTTTGAAGAGATGTTGTACCCTGATTATTAAATCACTATATGCTGATGGAGGCTAATGTGCCATTTCGTTCAACATACCAGTTATTACATTCACGCAGAATGTCCCATCACACAAGGGAATAAAGTGCTATATGAAGCAGAGTGCCACAAACATGAAGGAACAAATAACTCAATGAATCAAATCAGGAAAATAATATGTGTTACTAAACTCGGAAATTGCATTGTGTGTATGTACACACATACATACATACATTCATACATACATATAATGATCCCGTTATACACTTTAATATTAATACAAATGTTATACATACATATTTACACTGCTGGATGATGAACATGCTGTCAAAGTTTTCCCCAACCAGTTTTTCAGTCTGGCTTGTAAGTTATTGTCAATAGATGATCACTGAAATACCACCATGATCAAATGTGTGTGCTTAATGGAAGTTCAAGTGAAAAAGTAATAACCAGAGTATTTTAAGACTAGTTTGTAGATTTAATATCAAAACCAAAAATGTGTCCTCCGTGCAGCTCAGTTAAAAACATACAAACAGCAAGTGGTCAAACATTGGCGCACATTTCCAACCCCATGCAGTCACATTTATGACTCCAAAGTGGAAGAGGCTAATTGCCTGTCTGCCACTCTGCTACCTACCTCGCTATGTATTTGATGTGAGCATACAATTAGGTTTTGGACAGTAATTAGGGATTCATTTTTGCTGCCATTGTTGAGTCGTTATAAATATACCGTTCAGTTGGTAGAAGAAATCTGTGAATAATTTAGCCGTCTCGAGGCTGATGGCAGCACTCAAAGCGTCTGTGTTCGACCTCTTATGCAGGTGGTTGAACCGCCCGCACACAATGAAGCATTTTGACTATTCCATTCTTTACTGACCTGTTGCACGGTGTGAATCAATTATGGATGAATATTTAATACCAACCAACATCATAATGACTCCCTAATCATACAGTACTGTTGTGAACATAAGGTTCATTTTATTGAAAGCAAAAAAACACATCAAATGGAGTTAAATTCTAACTTCGTAAAATGATGACTAAAATAGAAGTAGGTAGTTTTAATAGGTTTTCTAGCCATTCAACATCTGCAGTGTTCCTTTAAATCTCGTCCATCCGTTTTCAGCTTATTTGAGGTTTGCAGTTTTCCAGACATTTTTTCAAAATAAAAGGAGAGCCGAGTGAACGATGCTTACTGTGTGCATTATTTGTTTGAGTACACGTTGATTACCAGAACATCCAGAGTTCGCCCTGTTGGATGTGATGATTTTTTTTATCATCCGTTTCATTTCATAAAATCCCTCTGAGGCGTTGCAGTGCAACAACGTAATCTAACCTACTGTATGTTGGAAGAATTCCTTTGATTGATTCATTAGTGCGACTCCCTGTGTGTATTTAGGTGAACGGTTCTCTGGTTGATGTGGTTTTCCGATGGATGGGTCAACAAAGTGCAGGAGACAGTTCGGTCTCAACTTCATCATATTTGCATAACCATCTTACAAACCAAGTGCACGCTTTAGTAGGAAGTACTGCATGGCAAACAACAACCGAAATGTAATAAAGCTTCAATGTGAGGATAGACAGCTGAGCAGTAACCAACAAATGGTGCAGCTCTCATTCCTCTCTCCTGATGTTATTAAACTGCATTTGGGCAGACTGTGGCTCAAACATTGCAGGACAGTTCTGTTTAATCTTTAGCAAACTATATTAAAGCCTCTGGTGAATTGTAGTCTGGGAAAGTTCAGTGCAATCACACAAAGTGTATTGATGGCAAATATACATTGTGTTTGTCTCAGTAAGGATATCTTGTCTAGTATCCAAATTCTTATTGATATGTTGATTTTGCCTGCTGTCTAAATTAATCTTAAATCCAGAATGAATGAACAAACTTTGACCTGTTTAACAGTGCTGATGCTGTGTTGCTTCACACAGATGCATTTAACCTTAAGCTGCGGCAGGCTAACGGAGCGTATTTTTCGGCACAACATGTGCATTTTCTCGGTAGCGGCCCAGTTAAACCGCGGTTGTAATTTTAATTTTTGGCTGCTGAGCCACTTTGCTCGAGCAGTTTGGCCAGCGCAACAGAGGGGATCAAGAGCACCAGAATAGTCGCTGAGAGGGTTTTACTCGTTCAATTCGCCTAGTGAGATTTGGGTTCATCTTGTGTGAGGAAGGATACCACCGACCTTCGAAGCACATCCTCCCTCCTCTGATCTTTAGGCTTCTGTTGCTTTCCCGTATTACAATTGACCCACGATAATGTTGGTGTGAACGTTTCCCCAGATTTAGATATTGCAAGCGTTTTTCCTCTTTTTCTCTCTCTTTGCCGATCTCCCATTCTCACACACACACAACCATTTGAGTTCACTGGAAGGCTGCAGAACAGAATATAAAAAAAGGTGTTTCACATTATGTTCTCCTCCAGAGTATAATGATCGTAAAAAAAACCAAAACATCATTCCCTTTTTCAAATGATGCGAACATTATGCCAGTCGCAAAGGGAAACCCTTCGCAATGGAAACCGCACAAAACAAAATCTCTCTCCAACGCGGCGAAGACCAGAACAAATCATGGAATATGTTGGAACTGGCACTACTACTCCTCAAATGAACAGAACTAGTACAAGCAAAATATCCTGGCAATTTATAACAAAAATAGCTTCAAGGTTAAACGTTTGGTTGACCCATCTAGCCATGTAAACCTTTTCTGTATGTCGATGACGTGGCTATATAAGCATGTCACGATACTTCGGACATTGCCGATAATTCTAACTGCTGCGAGAAGGATTAATGTAAAAGTGTCTCACAAGCATGTGCGAATCGGTCGCATGAAGGGGGCGGGGGGGCGCGGTTGTAGGTGTCTTTAAATCGGTTTACCTGTGATTCAGCAAGAGGTTTCAGGTACAGGCTATACGCTGGGGGCAAGGGAGGCTTCACCTCTTTTCCCATGTCAGCCTCACTGTGGTACATGGAAATTCACTTAGTATTTCACAGAAGCATAAGTAATATGACAGTTTCATTATATTGTCTAAATTAAGTGGCTTAAGAAAGCTCACCTGAAAAGTCGAGCACAAAGCTTCAGTAAATGATAGCTATTAATTAAGTCTCCTCCATTTAGCAACTCCTTAATAACATTTTTAAACATGCATTAATTTCCACTCTCCCATTTGGATTTAATAGATTTTTCAGGAAGTTGTGTAGCTTTAGTTTGAGTCATCACAGAGAAATATCAAGTGAAGACAGCATGTTCAGCTTCAAATGATCTTCAGGGCACAATTAGAGAGATTGTGTCTCACTGAAAGAAATCATTGTATTTCAAGATGTTTATGTTTTGTAGTGGTAATTTCACAGACAATAAAAAAAAAAAAAGAACCTTAATGTATTGAGTAAAAATAAAATCACTATGGGGGGTGACTGCATCATTAAGCTGTGTCAAGAAGGTCACATCAAGGAAAAAGTCCAAGAAAGACCCTCTGTTGAGAACACCTTTCCAACAAGGCACTATCTGCTCCACCCAATATGATAAGGTCTCAAATTCTAAACGTCTTAGTGTTACTTTCAGGCAGATTCTGTAACCTTTTAACTGTATTTACGCGCTTTATTAACCTTATTCACAGATACTTTTGTCTAAACTCTGCCCCCCCTAATGAACCATCCAGATGGGGGCAGCAGTTTTTAACCTCAAAGCCTTTTCCACTGGCTATTGAAGCGGAGATAAGGGGGAAGCGCGCCAGAATAAATAAATCCTCGAGTTTCGATGTGGCGGCGCAGGAGCGGTGAGCGACTCCTTTGCGGTCTTGTTTAGGAACATCTTTCATTGTCCAGCCAACGTGTTCCGTGCTGATAAGTTTCCACCCGGTATTAATTAGCGTCGGAGGAAGAGTCCTGTAAGCTGGACAAAAGATAGCTTGGTTTCTGGAGCCCTTAAAGGATTTGTGAGTGGTTCAGCTCAAGTGCTATGAAATAAATGAATCAAGAAATAACACTGTTGAGTTTTCCTGTTAAAGCTGTAGACCAATATACACCTCTCATCTCATCTCTCTATAATTAGATTTTGCAACAAGAGCATATACGGGGATACAAAATAATCAGTGAAATATTCACTATGTATTGAAATGCATAGTTAAGAAGTGTCCCCAGGCTGTTTGTCATGCTGCAGCTCATGTTGACCCGATGCTTCCTCAGTGGAAAAAAAACAAATCACGTTATCTCCATTTTCTATTCATTTTGTTTTTGCTGCAGAAATTGAAAAGAATGAAGGGGACGAATTAAGAAAAGATGGGGACACGAAGAAATACCTGGATATCATCAGCAATAAAAACATCAAGCTGTCTGAAAGAGTTCTCATTCCAATCCAACAGTATCCAAAGGTAAGAGACACAACCCCCACACCGTGGCACAAAAGACAAGAACAGACAATGAGAGGCGAGATCCATCCGTCTTCATCCACTTACCTGGGATTGATTGACGGTGGCAGAGGCCCAGCAGGCTGACCAACACTCCTCTCATCCGCAACACGTTGCAGCTCATTGTGGGGGATCCCGGTCAGGTTAAGCTGGACTCAAGAGCAGACACGGAGAGAACACGCCAGAGTAGGTGAACATGGAGAGGATGCAGGAAGGCGGCGTGAGCGGCCGTGGCCGGTTTAAGGCGCAGGAAGGGGAAGTTAAAAAAATGATGCACAATGTTCCCAAAGTACAGAACAACGTCTCTTCAGTCAGTAAAATGTAGAGAGGCCGCGCTTCAAGTACCACTGAGCTGAAGAAATAATCTGGCCACGAGCGGAGAGTAAAAGTGCGGCTCTTAAGCCGTGTTGATTGCCAGCAGGTGTGGAGATGCGCCATGTGATGAAGGCCGCGCCCCCCCCCCCCCCCCCCCCCACACACACACACACAGAATAGAGGGAGGAGACCCAACAGTGTCTGGAGCCACCTGGGAGATGTAATTACCTCAGCGAGTTCCTGGTCCTCCAGTACGAGTCACCTTGGAGGCATAGATGCAGGGGAAAAACAAACTCAAACTGTTTAACGACAACTTACCAGACCGTGTTGCATATTTTGATGTAGTCATGAAAAAAACAGTGTATTCAGGGATACAGTCAATAAATCACTGCGAGGCGGGTTATACGCTTTATTCTGACATCACTACTTTGTGGCAGTTGAAATGTAGACTAATGAGGCAGGTCCATCACGCAGCTCAGGGATGACACACAGCTGCTTGTGGGGAACCAATCGGCTTCACTCCTTCTCTGCTGAATGTTCATCACCCGTTTAACGCAAGAGAATAATAGCTTCTGTTGAGCAACACACAACGTGTTTTAAACTACGTTGTTTTATACCATGTGTAGACAGATGACTAGAGACCAGTTTTCTTTTCTGTGAATATATTTTTCAATGCATTACTGTGAATGCTGAAGTCGTTGCACATGGTTGAAAAATAACTTTTTGATATGATCAAACCATTTGAATTCTTGTCTGAAAATATGAATCCTCTATTTCCAGATGAATGATACTCCACCAGAAGTCCTTTCATTACATATGTAATAATATAAGATAGCTAAAAACTACTATACATTTTAAGGTCCCATGAAACAAAACTCTGCTGTTATGTTGTGTCCTTGGGTTTACGTTTCACTAAATGCCCTTTCTTCTGGACGGAAAAAATGAATTCAGTCCACTAAATTTGATTATAGTTTAAGGTGTGAGCTTACTAGCGCCTCCCATCATATAAAACCTGTAGGTTCTGTTCAAGGTTCAAGTTTTCAACAATATTGCTAACATTATCATCAAGTCTCAAGTGTGAAATATTAAACATCTATTGGATGACTGCTACTTATCTCTCTGCAGACACTTTTGTTGTCTCCAAGCATTTGTTTGAAATGAATCCCTCGTGTTCTCTTGTTGTCGCTGCAGGTCTGACTGCACACTAAAGGGCTTCTGAGTAAGATACTGAGGAAAAAACACTCAATTGGCTTTGTGCTGCACACTCCTTTGTCCATGTTATTTCTTGCCTTTGATTTATGATTTAGTAGCCGTATGTCTTCAAAGCACCTGATTTGTTTGCCTTATTCAAAATAACTAGAGAAAGGAAGATGTCAGGAGGGCAGACCAACATTTAATTGTGCTTCAGGAGCTCAGGCGGGCTGCTTAAGCCCAGCGAGCCCCTCAGGACACTCCATAGAAATCAATTAGCAGTTTCCTCCTCAGGATCATTGTTGAGAAAGTAATTAAGCTGTGTTCAGGAACTCCTCACTCAATTAAAGAGATTTCAAATCTATAAAAAATGCCAATTGAGAGTGTCTTGGGAAATGGGATATCTGTTATCGTGCTCGTATTGCTTCCTCAAAGTGCATTTTCCTCAAAAAATATTTTCTAAATACAAGAATTGATTTTTTCCTGAACTTAAAGCACAAAAGCTCGGATCACAACCTTTTTAGGGGTATCCCTCATTTTTGCAATATTTATAAGGAGCATGGTTCCTGCTCAGGTTGTGAAGCAGTCATCATCATCATCATCATCAAAGGCAACCATGAGTTGGGTATGAAGGTCCTTATTATGGGTCTTCAAATGGCTGAAGAGGTCAATCGTGGGGGCATTGACGTGAGCCTCTCTTGATGTGCACACTCTGCTTTCTTTGCTGCTGTTTGACTGTTTGACAGCCTTTTCTGTCAATATATTGTTTTCATGGAGTGTAGCTGCTTCCTGAAACTTTTTCTCCACGCTGTTCTGTTTTAAGCGACTCCCTTCCCGGGGCAACTGTACCAGTCAAAATGTAGACACACTATCTCATTGAATGGAACGAGTAAATGTGTTTGACTGGTACTGCATATCTGGGGAATCATTTGAGGTTGATCTTGAAGATGTCCTTCAAAAGCCGACCTCAAGGTGCCCCTTGGCCAGCATTTAGTTTAGACTAGAGGACGCCTCTAGGGAGGTATGTGTCAAGTATTTATACAACACGGCTGTTTCATGCTTAATTCATGCTGGTAGCGATGCTATCGGTCATTTATCTCATGTGGTGACGATCCAGGAAGCTTATTGTGGACTGTAGCTCATCCAGGTCTGCGTACCTTGATGACCTGGGTGTAAGATAAATGCCTTGTCAATCAGTGGCTTGGTCATTGACAGACAAAAATAATTCTACAAAGCTTTGCAGGAGTCCCACTGGCACAGCTGATTTGTAGAGTGACTTGTTGTCAAGGTCTGCACTTGATGAGCAGTGACAAAGACAGGCCCTTCGCCCAGGAGGACCCCGTTCATCCCTATCACCAGCATTGTGGTGTTGTGAGTTTTTGCGAGCATGATGCAAGACTTATTAGAACTATACTTCATAAACGTATTCATGTTTTAGAGATGTACGATGCCACCATTATTTCTGGTGCCTGGTTTGAATCAGCTCATGGTTAATGTAGTAGGTTAACAGTGTAGCTCGGTGTCAAAAAACAGAATAAACTTATTGAATAATACACAAGCACAATATCCTCTGTCTTTGTAATAAACAAGCAGTGCAGTCCAGCGGTCCGCAGCAGTTGTCTAACAACAACTTCAGTAACTTCAGTGACCTGATTGCATAGTCAGCACCCCAAAAGAAAACTGCAGTGCCACTAACATCTTGGTAACACTGCGTTTTCAGTTAATGATAATTAGCAACATGAAGCAACTCTTTGATAGATGATGAGAAAAAAGAAAGATGAGAATCCTCAAGGACACAGAAATACCCCACAAATATGTGTGGATACCAATATACAGTATATGACGATATGTTTATTAAACTAGGGATATTGCTGTGTTAACACTTTCTAATACTATTGTGTAACGTTAACACATTCATTACACCAACATAAACAAACAACTAACAACAGTCCGACCCACGTACAATCAGACAACATGGATTACATAGGCCTTCCACCTTTCTTTAACCCTTCCACATAGGAAAAATAACAAGAGCCCTGAGTCACAAATTAATAAGTTTTATCTTACTTCACGTTGGAACCTCACTCTCTGTCACAGCAATTTCAATAATGTCCCATCCTACGTTCTCTCACAGATGGCAAAGCATGAAATGTCATAACTCTGTTCTTCACGTCTCAGCAGTCCAACAGAGCTCGTTCATGCTTACATCTGCCATCTTGCTGCACAATAATTAAATGCAAAGAAATTACATTATTACTAAGGAAAAATGTTCCGCATGGTTTCGGATTTGACAAAGTGACTGTGTAGAAGATTAATGTCGTCTAACAGGGAAACAACCAGTACTGATGAAATCTCTCTTTATGGTCCACTGACAGACAGACAGACAACTGTACTCAATCAACACCTGCCAGAGCAGGAAAAGCCCCGGTGTTGTTAATAACTTTAATTTTGGATGCATTTCATTGGCTAATTTCTTTGCACACTAGCTTGCAGACACCTTGATGGAAGTCAAAATGTCTATCCGGTCATATTATGTAGTTTCATGCTTTAGGGTAGAATTTTTTTGCCGATATTATATACAAACAGACTATATCTAAATATCTATAGTTGCGCCAATAAGTTAATGTTCATCAATTTTCTTGCTATGCAACAAAGAAATGGTCAAGCTTTGAGTCAGAGATAGAGAGACTGCTGTGACATTACATACTATGTGGATAAGTGGACAAAAACACTGTGCTGCATGAAAAAAGTGTCTTGAAATATAACTATATTTCTGACCATTCTGTCAATAGTAACCTGAAACAACATGGACTGGTATTGTACCTAGCAGGGGCAATGTATTACACCTATCATTACCAATGCTAATACTTGGTGTTCATTCTGTACACATCTGTTACACTTCTCCCATTCTGGGAAAGGGATCCCCATCACAGCTGCTCACCCTAAAAGTAGAACTGTAAAAATCATAATCGGTATATTGCATTTTCCCACTTTATCTTCTTTTATTATCTTCCCCAGTTCAAATTCAATGCATTGGTAAACCAATAACATATTGAACATGCCACACTACCCTTCCGTGCTGAATAATGCATTCACTTTCAGCTGTCAGCATCGAGAATTCATTGTGAGCTACTAGCTGGAGAGCGGATATAGGAAAATGTTACTCAAAATAGGATTAATGCCCAACCTGCCAGCAAACATTTGGAAGTTAACAGGTTTAGGCAAGCAGTGTGTTTTTACGTGGTGTCTTGATGTATGAATTTGGCTGATTAGATACTAAAGCCAGATGAAATATATCCGACCTGGTAAAGCTCCAGCAGCTGGATGAAACCTGGAGGGATGATGCATCATTCACAGGGGACATCTCTGGTGTCTCTGTAAAACCGGCATCAGGTCTGTTGTCTTTTTGTAGCCTGTCAGGATAAACAAAGTTGTCCTTGGCACAATGCTCCAGTGACCTTCGCATTGCTTTCTTTAATCGCTTCTGAAAAAAAGGGATAAAACCATGAAACAAGTGATCTTGGTTAACGAGAGAAGAAGGGGTACATCTGTACTTGTCCCGTTTTGACATCTAAACAAATTATACAGTCTGGACACCTCAAAATTTTACGCCGAGATCACTATTTACTCCGTACAATTATGATTAAGCTGCATAGTCATTTCCATTATTGCATAACCAAAATGCATCCTCTACTGTTTAATGAGACAGCTTGATTAGCATCTCACAACCTTGGGGCATGAAATGGATTTTCAATGGCTGATACTGTCTGCTTGTCTCAGTCCAGTCATGTGACCACTCTGCATGTATACGTGTATGCCCTTAAAATAACAATAAATTGATTTAGTTAGAGACTAAATAGACATTTCTACAGTTATTGCATTTAAACAAGCTTTTTATATTGCATTTATGTGATAATATTGGGCTTTAACTATCCATTTGGCAGGTACATTGAGTACAACACATTCAATTGTATATTGTCCTCGTGGATGCACCAAATTGGAGATTAGTGGCCTTTTGTTATAGTGACCTTTAAATCGTGCAGCAGCTGTGCTCTACTCAAAACAGGAATTGCATTTTGGTCTTTGAGATGTCGGTGGCCCCAAAGAAAGGCCTATCATGCGGAAAGGTGTGTTGCTTGAGATAACCGCTGAATATAGTACAACGAGTACCGCATGTGAATTAAAATGAGGTACTTGTACCACAGCGTCAGAGTTCCACTGTGGGAACCCACTCAGTCAGTGTTTGCGTGAGGACTTTGTCTGCCACGATGCTGCTCCAGAGACATAACAAAGATAAATGCCTCCCCATGTTAGAAATTACCCCAGCGATACAGGGACCCAGGTCAATCAATTACTAATTACTAGAATAGTCTCTTCATCCTGGAAATGTGACAACATCTAGTTAAATGTCATCACGCACCTTACCATGAATGTATGAAAGGAACTGGATTCAACATAGAAGGCGGGATTTGATTTATTTTGTGTTTGTATGGGCGTGTTCCAGCTGTGATGTTGATGAAGCAAATAAATAAATAAGTAATGGGTAATTAAATAAGTAAATATTAGCAGACAAACTGCTTTTGTAGCATTTCATCACCTTGGTGTGGCCTGCTGTTCGTCTTTATGGATCTTGGAACACTTGACAAAAAAATAACGTATTGCGCTGACAGGATACGGACCAATAAAATAAAAAAAGGTGCGTGGCTTTGAATATTAATACTCCCAAACCGTTCATCCCTATCACCAGAATATGTGCCACATATGTTCACTTTTTAATTCCTTCTGGGGAATTGTTCAGATCAACTTCCCATTTGTTCTTTGAAATCCAAAGACCTTTGTGATTAACAGTGTTCCAGTGCTTAGTGTCTGATGGAATGGCTTTGCTGTGGCGAGGCCATTCCACCAATATTCACTCATAGTCACAGCATCAACTACTGGCAAAAATAAATCAGCGTTATGTGACAAACAGCATCCAATTGACGACATCGACATGAAGTAGTGCGCACTTTTTATAGAGTAACATGATGCATGCCTTTGTGCGTTCACTAGCGTCGCATTATGGTTACAGGGAGTGATGGCAAAACACTCCACGCAGTGAAAGCTCTAAGTTATGGGTGCATTGTTCGCACCAACACAGATGCTCACAGCCGCGTCAGCTGGCCTCCCTCCAATACCCCCAATATTATATATATATATATATATCTCTGTTTGATGTATTGTGTGAATATTTTATATATTTTGCTGAAGTTGTTTAATGATAAAACGGCACGCTTCGACAACGGCTGTAAAACAAAGTCATGCTTCATTATGTGACACACTGAGCCAGGTGAGCAGTAAGTCCTAAATGTCCGTTGAGCTGATGGGACACAGTTCTCTCGACAAACTTCCAGCCCAGTCATCCATAGCTGTCATTAAAGCATGGAGCGCTACCTGAGGCTTTAATCCTCCTATCACACCGGACCTGGACTTCCCCAATAGCACAGCTCGCTAACCTGGGGGTAAGTGCTTGGGGACGTCTGCAAATCTTGCAGGGCACCCAGTGAACTGCATTCATTTTCCAACGTAAAAAAGCCGAGAAAGGGTTTTGTGTTATTAGTTGTGCAGCACTACAGCGCCTTGACAAAGTTAAGGTGCCGAAGTGGAATTTTTAGTATTTCCATGTTTTCCACAGAAAGCACGGAAATGGGCCAGTTTGCCACTTGAAATCATCTAGAAGTTGCTTTTTTTTATATGTGAGTTAGTCGTTTGCTTTTATGCTTTCAGTTATATTTCTTTAAATTTTGCCGCATTATAGAATCAGGGTCACGAGAGTATAAAATATTTACAAGTATCATTATGAGTGTATGGAAATAATATTATTGTGTGCTGCTCTGATATCCAGCTGGGATGTTACTGTGTTCACAGAGATCTTCTATGGCACTGACTGTAGTGACGGGTTATGAAATAAAGATAAAATACTACAGCCTGCAGCACTGTTTCTTTCATCAAATAAATAAATCATCCAATAGACGGCGGTGGTTATATTGTTTTACATTATGTATAAGAGAAGCCATATGTGGTCAGACTTCCCTCACCAAAGCCTTTATTAATATTAAGAACTTGCTCAGGGATGTTTTGGGGCATTAGAGGTGCAAAACAGTTTTGAAAAGTAGGTGTCTTTCAGACTTTCTCAGTCACAGATAACACCAGATGTGGAATACGTCAAACACAGTGAAAAGTGTTACTAACTTTTTTTTGCCAGAATATTTTTCTGTTCTCATTTTAAATATGGTTGTGTAATCAATCTCAGTGATGAAACTGGACACCAGCATAACCAATTGAAAAATAGGAGGATTATGTGTACTGGGGTGAACTTTCACTTTGATAGTGATTGGTTGGAGCAGAAAAAATAAAGGCTTAGTGTTGGGTTTTATAACTGAAAGACAACTTTGCAGGAGGGAAATCGACAAAGTAATTCGCAGATATTGAACTAGTCAAAGGTCTGGACCCCTTTTCTCATTGAATTGAATGAAAAAATGTGTCCAAACTTTTGACTGGCACTCAGTATGACACAAATACCACTTGTCAGCTTGCTGTAATCAGTCAATGTAATCAAGTCCGATGTTCCCAGGACAGCAAACTCTCAGCTCACACTTTCCAACCCTACAGCTAAAATAATGAGATTCGAGTGGAGTGAGAGTGGAGAAATATCTGAAACAATTACCGTTATAAAACGTAACAAACCATAATAAAATGTTATTTAAAATCGATCATGTTTTATGGCTGGAGCCGACACTGCTCCAGTAATTCAGCACTTATAAATAGCACAGTCGCGTCACAGGAAAAGGGGTCCAGGTTCAACCCATTTGCTTTATATATAAAGAAAATACATTGTGTTGTTTTCTTTCATCATACATATATATGTATGCATCAAGGGTGTTGGGAAAAGTGCTTTGCACAGTTGCTTTAGTAGGTTTTAATATTCTTGTTAGAATTCTTTCACAACAGCTTAAAAGTTTGTCCTTTATTTAGAAATTCATAAAGTACAAATAAGTAGATAAGTGCACACATTTTATTAGTTCTACATCTCTTTGTGGGTAAACGCTGTATTTACAACACCCCTTTGTCCGTATAGTTATCAGCAGTTGAGACTGCGGGGGGCACACTGCATAATTTCAAACCTCATTTAACACCGAACCGAGCCCCCTTCCGAAGCCCAAATTGCTCGGCATGGAGCAGCAGAGAGGCTCCAGACATTCATTAGCTTAATGAAAACAAGACCCTCTTCTTCTACCGCCCAGCGAGCGCATTTCCAACTTTCCCGCAACGACCATCTGCTGCCAAGCTCCCTGCCAGCTGCAGGATAGTCCTGTGGAAGCAGCGCCTGTGAGGAGAGGCGTCCTCCAAGGTGCCTTGATCGTTCAGATCAGAGGACAAAGCAAGGGCAGGAGGAAGGGAGGCTTTTCTTTTCTTCTTTGTTTTAAGATGTCTTATCTCAGCGTCCCCATGGCGCCTCTTGAACCTGAGACGCTGCGTTCACTCGCGGTGTTAATGATGTTCACGGAATAAGCTGAGTGCGCAGTTTGTAGAGTTTTTTGGAGGCGGCATGTGCCACTAAGCTGGCGCTGAAGTTATTATCCGCTCAGCCACAGTGGGAGAAAGTGCTGTGAGAACAGGTTAATATCACTTTGGGGTTGGCCAGAGATGTGTTGTGGTGGGCGGCCGACCACCTGTTCAGCTCTGGAGGTGGTCTCGTGTCATCTCATCCAGCCACTAACATTCCAAGGTCAAGCAACCTAGTGCAGTTCACGCAAATAGTGTGTGAGATAGCACAGGTCGTTTTGGGTGGGCGTATTTCAAGTAGTAACCTTTTCTCCTGTTTTTTTTTTATTGATCATCTGCTCAGATTTTCTCCAGAAAACGACCCATTTGACTAAAGTTGTGCGTTTGACCTCTAGGATTAATCACCACTAATCTAAGCCGCGTCGTGCCTTCAACAACCCACAGCTTCTTTTCTCAAATTGAACACTAGCTGGTGCACAGTAAGCGGGAAATGATAGTCAGAGCCCCGAGCCTGGAATCTGATAGTTTGTCATCTGGATAGTATTAATTTCCCACTGGGAAGAAACTCATTATTTCTGACTTTATCTGAGCGCTGACCTCTGGAACAGTCTCAGGAACGTTATTAGTTTGAGCCCATGTTTCCTTTTCTTTTCTTCTCAGCATGAAATGGAGGACCCTAAACGGCAGTAAATACATGACTAGTGAGGGCACAGTTCAGGCTAATGAATGGATACACAAAGCTAGTCCCATTCACTTTTAATGTGTTACATAAAACACAATTCTATTGATTTATCACAGGCTACATTTCAGCTTTTTCTCGCATTATAAATGGTGAATGGAATCAGAAAATGATAACACAGTAGATGACTAATGGTCAGCAAACCTGTTATTCATTTCATACACTCGTATAGGCTCACAGAGTTTCACTGTCAGGGTTGTGTAACTTCCCGTCACATTGTTGGTTCGAGAGTTCCAGAGATTTAATCATTAGAAATCTGGACCTTTTGGGAAGCCTCCACTTTACTAACAACCCTTTTACACAAATTCTCTAAGTCAGACCTGGTTAACATTCGTTTACGAATATGAACATCACTTCTTGTGCACATGTATAACATTATGCATATTACATACAAAGCCTGGCTAGGATCTTTCATGATTAAGCTTTTTTCCAAAACAATCTAGTTCCTTTTTCCGCCAACATGTGTGTCTTCCAAAAAGAAAAACATCATCTTCCCATGATTTCCTTTTTCCCCCCCTTTTTACATGTGTTGAAAACTTTGATCCGTTATGTGTGTTGATGTTGTATTTATCTCGTGTATCATAGTTTAACTTCGTTGGAAAGCTGCTGGGACCACGGGGAAATTCCATGAAACGATTACAAGAGGACACCGGAGTGAAGATGTCCATCCTCGGCAAAGGGTCCATGAGGGATAAAGGGAAGGTAAGATATTGATTTTTGCTGAAATATAGTGGTTGGGCATGTCCAATATATGTATCTATCAGAAGTAAAGGGCTTGAAGTAGCAGCAAAGTGCAGGAGAACATATCCAACATCTGAGCTGTAAGGGAGACAGATAACACCCGGAGTAGAGTTGACAAACTGAGCCCTCTGTTAGAAGTACATCATGAATGCAAAGTAATTAATTTCTTTGTCAAAGTCATTTATCCTGCTGACTCAGCCAAAGTCATCCGAGTGTGTACACAGACAGTCTGCTGGATCTAGTGTGCACGCTCTTAACAGGTCTCGGTGCACGGCTACAGTTACATTGCTATTATTACCGCAGCCTAAGATTCAGACACCAAGACGTGACAAAGGACTTGAGGTGTTTTCACCTCATTGGTGAAACTGGAGCCTTATTCCAATAAATCAAAGTTTGCTCACTTTTTGAAATTTCCAGTTCACACTTTGCAAAACAAAATACAACGATTCCTTTACAATTGATAAATAATATTTGAATCAATCAATAAATGAGATGGAAAGTTCATAAGTTTAAATTTCACCACAAGGTCCATTCAGTAGCTTTTGTAGCCCAGTTTTCCTCGGTTTGTAAGTAAATAATCAGTAAGTAAAATTACAATAGTCAGTTTAACTGAAATTGCTATATATTATTTAGTTCAGCATGTAAAAAATACAGATTTGTAAAGCTTCTGGATGAGTAAGCTTTTCTATGGTAACTAAATAAAGCCAAGAATTCATCATCTGTATGACTCTATAATTTCTTTTTTGCATCAATTTCCATTTAAATTTAATTGTGAGGCTGAAAGTTTGTATTCAGAGAAAGTCTAAAGGCACTGAAACGTTACTTTAGCGCTACATTTGTGAATCGGCCTTGGCTGGAGCCAGAGCTCATTTAGACTCTGGCTTCCTGCCACTAAGTTCTTTCAGTTTACTCAGTTGCTGCGTTAACTTGTCTTCCATGTGTAAAATTAAAGAAAGAGCTTCTATAACTGTATGCAAAATAACTATATATTTGTATGCACACAGTGATATGGTTGTGATATTGCACTGCACAGTACAACATGCATTATAACAATATTTAGTCAATCAGTTACTAACTGCCACCAATCACTAACATGGGGTATTATTTGTGTCCTTTTAAGATTTAGTTTGAGGGATTCATTTTGCTGCGTGCAACTCAAAGGAAAATAATAAACCCCTCACAGTTGTTCCTCACCAAAGGCCGGCTACGTTACAATCTGATTGGGCTTAGTGTTTTCTGTGTGCCATATTGATTGATTTGTACACTCTGGAGGACTGTGATAAGACTCACACGTAAAGCTCATGACTGATAGGCCGACTGCCGCTCCAGAAGCCGGTCACAAGGCAGTGTGCTGCTCACATAGCAAAAGTGCCATTAAGAGCACATTTCTGCCAGCTCATCCAGTTCATCTGAAGGGTCCATCTGTTTCGCCTTAAGGTGCTTTTTTTTTCAGGAATTCTACATTAGTGCAGCGTACGAACACATATCACAACATATGGTCCCCACAACACCTTTGAGCACGGATGTTAACCGAGTTACGGCAGGGATGCCACATTCCACCTTGAGTAAGCTAGAAACTAAACACTGCAAGGTTTAGAAAATAATACTATTTCGGAGTTCTTTCAGTCCATATTGCAGTTAAACCTATAGTAAAGTCATATTGATGGATTAAAAGACATCTTACTCCAGTCATTGTAACTGATTTATAGCTCTGTGTGTTGCTCCGGGTGTAAAACTCCCACAGATTTCAGCGACAAACCATTGAAACAGAGACACAATCACGCGCCCACATTCACGCTCCGATCCACAGTGACTCTCTGACATTGAATGGGAAGCCTGCTGAAATTTAAGGAGTGATTTTTAATTAAACTCCTCGATGGTGGGGAACTGTAATTCAAGGCAAAATGCTTGAACTCAATTGAGTGGCAAACTCGCTTGTTTTAACAGCCACCATCATCTTCTCGTTGAGCAAAGCACTCAACACCCAATTTTTAAAAACATGAAAATATGTCGAACGAAATCTTTTCAAAAATGAGAAAACACAAAAAGACAAAGGCGCCCACTTTAGGTTGACATCCCATTGGATCATTTGTTCAGTGTAGAACAGATTACAATGTTACAATGCAATTGGTTCCTTTAACAACACATTTAGGACTAAGGCATATTGCACAACTCGTAGCCTTGAAAGAGATTGAGAGGTAATTGCTCTTTTCTTTAATCAGACTCAGGAACATTTTCCATTAGGAGCTCGGATTGAAATCTGTGTTTACTTCAGTGCCTTCTTGTAGACGAGCTTCAGCTCAATGCCGCCTATCCAACCTCAACACCTCATTGCATTTTTTTCATTTTTTCCCTTTCTTTGCCGTTCATTCTTTGGAGCTCTCTTCCTGTTTTGGATTTGGGAGACATTCAGCCACCTCACATTCAATGTGAAATTATCATTGATTTAATTTTGCAGTGTTTGTAGAATACTTGGGTTTTATTTTGTTTCGTAACTTAGATTAAGTAAATCTGGAAACATGGTCAGACAACTTGTCAATTTGGATCCTTAGATATCTTTAGGTATCTTTTATAATTTATGGGAAAAAACAAATGGTCCAACACCAGCTGTTCAGGATCTCGTGTCTATTCAGCAAACCTGTCATTCTTCACCTGTCCAGCAGGAGTCCCCACCTGAAGTTGATCAACTCAGTCTGTGCGGATGGTCCGGCAGCTCCTGTTTTGAAAAACCTAACCATAGAACATGTGAATTTTAAATAATAATACAACTTCATTAGGCATGTCAGGCTCATTCAAGCTGGCTCGCCCAGATGTCCTTCTTCATGTTACACCATCCATGTTACGGCCCCAAATGTGCTACTTAATGATCATCTTTTTCTGGGGTCTGTGAGTGCATCCGTATTGGCCTGCAGTATGCCTTGCTAATCAACCACTTCACTGCTTTCCACTTTGCATTAATCCAGAGTTAACCAGAGATAAGCAGTGTCTTGTTTTAAAAGGGTGTGTGCCTGTAAGGGTCATCACACACACACACACACACACCCACCCACTACAGTATGGACACTTCTGGATTGGCCCACAAAGAGGCTGCTGCTAAATCTTCATTTCTTGCATGAACGCGAGTTGAAGCGGGACCATGTCTCTCTTTTTTCGACCTGTCAGTTTACAAACACAAATAGTATTTCACACTGACGTTTGTCACACACAAAGACACCGAGCAGCCCGGGGGGTGTCTGGCGGGGGAGCAAGACAACGACAGACCAAAGAGATGCACTGACAGCTCGCTTAGCGAGAGAGATCGACAGGAGACAAGCACAGCTAGGACAGCTACTAAACATACTGTTTGCTCATATCAAGCTTCTTTTCTCTCTTCACTGGATCCTCTCTGTAACAGTAAACATTGGCCTCACTAACACGAGTTGTGCATTGAGCTCATAGGATACTTAAGGGGATCTTTTAGGCCTTTGATTGCAAAGGTTATTATGCCTCTGGCAAGATCTGTCACTACTCCCGCTCAATCTATATGTGATGTCAAGTTTTGACTGTAACTAAATTTATTTTCCTTTTCTCCCTTCTAAAAGCACTATTGCTGTCATTCTTTCTCCTTTGTTCTTTCTCAAATCCATTTTGGCAAAAGTGGACTTGAACAGAATGCCATGTCTTTTTTTTTCATTCTGAGTCACAAAATGTCAATTAATTTACACATTTCATGGAGCTGTTGTGAAGTTGAGTCGGCAGAGGTGTCTTTACAACAAATCACAAAAGGCTATTTCTATTTCGGCAAAAAAAACCTTACAGCACCACAATGGCAGTTTGACTGAAATCTATCCGTCATTTTTTCCTGTAGCTGGCAAATAATGAGTAATTATTCTTAGAGGTGAAGTTATTCCTTACGCAAGTGAGGAAAAGTGATGAATGAATTGATTTTTGCAACAGAAATTTGTCAAAACTGTCTCTAGTTGTTGTTTAAACATTAAATGGCCATTTTATTAAATAACAAATGTATGTTGTATCCATAATCAATTTAGTTTTTGTATAATATAGCTACTGAAGATAAAATAGGCCATACATTTTCCAAATTAACCTGCAATGTACAATATAAAGACAATTGTCTTTCAAATAAATACCGGATGGCTCTTTATTATGCAGAGTTAGTACATGTTAATCTGAACAGGTTTGGAATATGGTACTTGCTATTATTAAGCAACACGTATTTTAGATTACAGTAAAATCTTTCCCTTGGTCTTTTTTTTTTCACAGGAAGAAGAATTAAGGAAAAGCGGCGAGGCCAAATACGCCCATCTGAGTAATGATCTTCACGTTTTAATTGAAGTCTTTGCTCCACCTGGTGAGGCCTATTCACGCATGAGTCACGCCTTGGAAGAGATAAAAAAATTCCTAGTTCCAGTAAGTTTAATACTTCAAATCATTTTTTCCTCCTAATTTTCAATCATGTTTGATACATAAACATCTGTCACATATTTGTATGGTTGTTGTACAATTATTTACCAAACAGGCTCACTGACACAAAGAGTTTAGTATCCACGGTTTGTTAACAAGTTTCTGTTTAACAGCCACAACCCTACACTCAATTCCCTCTTTTACAAAAAAATAATCTATTATTATAATCTATAGCAATTAAAGTGCAGTATGGAAAAAACTTGCAAGACTCCAGTGCCCGGAGGAATATGGTAATTATTGATGTGCATGTTGTGAACTCCTGCTGAGTTCAAATAGTAAATATTAATCAAGCTTTGCAAATGTGACGAGCCTGCTGGAGGAATCAGGCTTTATGGATTTAATGCTTTTTCCTTTACCGAGTCAACCTTCTTACCTTCCTGCATGCTTTACTTCCATGCAATCTTTTTACAAATATTGTGAGTCTCAACCCTCAGTTTTTGTGTTGTAACTTGAGAAAAGATAAGGTACTGGGGCTTATGAATTATTCTAATTATAGTGCAGCGACGCTTTCTAATTAGTGCGCTTACAGAAACGGCTATAATACATTATTTTTGAGTAGGTGCACATATTCAATAAGCTCTGACGGTTAAGGCGGTTAAAATGCCAGAAGAACTAATTATGCAGTGTGACTAAATAAATATTTAACTAACTGCTTGAATGCTTCAATGTGGACGAGGATGCACTGTTAAAACTTTCAATGCTGGGTTGTTATTATTATTTGAGTGGATCACTATTCAGTCACTATGTGCTGCTTAATCAGATCTTACATTTAACTTCTTTGAAGGCAACCCCAGAATATTAAGTGGAGTTTGAAAAAGGGGACAAATAAATGAGTTCAAATCAAATCCTAAATTCAGCTCATACCATGCCCACAATAAAATAAAAATGAAGACCGAACCATCTATTGGATAGCACGTGCTTGCTGCTCTTGGGAATTTGCAAATAAACTTCACGTAGTGAAACACAACAGGCATCTGTCAGTATCCATAGTGACGGATGTTTCCTGTCGCATCCCGGTGTTTCTTATTGCTTCACTGTGTAGGAACTGCGATGGTTACTGTGATGTCTGGGTGATATTTCCAGTAAATTGCTACTGGGGATCGTTTGGGTTGAAAATAATTGGCTTGGTTTTACCAACTTGTTGTTTTTCAACTTGTCATTTTTATATTTACAAAAGCAAAAATAATATAACTCTGTCGATTTGATTTGAATAATTTAAGAGGAACTCCACCAATTCTACACATCAGAGACATGTTTAATGGTTTTGGGGAGTACTACTGAATCAAATAAATAAGTTGTAATTCCCTTTGTGGCCCCAGAAGAAGCTCTGTGAAGTCTGATAGTTTCCTAACGTGACATCACAAGGCAAATTATCTGACATTATTTGTGACAAACATCCCCACTGCTTTTCTCTGCCGGGCCATCAGGAAAACTAACACTGCTACCGAGGCCAATCCACTCCTCCATGTGTGACATTATGCTTCAGGAACCAAACTAAGGTCCAGCAGGCAGAATCACAGAGACGTACAGATCCCACGATGCCACTTGTGCAGTTAAATGGCTTACAATGCAGGTTGAAGCCAAACGTCTGTAGCACAGCATGTGAGCTGAGGTGAAGGATTTTTGGTGGACTAATTTCTTCCCTTCATTTCATTTCTACTCCTCACTGCTGTCTCGCAAATTGTGCTCCATCCTTCTCCCAAAATGAAATCACTTTAATGTGGCACCACCCACGTGATGTCTGAAAACAAATATGTCTTAACTAAAACCTGCGTCCCTCTGGGCTCATTTTTATAAAAGAGGAAAGAATAATATTCATTTCATTGTCTGAGGAGAGAAAGCTTGTCTGAGCGGGAGCTCTCAGCTCTGGTGTCGAGCAAAATGTGACATGGAAATGCTGTCCGAGTAATGCAAACAGGAATCTAATCACTACAGTATCTACAAGGGGAGGGCGAGAGGCACTACAGAAGCTTCTGCTCTCAGCTGGATGAGCTTGCGGCCTTCTTCTTGGGCCAAACTGTATTTTGGTGGAGAAGAACGGGGTCTGTAGTATTCAAACCAAAATTGACAAGCTATTAGAGCTGTGTGTTTTGTGTTTGAATTCAATGTAATCTATTTGATCCATGGGGAACTAAAGAAAGAGCCTGAGCACCAACTCTGAAGTTTGGCCTGGTGTTGCAGAGGCATCTAAGCACAGTCCTCTGCATTATTACCTTCAGCAAAAAGCCCGAGAGAGCAGTCGTTCTTAACAATGCACGGCCAATTTTACTGCATTAAGAAGGAGGTGCAATTTGTGTTTACTTAAATAGAGCTCGACATGAGAAAGAATGTTTTCTTCGCTGTGCGCAGGTTGAACTGTGTGTTCTAGCAGTGAGACTCGGACCGCACAGAGGCAGCAACACGGACGGGTCCGGTGCGCAACAGGTTCTATATAAGTACCTCCAAAGTCGCACTGATTCTTCTCGGTATTCGGTAAGCACCGATGGTCAAAAAGCCGCAAATGAAACAAATCCCCCAAAAGCAGATCAACCAGTTGTTTTGTTATGAATTAAAATGAGCATATCATAATTAAAAGGGTATGTACATACAGTAGAAAATGTACCAAACATCGGATCAAGATGCAGATAAACAGCTGCTGAAGCTGCTTCTGTTCCTCTGGATCAACTGATGTGCTTTGGGAGAATGTCTGTCTGAACATCTGTCTGTTTGTTGCTATGCAGGACAGGGTGCACTGCGATGGTTTTTGAGACCTTCTTTAGAGGTTAGAAATACAGTATACGTTGTGGAATGTAGGAATTAGCGTTTTTTTTATTTTCCTTTAATTCATATGCTATTGCTCTTTTTATCATGCACCAATCATAGACCCACATACCAAGGCGGGATGTTTCGACTTCCCATCACTCTTCATCTGAGATTGACCATCCAAAAATGTTGTATTTTTGTCCAAAAAATGTTTAGGGATGTAAAAGCAGTTTACATTCATGAATGGTTCGGCACCCGACAAATGCTTATCAACGATATGTCAAGTCATCACAGCCAGCAGAAAGATGTGTGAGCAGACACACAACTCTAAGTTTAGCTCTGTGAAGGGTATGGTGTGTGTACTAGAGGATGCATGATCCATCTCAGTGAGCAAACAGTCTGACCTCAAGAAGCCTCAGCACGAGGTTTATCTTCTCATGTTAACTTTTACAAGCTCCGACAGATCAGATTTGCTTTGGATTTGCAGGCGGCATTAAAAGCCCGACTGCTGTCTTTCAAAACATCAGAACGCTTTAGGCCCCCATTAGTTCATTAACTAGAGAAGTGCATGTGCGCAGCGTGTCAAGTCTTTCTTCTTTCTCTTCTGTGACATGCAGGAGTCAAAGGCTGTTCATATGGTCTCTATAAGATAGATATTCATAAAAACAGAAAAAAAGGAAATGTATGCTGAAGTTTGGTATAACATGAGCAAGGTGTATGACAATACGGGCTGACAACTTTCAAAGAATACTAAATGCTAATACTAATGCCAAAGATCTGATTCAGTGCACTACATTCAGTGACAAACATGCAAATCCCACATTGTGAAAACGCTGCTGTGATATCCTCATCATTTAGTGTGGTGTAGGTGGGCTTGTGGTTAGAGATTGTAAAAACACTGTGTAGCATGAAGGGAACATGATAAAGCGAATAAAAGGTGAAACAATTCACCAGAACCGTAGATTATATTCTACGCGTGGGCTGCAATCTCCCTCGAACAGAGCCTGCAGACCCATTAATGGTCTGTCCTTCACTTATCGATACGCGCCACACACAACTGTATCTCATGCAATCGTGTGCAGTTCATTTACTGGTCGAATTAGCGCACTCCCAAACACGTCATTCACTCTCATGTTGGAAAAAGGCCTGTAGACCAAGAGAATTGTTTTCAACCCCTGAGCTGTCTCACATCTCTGGAAACAAATTATTGCACACGGGGGTCTAAGTCGTAGGTCCGACTCTACAGAGACCTCTATATATCTTCAATTATCTGACGGAGGCTTTCTGGGTTTCTCTTTTCAGCGCCTCACACCCAGTCACACAGTCACACAAGCATGTGGCTGCCACTGAGGGTCGGTTGCTTCCTCCGTGATTTTGTTGTCATTATATGTAAACATTTTTCCACAGGTATTACATTCATGTGTTTCCAGCAAATAATAATACTGTTTATCTGTCAGCAATGACGAGGTAATGATTATTGCTTTGTGCACTTCCCTTATCTGCTGCAAAATGGTCCGAATAATGTTTGATGCCGCGTTACGGAAAAATGAATCACACGATAACAATGTTCTCCACAACAAAGCAATCTGTGTGCCGACTTTATTTTTAAGTAGGTTCTTTTATAATTTGAATTTCATGTCCTTGTTAATTTCAGCATACTGTAAAGGTTTGGGAATGTATTAGAAAATCTGAGATTCATTTGGTAATTTTGGTCTTCCAGTCACTCGGAAGGCAATTCGTCCAAAACTGAAAATATCTTTTACCATTTTTATTAAATCATACAAAGTTACTGCTCTCAATACACCCAAGTCTCTTTTTCAGAAGCATTTTTTCTTTTTCCTACATCACTAATCACCGCTGCATTAAGTGTCCGGACATAAACGTAAAGACACATTTGCTCATTGCGTATTCAACCCTCAGAAATGCCGTATGGTACCTGTGTGCGTCAACATCATTTTGATTACATGACATTTGCTGCATCTGTTGCTCTCGGGAAGACAAATGCTCTTGTTTTCGAGACACGCTGCATTTTGTTTCCCACAGGACTACAATGACGAGATCAGACAGGAGCAGCTGAGAGAGCTGTCGTTGCTCAACGGCTCCAACGAGTCGGGCCGAGGGAGGAGCGCACAGGCGAGGAGCGCACGACCAGCAACCACAACCCCCACCGGGTAAAAGGCTAAATACAGTTAAACAGAGGAGGACTATAATCAGGGCACCGTTGTACTGTCATACACAGGTTGTACTATCATACACCAACTTGAGTAATGCTCCTTTAAATTAGTTGTGCAATCTACAGATTTGTTATTCACTGCGATATGACACATTCTAAACACAATTTTGGGAGGCATTGCTGTGAATGACAAAACTATTTTTATTTGATTATACCGATGTAGGCACCTTCATCATCAATTTCTAATTAATTGGTGTAAAATATTTTTTTAACTAATAGTTTTAAACAGTATGTGCCCTTCAGTTATTTTTTCCCCCAGTTATGTCTTCCTTATAACTCACATACTGTTTGATTTCCATATACTGCATTTCCATATCCCCTTGAGCTACATATACTGTAGCTCAAAGGTATTTCGGCATGTACGACCAGCTACAGAAAAACGTAGTGTTAAAGACTATTTGATGAGACTTGCCAAGCAGGCAGCAGCTCGTGTGAAGCGTGGGCCTCATCTAGCCTCCTTTTAAGCTTGTTTCTAGAGCAAATCGTCCCTAATCTACCTGAGACGTAGCAGTCCCTGAGGAGCAACCATGCAAGTGCAGTTTGCCATGACAGCCTGGCCTAATTCAGGAAGCAGGTATGGATGAGCTAAATCCATTCAGTAACACGGGACGCTCACATTTGTAAGTCACCACCACCACTTTTCTACCTAGATTTTCCCCTTATGGTGCAACGATAAGCGATTATTGTAAATCTCCATGAAAAATATGCGCCGGTAATTCTGCTTTGAGACTCTGTATTTTGGGATGACAATGGGCTGGTACCTAGTGAAGGATGTGCTGGAGGAGGAAAGGGTATCCGAGCCCACCTTCATCACGCTGCTGGTAAAATGCGAAGTTAGCAGACAATGGACGGCTTTGCGATGCTAAATCCGCCCTACAAACCCCGTGGTGTTCATACGGTTCTGACTAATGGACAGTCACTCCTCCGTGGAAGAAACAATACAGCTTAACGTCCTCAAGCGCCCCCATGTCCTTTGGCCACCGTGTCTCCACTGCAGCCTGAACGCAGGTCATTGTTGAGCAACACGCGCTGCGCACCGCTCCGTGGTGTTGTTGAAACACTGCACACGGTGACGCTCATGGGCCCTCTTTTCGTTACAAGATCTACCTCGGGGCCCGCGGACGTTATGCTTATCTCGCGTCCCACTGAATGACAACCTCCGACTGAGGCGGCCTGCGATAAGAGGGGTTCAACACATTTATCATTGTCTCAACTCATTTTTCTCAGAAATCTCTGCAGCTTGAAATGTTTGGAGTACAATGCTGAGGGTGAATTGATGGAATGTCTGTATGCTTGTTTGTTTGTTTTTAACCAGGGGCCACAGAGGCACAGGAAGGAGTGTCGCCGCTCGGGGGACGCCGGCAGCGACACACAGCAAACCCCCCACCGCTGTCTCAACAAGGGAGGCGCAGGCACCCAGAAGCAGGGGGGCAGCAGGGAACGCAGGATACAGGCCCCCGCTGTTAGCTGTCACACATGAATCATACGACGACTACGTGAGTCCAATCCTCTTTGCAGTGAAAAGTGAAAAATACAGCTGATAATGATTTTTCTTGAACTGTGTGTAAATCAGACTTGTTTAATCCCCTTTCATGTGATCAGAATCAGAATTAGCTTCATTCGCTTTAATCTCCATGTATGCATACATACCCTATGCATACATGGAATTTGACTGCGGTTACATGTGCTCTGTATTACAAAAACCTCTGGAGTCTTGCTTTACATGGCAAGGTAGGGCGTGTTAGAAAAAATAGGGCAAGCAGGAATTTAATTAAATTCTTGTTTAATTTAATCAGTTTTAAAGCATACCAAATTTTTAAAAATAATTTTGGATTCGATCCACCCTTGGTTTAAATTTATATCAACGCAATATTAAAGTCACCTTGCTGACTTAAACGGCCAGTGTAGAATTTTGTTGGATTTATCAGCCAAAATGGAATATAATAAGCATTACTATTTTTTATTAGTGTATAAAAACTTGAAATTAAAACCCAGCTCACAAACAGTAGGTCTTCTTCACAGACGCCACCGTGTTACACCGTTATTGTTTTTATGGTAGGTGAAATGTGGAAACTGCAGGAAAGTAAACAGCGTTTTATAGTTTGTTAAAACATGAAAACATAAACATGGATAAACCATTTCTACATACAAAAAGAGAATATTCTTTTCTGGGGTAGTACCTTGACCAGTGGTCTATAAAATCTATGTTACCTTCACTTAAAATAACATTCGGATCAGTTCAAAGAAATACTCAAGGCTGAAAGTATGCTGGTTTTTAGATCTTGAAAAAAGATACATCTCAAGGTCAATTTGAAAAGACGACACATGGTGAGCTCGAAGTTTCATCCAACGCCTTTACCAGTCTATTTCCTCAGAGCCTTCCTGCTAAGCAAAGCCCCCACGTGTGCTGGCAATTGAAGATTGGGATGTCTGCATGGGGAAATGCACAAGCGCAGTCTCATTACCAAACCAAATTGAGTTCTGATGTAGAGCCTGTATATTTCTGAGGAATAAAAAGCGAGGCATTTCTTCTCTTTGTAATTGGAGGTTGGAAAGAAGGATGGGAGCGCAGAGACTAGGGGATTATGGAAAGATGACTTTGTCCTGAACATTTCTTTCCCTCATATCTCACTTTGCAATTTTTTTTTCCTTCTATATTGCGCAATTTTCTTCAAGAATGTTTCCAGAATGTAGCGCGACCTCCTTATACAAAAAGTCCTGGTTTGTTTGCTTTTTGAATCACTGAGTTTACAAGATGCTGTACAATCCGCCCAAACACAACAATGCTTAGATTTCCCTTTGTTGTTTTTCTGTAGGAAAAAAAGCACTGTAGTGCACATGCTTATCATGTACCTGTCGATTTGACAGTTGATTGATGGACTTTGTCAAACTCTTTCATAATTGTTATATAATGGGAATGTCAATACATTTAATAGAGGCTGGTATTGATTTAGAACTTGAATAGGAAGCATGAGAAAGCTGTTAGTAGTCATGTATGATTGTTATGCCTCACTCAGTCATGACCAAAGGCAGCATGTTTTTCAGAGTTGTCGTCTATTGGACTGGTTTGTTAACACGGAACATCAGAAAGGTCTGCAGTGGGTTTGGGCAATAGAGGTCAATCCTATGTTGATCACAATCACATCTTTTCTGGTCAAACAATAACTAAATATCCTTCAAGAAATAACATGTTTTAACATAGTAAAACATGTCTTAATTCCTGGCATCTCATGTAATTAAGACACCCGGTGGGAGTTGCCCACTTGTTGCCCACTTGTTTTAAGTGAAATTACAGAGAAAAGAAATGAATGTATATTAACTCCCTTTACATGCATCCACACCATTGGTTTTGGGTTGAAGCAGTGTTTTGACATAATGCCCTGAAGGAAATTCAAATACAAATTCCCTGACCCTTTTTTATCAACAACGTTAAAGGATAAGACTGTAGGTATTTTATCATGTGTCGTTGTCCACAAATCCCTAAAAAAACAAAACAAACAATAAATGAATACTCAACGTTTTGTCTGTGCAGCCAAAGCCCGATTTATCTTAATCCCCTTTGCCATAGTGACCTTCGTAGTACCACTCGGTTGATTCATCAATACAATCAATATCATTGAGTGAAAAATGCATCAATTTGCATAAGCTGCACCCACCGGCAAGTCGCAGGAAGGGCTGTGTCCAAACCTGCAGCTAACAAAGCTCGCCCAGAGACCTCATGCGTAAACGGTATCACAGCAGAACAAACCTTAATGCCCGTGAAAGTGAAAGCATGCTGGTTCCTTCTGAGCAGACATTTCACTGTGTAAGTTCTTCTGCAAAGGAACATGGAGAATAAAGATGGGATTGATGGCGTGTTGTATGGACTAGGATCATGGCCTCAGTTTAATGTTAAAGATCAAACCCCATCTGGATCAATTCTTATCTTTTAATGTCAGAGCAGATGATAGAAGAGAAGAATCTTGGGCCTGATGCAGGATTCTCTCCCTCAGAGCAGACCCTGGATTCTACAACTTTAAACGCATAGCTTGGTGTTTAAACCTGAGCCCTGCAACCATACCGAGGCAGTGCGGGAAATGCCATAATGTGATTAAAGACAGAGGCTTTGGGAGGCTTTGAAGCAAAAAAATCTAATCTATCTACTGTGGGGAAAAAAGGACACCCTTTCCACATGGGGGGGACCCCCATATCATCTATTTCCTGAACATAAAAGATGCGTAAGATTCTGTATATTTCTTGAAGGAGAGCGGTTTCTCAGTCCACCTTTATGCACATCTGCTGTAATTGCTTCATAACAAGGAGTTCAGCTACACTGCTGAGCTCACATTTGTTAGATTTATTATGGAAATTGTCCATGCTGAACTCTCCTGTTTATTAAAATAGATGTGTGACACACACTTCCACACGTTTATTCAATAGAAGAAACACTCCGGTAGAATGTATAATAGTGGCAGATGTGTCATCACGGACTGAAGGGAAGAAGAATATTTGACATCTTTCTTTTATTTCATTTTTTTCTTTGAGCGTACATTGAGCCTATATAATCAATATTATATTGTTTAATTCCCTATTCTTGAAAGCACATTAGATCAATCTTAATTATTACACGTGTCCTTGACACAAGCTGAGAAAATATATTCAGAAGTAGATGCATACGTGTCCAGCTGACAACAAAAGGCTCGGACCGATTTGAATTTCCAGGTAACCAGTGGAGAGCAGCATTTATTCACTGAGACAAAAGGCTGCAAATCTCATTTTCCTTCCCAGTCTGCTGTGTGAGAGGAATTCACAGGCAGCTCCCTGAGAAGATCAGTCACTGTCAGGGGATACACAGGTTGTCAATTGATAAAGAAGCACAATGCTCAGGGCCTTTAGGGCCTCGCTGTCCTAATTACACCGAGCGAGGAATGCCCACCCTTATGTTAACATTTGATTTATTTCCTGTGACTTGTTAAAAAAGGCCGGCTGTAATTGTTTTTACAGATGAGAGTCTAACTCGAAGGATTGAGCCTCATTATTCAGTAGCCTTACAATTTATGCATAGCACCTTGTTGTCTGTGAATGCAGCATGCGTTGTGAGTCATACAGCAGAGAGATTAATCAGAGTGTGTTGGCGTTGTGTTTTACTTTCTTTGAGATTTTAGCTAATTTTAGGTTCCAGCATAAAGAACTTGGGTCTCGCTGCTTTGCTACTCCCTAACATTGCTTATCTGTACTTCCATCTGTGCTGCCACAAATGTCACTGGTCTAATTTGTCCTTAAACATTTCCATATATTGCTACACATATATATAATAGTTATTTTGAAATATGGTTTTCTAAATGAACCATGAATAAGATGCAAAACCAAAATGTAATGCACTATTTATTAGGACTGTGTATTGGCAATGACCTCACGACACCATCCGTACAAAATCTATTAATTACTAAACTCTGTGTGTAGGTTGAAGACTCCTGTCTGTATTTTTCTTGTATCTTGTATCCTGTAACCCTCCACGATAACATTAAAACCTAAAGAAACACTAAGTTGTTTGGCTACTTTTAGAAACTATCCAAGCTAGAACTAAACTAATACCTTCCTCCTGGTGAGTTGAATACACACACACACACACACACACACATCAATGTACATATATCTTATGGTATGGTATGGTATGCTGAGGCATGATGAGGACATTTCTTATACGCTTAAATGGAGCATGTCTATTATTAAAGGTCATTGATAAAACTGGATTAAGAACTCAGGTTTTACATAACTTTTCATCCCTGTAATTCTTCACATGATTGGAAGGGTTATTTTTAGAATATCCATTTGACTGAAATAAACCCTTCTGTAGCTTTACATTTACGGTCCAGCGTGGAGAGTTTTTTTCATTTGAGATCGCTGACAAAACAGCCAATTACTGAGATACGCAGGTCCCCGGGTCTTCTTTTGTAGGGAAAGACTCTCGCAAGGAAACGAGAAGTATTGGATTCCCTGAACAACTTAATCCCTGACATAATCCCCAACTTTAATTTAGTCAAATTCATGTTCACACAAATAAAGCCACACGCGAGCCAGAGCTGTTGAAATTAGCATCACCCCAAAGAAGAGAAGAGAGTGTGTAACAAACGCCCCGAATGGAAATTCCTTTGTGTCCTTGGCGGCGATGTGTGCGTCTGTTCTGGTGATACAAACGTTAATAAAACCAGCCACACCAAAAGGATATTACTCCAGCACAGGAATATTACGCTGTCGATACCACGTCTGCCGTAATCCAGCTTAATTATAGTTTCAACAAATGTCATTGTCCCTTGATTTAAAATGTATTCGATCTCTAAACAAAACTGAACAATTTGTATGCATCAGGGTGGGGCTTAATTTGAAATTGCGAGTCTGGAACCGATTAAAAGAGATTAGATCATGATGAAACGTGCGCACTTTAAATTCCACTAAATATCTTTCGGCGAGCAACAATTACAAGAGCAGACAATACAGCCGCTTTGGCCTTGCTCCAGTTGAGGTGTTATTCAAGTCAAGCTGCTCCGCCGAGATGGATTATCCCCGCTATCGTGAATAAACTGTCTATCAGAACACTGTGAGTACTCACTTCAGACAGATAGGTGCACACAAGAGCGTAGGGTTGCTTTAAGAAATCGTGCAGACCGGATGGAGTCAGAGGCGTTTGTGTGCATCTGTTGACCTACATAGTATCTGGCAAATAACAAACTGTATGGAAGTGGTTGCTGTGCTAGTAGCAGTATGTAATGTTTTATTGTTTCCTAACAAGATAGATTCCTCATGATGAATAGTTTATGATGAATGGTGCTCTGTACAGGGAGCATGTGTCCTCTAGTGAATTATCTTTCATTTATTTTCAGTTCAAAAGGTATTTTTAGACGGGATCTTTTTTTTTTTTTTTCTAAAAACAAAAATACCCCAAACCACTTTCTCCTAATTGAAAGCATATCAACTCGCCTCCTGATCTGGGTTTTGGCAGCAGCACAGTCAAAGGATATTCATCTGATTAGAGTAAATCAACTGAAAATGTAAAAGTTACACCAAAATTGATTTTTTTTTTAAAAGTGAGAGAAACACATCCAACGTGTCCCCGGTAGCATCGATGCGACTTGTGCTTCTAATACAGGAGACAGCGGCTGACGCTGAATCGATGATGTCAACATGTGTGCAGCCGAGGGAGGTGTTTACATGGAACAATTAACACCGTCTGCTCGAATTGTGCCAAAACCAGGTGACCTGCTTAACTTTAATTGAGTCCTCCACAGATGTAAAGACTCATTAAGCGGATTACTGGGGCGGATAAAACGGCGTGAGGCTACACGGATATCTGCAACAGGATTTACACTTCACATACTTTGTCCGTTTGACGAGAAAAAAAAAAAACACACGTTGACCGCTTGTTGCCCTCTCTTCTGCAACACCGATTTGAAACAGGATTTTTCTCCTGTGTCGGGAGAGAACAGTGCTGTGTGTCTATGAGAGGTGTACAATACCCTTTGTATAGGTGCTTCATCCTTCACGTCTGCACAGATACAGGAGGCGTCGTTGGAGCAGAGGCATTTACAAAGCACGTGTACACACATTTAGAAAGTCTTTCACTGTTTATTGTGGGCTGTGTTGCCATTTTTATTGGTATTGAACATGGCTGCAGTTACTCGCTGGCTTTTTTGTGCGTGTTCTTCGAGTAGCTGCTTATCAACGAGATCCATATTGTGGTTTGAGAAAGTGTCTATTAGGCTCCACTAGTCAGCGATGCTCTCCTGCAAGCCTTAATCAATAATCTCTGTTGGACATGATTTTTTTTTCCCCTGTTTTCTCAAAGTAATGGACTTTGCCTGAGGGGCTAAGTATTGATCGCTTTTTACATTTCTCCAACCAGTTAGACTGGATAGAGATGAGGAGGCTAACTGGGGGTTTTCTCACAGGGCTACGATGATGGGTATGGAGGGGAATATGATGACGAGAGCTACGAAGCATATGAGGATAACTACAGCAATCAGTCAAAGAGGTGATGTTTACACACACACACACACACACTGGGAAAAGAAAAGGCATGTTTTTTTCATATCACCATCTGTCGACAGGTACTTGCGGTACAACCCGTGAAAGGTCCACTGTGACCGGTATGACATATGTTCATTAATAAGAGATTAAGACCTCCACTTGACTTACTTTGTTTACACAGAAGATTACATCTGAAACCGTGAATTAGAAAATGATACCTTTGATTTGATGAAGGAGAAGCCAAAGGATATTTGTGTTCCTTTCTTTCAATAACTCACAAAGACCAAAACCAATGAAGCAACTCACAAGCATCATCTGTCGATCCAATACCTGATGTATCTTAGTCCCCTGCACCGTGGAGCTCCACTGTCATCCAGAAACCTTTAAAAACACAGCGGTCAGCAGCACTGCAGTTAATCCCACTTTAAATCCCTGCTGCTGTAAATGCCCATTGGAGCACCACATGTGCATTTATCCACAGATGAATGAAGATTTACACTTGTTTGAGGAATCTTTGCTAGAACCTAAGGTGCCCAGCAGCTTTTGGAAATAAATCAAATTATTAGTATTTTAACATGAATATGTGATCTTTTTTTTAAAGACGGTATTTGTAGATGATGAATAAAATATAGAAAAATGCCGTTATAAATACTTTTATTCCAATTTACTTAAACAAAAGAATACACTCTCTTTACTTATTTTACAAAGAATAATTTTGCCTCTTTTGCGCTCTGTCTTTTCAGCATTTCAGAATATTACGAATATGGACATGGGAACAGTGATGAATCCTACAACAACTACGGTAAGTCCTGCTAATTTTGTACAAAGCACAACTTTGATTCACACTCTTTTTACGAGTCGGCCCCAAAGTTTTACACCTTTTCTGACATTACAGGCCAACAATTAATCAGATTATACTGTATGCTATTTGACATACATTTGACCTCCATAAAACAACATCTGCAACCGATTCAGTGTGTTATAACAACTAAACGTTCCACAGCACTATCCTTGTACAAACATTACATTTAACAATAGCAACATTAACAGAACTTTTTCGTTATATGTAATGACTAAAATAAGAAAACACAATCTATGATCTTCAAAAGAGACTTCACAAGAAACCTCCTTGGGCCTCATTTAAAATCATTCCCGACGAGAATACAAGTCGATACGCTCCTGACTTCTGCAGCACTGATATTTAAAAGATGTTGTGCAGAGAAACAAAGGAAATCGCCTTGTGGTTCCAGCCCACTTCGAATCCTCGTTACCCAGGAGGCCGATCCTGCATGTATCAGCCCTCCTACCTCTCTGGCCACAGGCTGCATTTGACTCCAACAGTAAATGTGCCACTGGAAGCTCAGGGGAATAACCGACGCCTCTTGTAAAGGTGGAGTGTTTTGCATTTTGGATGCGTGCCCTCACGGCCTTACTCCAAAAAAGCCGTTGCTATTGGATTAGTAACCTCTGCTGTGCATACCACACAAGATCAGATAAGCAGAAGAGTATTCAAATGTACTCAAACGGTGAATAATGGAATTTAAGCAACAACTTAAAAGAAATGACCAAAAACGTCTCACAACAGCGGCGATAAGCTGGTCGCCACAGCGGGTTCGCGTGTCCATTCGTTTTCAGCACAATGAATTGTGCACTAGGGTGTTGAGGTTGGACCAAACCAAAAAACCAAGGAGGCAATGATTTGATTTTCTGCTCCATGAGCACTTTCTTATTCAGAAGCAGTGCAATGTGCCATGCAGCAGAGGTGGCCGTTTTTTTTATGTCATTTGGCTCTAAAGGAAGGAGCTGCTGAGAGTCAGATCTCAGTGTTGTTCCAGCAGAGGGCAAAAGGGTTTGTGAAATTAATTTTCTGTGGCGAGAAGCCTCTATAATGGCTGGGATCAAATTTCCCCGCTTGAATTTTCTTGTCTTTTTGGTTGAATGGGTTGTGAGAGGAAAGTAAACGATACTCAAGCTCGCGGCTTGACTTTGTGACGGACCGGTGGAGGCAGCAGATTTCCACAATGTGTGTTTAACTGTCTTTGCAGAGGAGGAGTGGGCGACCACCCGTCCCAGCCTCAAAGCCCCAGTTATACGGCTGACGAGAGGGGGCTACAGAAAACATCCCTATGGTAGATACTGAAGGTGCTCCAGATATGTGACCTCCAATTTAAAACTTTTTCTAAATATATTTTTTAACTCCTTATGAAATGTTGTAACATCTGCTTTTTTGTTTGACTCCTGTAGCAATTGAAATAAAAAAGAGACCCCCCATAAAGCCCAAATAAATAAAAATAATGTAACCAATTATTTATTCATTCAGGAGTTCTTTCTCGAAATTATAGATCAGAAATGAAGAGACATTCATCCATATTCATCCATGCACTGATTATGGGATTTTTTCCCTCATTCCACCCACGTCCATCTCGAAAAATTAACATAATCTTTTTGTTTTTGACTTTAAACTGCAGATTTTCTTTTCCAAGTTATGACTTGGATGTTGACAAATTACTTTCATTGTATTTCCTTTAATGCTGTATTTATTAACCAACACCTGTACAATATTTTTGAGATTAGAGATCCTGATTTTGCAGCCCACAACATGGGCTCAAAGTTATGAGCCTGGGATCCAGATTTAGCTGTGACACTGTGAGACATCCCACGGCAGACAAGGACACAAAAGTCAGACTTTTCACTATTTAGTTGCCCATGCAGTTCAAAAAATAGCTTTAATTACTCTCCTGCGAGGGCAAAAAGGAGGGAGAACCTCTTTTCATAGTTATTAAGAAAAAAGCGTACAAACCCAGCTCAGCTTATTGTGGGTCACTGAAAATGACCTAAAAGGCAAGAAAGAGTCTTAAACCAGAAAGAGCTGCAGAGGAGAACTTCAAATTTAAAAGGATTTTTTCAACCTCCATGTCCTTCCTCCATAGTTCATGTATTGGTCTGTCTGTGGGCTCAGTGTGGTTTAAGTGGCTCTTGTCCAGACTAATAGCTTAAAGTGAAAACATAACCTCTCAAGATACAGACTTTCTTTTTCTAGTCGCGGCTTTAATTTGTTGGAGGATTTGAAAGGAAAAAAAAAAAGAATCATTATGAGAACCTCACACTGCTCTGAACACAACAGATGTTTCCAGAAATGAAGACATGAATGCAAAGTGACTAAATGACCTGAACATTTCTTACAAATATATGTTCAGAAATCTAAATCAAACTTTTAGTTTCCCCATAACTAATTGTCATATGAACCTCTGGTGATTTCATTGTAAAACAGACTTGATACCACCAAATAAAGTTCAGCCTCAGTTATTCTGTGACTTTAAATTTGATGAGATGTGAGATCGTTATCGTGCAAAACACAACTCTTTTGTTTGGTTTGAAAGCAGTCATTAATGTACAGTGTGTCATTTATAATGCGTGCTTTGTCCTGTGTGTAATCTGTATTTGTACATAAAGCATTTAATAAAAATAACATAAACCTCTACACGGTGTGTAAGACTCTCTAAATAGGAGGTTATGGAGATATAAATTGTTATTTTTTTCATCTGCTTTCAGGTAACTGCTAACTCGTTTCATAAAGAAAGCCCATTAAACCTGTCCCAAATGACTAATTTGTTAAATAATTGTTATTCCTGCCCAATTGTCCTTGACTCTGACCACTTTCTTATTTGGAAACTAATAAATGTCTCTCCTTAATCCATTCTGTGGCGTTTTACATCATTAAACAGACACTGATTGACTGTGAGAATGATATGGAGTTTAAAGAGGTAAGACGTCCTCCTACATTATCAGAATATTATGCTCAGCGTTTGGAGCTGGCTGGTGAAAAGCCACACAGGATGCACAGTATTCACCGGCTGGTAGTACGCACTCATTGTGCTGTGTCTAGTACCTGCGACTCATCCATGTCTCTGTTAACCTCCTCTTGCCTTTCTCTCATTACACTTGAAAAGCTTTACATGCACTGTAATATTCCGTCATAGTCCATCACAGCGATTTTAATTCTCTTTTGTGATCAGTACACCTGAAGCCTGGCTCTCATTAAGAGTGTAGATCACGGGACTGAAAGGAAGACTAAACACTAAGCAGGTAATCCAAAAATAATAACAATAATAATAATAGTAATTTAATTAGCTAATGCTAACTTCCACTTAAAAAAAAGTAAACCTTCCCTTTTAACCCCAAATAAAAAAAACTCAAGTCACGAAATAAATAGTTCATACAGAATACAGCTAAACTGTGTTAAAATAAATAACAATAAAAGACACTAAAATAATGTCGGATAAACTTAACATCACCTCAGTGATAGAGATACATTCCAACAATTTGCTAAGAACATTACTAAAATGTTATTTATAACACCTTGAATTGGTTTACTTTTTTCACGGTGATGGAACGCAGAGACTGTTCTGGGATCTGCGTTGTATAAATTAAACATAACGCTGCATGCAGTCTGTGTGTCTCTACCTGTTTATTGTTGGTGATATATATATATAGAAGTGAAATATTCCTAATCATAATGTTTTGTCTTTCTCTATAGTTAACGAAACACACTTGAGTGCGATTTTGGTCAAGATTTCGGTCAGAGACAAATCTAACAGGTGAGTGGAATTATTCACCAGGAGTGTGTCACTTTGCGAGTACTGCAGCCCACGTGTGTCCAATTTGATTGAAGTGATTTACTTTTCGCATTTAAATGAGACGTAAGTCACAGGAAGCCGGCAGGTTTAGCTCCTTAAGCCTGATTGATTTCATTTTCCAATGTTAATGAGTAAGAGTTTTTTCAAAGACTTGATGATTGAAGACCGAAATTGTCCATTTATGTTTTGTGATTAAGAGTATTATTCCCTTGTGATTTACTGGGCGCACAATGTCAAATGATGGAAATATATTAATCTCCATCTCGATACACAATATCATGAATTCACCATAAGAGATCATTTACATCAACTACAAATGCTACAATACCCAGTTTTTCTAAGTCTGACATCTCATTAAAAAACACAATAAGACACAGATATGCAATTAAAATAATTGAAACAAGAAAATTAAAGGAAATTAAATATTACTTCAAATACAGTGTGATTTGATTTGAAGGTTAATTACACATACACTACAAGGAAAACCAAACCGCAGAACTCATTTATTAAATATAAATAACATTTACTGTACCTATTTCCTATTATTAAATTCCACTTTCTGTCAAAAAAGTGTGTCATTTTTTTTTATTCGCACCACTCATTTTTGCCGTTTCTGCAATAAATTACATTTGTGAGTATTTTTCACCCTCCCTGTAGACAGATACGTGCTGGCCTATTCATAATTCATGCTCTTCTTCTCACATTTTTCCAAAGGTGCAATTCTTTTTGAAAATGTATTCTTGGCATGAAACCGTAATTGCACACTTGTGCTGTTAATGCATAACAAGATTTATGAACAAAGCTGACCCAGAGGAGCAAGAAGCAGCACCAATAGTTTTTTTTTATTGGTGCTTAAGTGTTAGAAGATACACCCTGCTGTAAGGCTGCAATACGTCATGGCTTGCCATTTATCTTTCCTCAAATTATATGTAATGTAATTAATGTAGCAAGTGTTTTTAGCAAAACACCCACCAAATGTAATCACTCTTTATGCAATGTAGTCACAACTGCAAAGCATGTTAAGATGATCAATTTGAGGTAAGCAACACAACATTCAAGTCATTTATTTTCAAACAACTTAACTAAAATAGTGTGATCATTATATCATTGTTAAAAGAAATGGGTACATGAATATATATGTAGAGCTAAGGACTTTTATTTTCTTGTTGCAGCTTCACTGTAGTTAATACGTAACCAGGATCAAACAGATCTCAAACAGATGTGTCAATAGTAAGTCCCATCCGAAAATATTTTACTGTCTAAAGGTTTGGCATTTATTCTGAGCTGGGGAAACTAAAGACATTACTCAAGCAAATTGTATTAAATATATGCATTCAAGGGGACTGACCTACTTTTGTGAAAGCAAAACTTTACAAAGCAATTTCCTAATTTAAAGTAGAATAAAATCATAGCAGATTCTAATTATATCAGTCTTTTTCACATTTTATTGTATGATGATGTGCCAGTCGCATGGACATTGTAAACAAAATAATAGAAATGCTTTGTAGTGGGTCGAATTACTTTAAGTTGTATTGTACAATTACTACAATAACCTGCAGTACTGTAACACAACTCACATCATCCCCCCTTTGACTTTCTGCAAAACAGCCTTTTCTACTCGTACTGCTTCTTTCCAGAGCAGAAGGCAGAAGAATCTGTTCCCAGAGGACTGAGGACGGCACTCAGCCACCAGCCACCAGACATGCCATCAGTCAGGAGAGTGCCTGTACGTATTTCCCGTTATACACAAAGTATCTGTAAATTATTACTCCTTGGTCCCGGGCTGAAAAAAATGGTTTTTGAGGTTACATGAACAATTGCTGTGCCATCTTAATGCAAAATTCGACCAGTTTCTTTATTAGTGGAGATATCATGAAACTACCAAGACTAAAATGATGACGATCAAATGACTAAATGAACAGTTGTAAATATAATTTCCTCTTTTTAACTATTCCTCCGTCCTTGCTTAAAACCAACTCCTGTGTTTATTTGCATGTATGATCTTGCGTGAACAGTGTCTCTGAAACTCTTGTATGTATGCCAGAGACGCTCATGCAGGACTCGCCAGAATCGCTCTCCATTTTCATAACAAGACTGCTGCCAGCTCGACAGCGGCCAAGAGCCCAAATCTCAAAGCCCGCTACGGATGTTGATGCATTTCTTAAAGTGAACGCCACAGATAAAACCCTCCCATTCAGATTCAGGAAAAGGATAAACAAAAGAAGATCCATTACTCATTGTATATTGTCTTGTTTTGCACAAAGAACAGAGATTAAAGTGCTTAAAGTCTTTACAGCTGCTTTAACATCTTTTCGCCATTAGTCGACACGTGAATGCGGTGATTCTTGTCCATTAGTCTGCAGCCTCGGGCGCAATAAAAAGAACTGGCAGCTGTTTATTTTTTGCTTTGCCAAGTTCATCGCATTTGCTTACATTGTTAATGAAGCATTTACATTTGTCATAGAATACATATTAGTTTATTTAGTGAATCGCCTGCTTATGCATCTGTTCCCGTGCAACCAGTAAAGATGCATTCGGTCGGTATGTTTTGCACACAGAGATGACAGGAGGAAAGGTGATGGAACATGAAACACGATGGTGAAGACAAATGACTCACAGGTAAGGAGCTGATTGTGTTTATTAGGTGTTAATGTTCTCTATTAGAATAACACGCATGCCAATCATCTTTGACTGTGTGTTTGCATTTGATTTGCTCTGCAGTGAAGTAGTAGACTGAGTCTCGCACAGGCCCAACCTAAAAGTATGTCTTCCTTGGGGAAAAAACAATGTAAAAGTCTTCAACTAATGGATCTTATAATTTAACTAATTGACATGGGCTCATGTTGGATTGTTGAATCCAATTGGAGGTACTATTTCCTTCAGTCTTTACTTTGACTGATGTTTTTTCCAAGTGTGGGGTCATATTTGGCAAAAGGGTTGTAAGAAACTTATTGTCAACTCCCATTTACAGTATTTACAGAGTATGTTGAAAAAACAACCTTAACCCCAGTGCTTTACAGATATAAATAAACCAACATTTTGGGAAATCCTCACACGCATTGGAATGCCTGAACCACATCACCATCCACGCGTGAAGAACCAGCAAGAGAGAGTGTCATAGTCCCTCAAACAGTACCAAGGTACCACCATGTGCTTATGTTAATAGAAATCCCCATCTTGGCCTGGACATAGAAAGAGAGCCTTCCACAGCCAGCTGGTCCCGAGGTCCATCTAACTGCACGAGGCCTCAGGACAGCCCTCACCATCTGGCCCAGCCGAATTATAGCTTTAAGGGACAGTGTGCAACGTATTGGGGGGATATTGGCCAATATTGAAAATAATCCTCTTTTAATCAGTTTATAATCACACTATAGAATGGTTATGTTTTCCTGAGCTTAGCATTTAACATTTGTGTCTACGTGGGGAGCGAAAGGACATGGCCTTTAGTTTAATACGTTATCTGAAGGGAGGGAAGCATTACAGCATTACCTTACAGATGCTTTTCATTAGTAATGTTAAACATTCTGCTGTAATGTATTATCTCGCTACAGTGTGCATTTGCTCTGATCTACTCCACCACAGACAAACACAAACCTCTAGATGAGGATACAAGTTACACACTGCCCCTTTAATAAAATAACACAAAAACTTAAAACATACTAAGCTATTTGGCTCTAAACAAACAAATGTATATACAGCGGCAAAACTGTGAACAGATTCAGTGAGGACACAACCCGACTTAAAGGCCTACAGAAGACCGGTCCGGTCAGCTAATCTCAGAGATTTGGATGCACTTTCTGAGCAGCCTTAATTGTGTCAGCACCAACAAAGGAGTAAAATGCATCAGCACATTTTACAGCTGTTGTCCTTACAGCTCACACCCTTTTTTTCTTTTACATGTGAAACTATTAATGTCAAAACAATGAACGGCTTTTCAAATGTTGTCAATTGTTTATAAATGTCCGTAAACAAAGAAGAATGACTAATCTATACAGTAGCCCTAGAATACATGAACATACGTGCACACCTTTCAGCCCTCAAATCTTTTCTTTGACAGGTCGTCAGTGACAGGACGTTGAGAGGGGCTGGGGGGACCTCGGTGGGCCCTTGGGCCCGGCCTTTCCCTCTCAGGCCCCTGCTGCCACCCCTTGGAAGACAATCTCAAAGACGTTTAGACTCCAGCAGCGTGTCTACAATGTGCTGCCATCAAAGGACCACTAGGTGTGCTTCTGACAAGCCACTTTCTAAAAAAGAAAGGTTCATGTGAGAGAACACACACACACAGACACACACAGACAGAGTGAATGCAGTGCCCTTTGTGTTGGGGGGATCAAATGAGACCCCAGTCAGTGTCCTGGGCCCTGTGCAGGCCTCCGGACCACAAAAGCGGACCCAAAATAAGTTGCACTAAGTTAATTAGGGCTTTGGTGACATCACAGGGCAATACTTCAGTGGGGAGAAGTTGGCTCACAGCACTTTTGAGCATTTCGGACTTTGACGCACTGATCAGAGAGCAAGGTATTGTGGGTGTGTGGCACAAGGATCTGCACCGTGCCTCTGCTTTTGGCAGGGCCAGCAGTCCTCCGGTGAGCCCCCCCCCCCGCACTACGACCACCACCGACCAAGCGTGCTGCTGACTGACGCCCCATGAGTACGCGCTCCGTTGAGGGGCTTTGCGGCGGCGAGGGGAGCACAGAGGAAACACCTTGGTGATCCCAGGTAGCCCGGTACACCTGTTCTGTTGATTTGTGCTGCTGCCACAGACAGAGCACCAGCCGAGTGGGGCCTCTCTCTACTACGTCTGGGGCACCCTTGTGATCACATGACCTCTGTGGAGACTGGACCAACGTCATACCTCAGAATGCCCCTTACTAAAGAGTGCAATGCTGCTGCAATGAAGTCTTATTACTGAAAATAATATTTATCCATTTTAATGTCCATGTATGGATAAACGCTTTGTTCCTACAGAGTTTCAGTGGAGGCATTTCATCTGCAATTGTGAGAAAATATTGCAGAAAAGGGAAGTAAAATGACAACGAAATCATTAGAGCATAAGAGCTTTTTATTTCTCAAAGTCATTTGAAAATAAAATTTCAAAACGACTTTAATTTACATACTTTTGTCAAGTTATTGAAGAAAGAAGCACATATTGGCGTCATAATGGTTTAATTAATGCACTTTAGAGCGACGGTGTGTAAAAATGTTTTTCCTTTCTTGCGGAAGCAGGAGAGAAGGACAGAGAGAAATGCAAAACAATGTAATTGGCTTTGTGAACCTACTGTGTCTATCTTAAAGAAATAGTGCCCCTATATGTTCTTAACATGCTAATCTGTAAAAGCTGAGGTGAGAGAGGGGAGGTCTGTCTTCTATCTGCTGCACAACCAGCCAAAATGTCAGGGGCTCAAAGGAATGGTTCTACAGATTATTATACAGGCCAAAATGAGTAGTTTGACATTTTTGACAGATTCGCTTTGTTGCTGTCAGAGACAAACAGATTGATACCATTTCCTATCTGACCTTTGAATGGGACGCGACTGCGAGGCCAATTTATTGTCAACTGAAACAAACACACGCAAACAAGCAGTGAAAAGCATTGTCTGAAACTAAATAAGAACGATCCTTTAAGAAGGACTCAAACTGAACTGAAACAATAACGCCTGATTAAAATGAAATAAAAAATTTAAAACAAACACATTTTTGCTGTATTTTCTGAGCGTCATATTAAAGTTGATGGCAAATTGTGTCTTTGGACTTGAACTGCATATATATAGTATGTACAGTATATACAATATTTGGTTTTTGGTATTTGGTTTTCTCCTTTCAGTGTTTTTTTTTTGATTCATCATTTTTTTTTTGCTACCATGAATCGCATTCCTGATGGACAATATCATTGTTTACTTGGGCTTAACAATGCAAGTGTTACACTTTAATATGAAGAGGTCCTCAGGTTACCAAACCTTCCTTACAGCCAAAATCTAACCCAGCTGCCAGTCCACATGCTGTCGGACTGCAGCTTATTGTCCCTTCTGTTCAGTTTTATTATAGCTAGTGTTTGCATGAATGCTCGAAAGTAAAAGCCATCAACACTGGAAACAACAAACTCTCAACAAGACTGCACTTTCTCTCTTTTATTCCTGTTGTCATCTGCCATTACCAACGTGAGTGCACCCCGTGTCTGTTCCCGGTAAATGGTTCACTTAGTGAAGGCAACACGAACATGTTAGTTTATTTAGCGCGTCGCGTCCACTGCTGGCGTTTCTGCCAACTGTCAAAGCTGTTTTACGAGCTCAACCCGCCGCCGGAATAAAGTTCAGCCCGAAGACACAGCTCCAATGCATCATGTGACTGCGGTGATTGACAGAAGCAATGCGAGGATTCCACTGTAAATAATTGTTATTGAATGTTGTGTTCTCGTTCGTTCATCGTTGACACGCAAAAGAAAATGAATCAATAGCCTCGTAAAACAGGCACATCCCAGCCTCCGCAACCGTTGTCAGGGCCGACGAGTGAGAATGCATGCAGCGGATCATGCATTGTTTATCTGTTTTGGCAGAAAGGGGAAGACGGATCCCATCGAAACATCCACCCTTGATTCTTGCATTTGTTAAATTCATTTGCTCCGTGAAACACACCCCACACACCCCGTCACGCAGGATGGCTTTTATCTACCTCAATATCAATTGATCTAAGTATTTGAAACACAAAGTCACCGAAGTGGGTCAGGATCTAGGCGAGTCCCCACAATTGTTTGACTATGCAAAGCAGCGCACGGTTATAACACACAGCGTTTCCCCCGAGCCAGCGACGGGTACCTGAGCAAACTCAGCTCTGTTTAGACAGCTGCTGGATGAGCCAGAATAGAAAATGAGGGCTTATAAGCCGGCAAAATCTAAAAGGGTCTCTCCACCGGCGTGGCACTTAATGCAACCGTGTGCAGAGTCTGAGTTCTAGACGTGTTTGTGATGGTTTTTTGTTGTTGTTCTTGTTACGACAGCAGGCCTGGGATCTGAGCCAGGTGAACCAAGGTGAGGACGTAGAGCTTGAGCTGCGGTTTTGTTGAAGTTAAATGTAGACACATCACTCGCCCGCATCTGATCTTTTGCACAAAAGCCGGCCTCCTCCGGCTCATTAGAGCCATTTTTGGAGAGGAGATGAGTTTTGACGTGTTTTGTTGCTTTGTCGATGTTGATGAGCTAAGCAGCCAGCGAGTGAACCGGGCTGATTGTTTTCTACTGATGATGTATAGTACACAAAACATCGCCATTAAAACAACGCTGGTTCGACACACAGTTTGTTTTGGTTAATAACATTGGGGGAGATGTTTTGCAGGAAGCAGATTTTCTTAAAGCATTTGTAACAAGTTGACATCGCCCTTTTTAAAAGAAATTGTTCCACCAGAAATTGACAGGAATTATTATAACCATTTGGGCTCAAGGTGTGAGTCCCTCACAAGGAAATGTAAACAAAGCCTCTCTGAATAATGTCTTCAAACAGAGAGAGGAGTCTCTTCCCTTTGAGAGTATTTGCATGCATAATGCAGATACAAGCTGCTAAATACATCTCCATATTTAGAATACAAATGGAAATTTATAAATAAACATTATTTTCTTTGCAGCTGAGCTTCAGACACAAAAGAATTCACAAAAGAATTCAACAGGATACGGTGATGGTAGTCAATGATATCGTTAGTGATGGCAGGCGTCCATCACCTACAAACTATCCACTTAATAAAGATTAACATATATATATATGTAATATCAGGAGTTAATGTGATACAGTACCACATTAACTATGTTGATGTGTCCTGACCAAAAACCAGAAGCAAGTTCTGTGAAGCTGTCCATAGTGTGTCAAACGTGACTCGATAATAGTTTTTAAAAAGAACTCGGTATACATAATTAATGTGTTCCTTTCAATGATCTTCTGTTTTTAATGCCTTCTATATCTAAGTTTTATTAACTCAGTGTTCTTCATTTGAACAGCGTTTGCCTAAATAATGCTTAGTAGTTTATTTTGGTGCAACATGAAACTTGTTTCTGCAATGGACTTGTTTTGAACATCTATGGAATATTGATGGAGGAAGTTTCCATTACTTTAAAAGTCTAAAACGGCAAAGTTACGAGCAAATATGACATGTTGTATATTTATAAATTATGATTTTGTGATATTAACATAATTAAGCACCATGCCACGAGTGATAATGAGTTTACCACCATGCGGGGGTTCACTGTTCCATGGATCTTCTCACGTTCTGTGTGCTTTTAAATCTCACCCACTACTGCTTGTTATAGCCTCACAAGGAACAATTTGATCTTTTATCGTACTGTTTTTTAAATTTCTGGTATTACACCAGGTGAGCTGTTCAATCCACAGATTTCAATCAGCTTACAAATGACATCTCAGATTGTTGGCACCACGTGTGTTTCTCCTCTACTTCTTCTGCTGTAAGTATCCCGTGATTTACAGTGCAAGATGCTCGGCTGGATAAATGCCTCCGACAGGCGGGGCCGCGATGTAGCTGTCAAGATTTAGAGTCACTGATTCCCCCGATGAAGCCTTTTTGTTCTCCCTAGATTTCATCTATTTTCATAGCCAAGGAAATTAAACCCAGTTGTTGATTTTCGATCTGGATGACAAAAATACAAACGGCAACGATCGCTCGGAGGGCTGATGTTGGAGTTGATGCGTCCGGCTGACTCGAAAAAACAGCAGGATATTGATTCAGCCGTTGATTGTCAGTCGAGGTCATGTTTGAGTCTTTTTCTCCCTGAGTAGGGACTTTAATGAAGAGCATACAGCAAGTCTGCACTTTCTATAGGGAACTCTTTTCAGCAGAACAAGTGAAACTACTTAGTTTTGTCACATCTCTGCAAAGGACACTCGATGACAGTGAGCAACTAAACGGCACTCTAACATACGACAGCCCAACGTGCAGCATAACGGAGAATCATCGACTGCTTCAGCGGGTTTCAAAGGAGAGTTAATCCGTCAACTCTGCAGCATCAAACGTGTGTGTACAAATGATGGTTGATAACAAGCACTTTACACTTTGCTTATTGCACATGAAGGTGAATGCAACTATCCATTGGAGACATAATTCATAACTGATGCTTTCTACTGAGAAGCCAATCAAATAATAATGAATAGAGTAAAAAAGATCAGAGCTTTATTTTGTTTTACATTTTCAAAGGAAGTAAAACGCTTTATTTGTTTATTGTTTTCATCACCAACAGATGAGAAAACAAATCAAAACTTATTTTATTTTAACATGCACGTTTTCCTATGCATTTAACCATTATTCTTCCCTCACTAAATTCCTAATTTACCAAATTTGTATAGACTAGTTGGTCAAGTATGTGTAGCAAAGACTGCTGCAGAAAGTTCCCTTAACAGAAAGTCAATGTCTTTTTTTCTTTATGTATCATAAACAATACATTTTGTTCAGCAACATAAGACTCACACATTAACAGCACTGTCTTGAGTTTTGAATCATAAATATATCACTTCACGTTACCATCACCAAGCTAAAGTGTTCACGAGCATGATGACTTGCACTAGATTTAACTTCTCATAATGACATTTGTAACAAAAGTAACATTTACTAGCTAGCTTTACAATTGTTTGTTTTCCGGGTTAAATGCTTTAGCTCAATCTGGTATTACAGAAATATATCAAAAGGAAATCAATATACAGATGCATGCAAGCTGCATGAGAAAAGAGAAGGAAAAAGTTAATAAAGCTCTTGCACTACATTATTTATTTATTAGACATCTGACAGCGATCGTGCACATCTTTTGTCAGTTTTGGGGGAGGTAAGCATAGTGTGTGAATAGCATAGTGTTAGAATCATAAACACTCACAGCTCAAACACAACTGAATGATTTTTGCAGTGCTTCTTATTTCCTCGGTAAAACGCTCGAAGGGTTTGCAGCAGTTAGCTCCAGAAGTTAATTACGAGCTTACTTTGACCTCACCTTTTCGGTGCGGCGACCCGCGGGGCTTTGTTTTCGTTTTGTCTAAAGTGAAAGGAGTCTGCATCATTTCAGCATTGAATAAAAGGCAACTATGCAAGAACAGACACGTGTCAATGGGAAGAAAATGTTAACATGCCTTTCAAAAGAAATTATGTTTTCATGTTAATGTAATAAGTGGATTATCATTCTCAAATGCCACTTTTACAGATGTGCGGTTGCTCAGTTTGACTGTCTTGTACACAATTTACGTACAAATGCTGTGGCCAATAGAGCTGCGGTGGCTCGAGGGCAACCCTATATGAAACACAATTACAAAAAAGAATGAGTCATCAGTCGGGGTGTATACTGTCTGAGCCGTGTCAAGTGTTGACAGTCACTAATGTAAATCTGAGTTCCTGGCTCCAATGTGCACACGTGTGCGACCTTCCACAGCTAAGGCATCAAACTAAAGACAATTATGGGGCTTAGGAAAAATGCAGTTTTCTAAAGAGAGTGGGGCTGGAGACCCTGTGAAGATAAAAAATGCATGTCAGTAGTAAAAAAAAAAAAACAGCTCCCTGAGGGTGCAAAAGCTATGAACCACAAGAAGGAGATTAACCGATTTAGCTGTGAGCGAGAGGTGAGTTCGCCCCCCCCCCTCTCCACCAGACCATTTCTAAAATGCTATTTTTTTTTTAAACAAATGTTCCACGACAGGTGGGATTTAATGAAGAAAATAAAAGTGCCGCAGGAGAGGTTTGTTCTAACAATAAATCCGGTGATTTAAAAGGCACAAAAGCAGAGAAAATTGGAATTGTCCACAATTCTTAAAACAAAAGATTGGCTTTCAATTTTAAAATATTCCTTTTGTCAACCCGCCACATGGTCACGCCTACAGGAGGGACCACAACGTGACATCGAGGCAGCTGTGTGCTCTGATTCCAGTAACGGCAACTCATGAGCTCCAATAATAAAAGACGACGGCAGGTATGCTATTCATCTTTTGTTGACCTTAAATTATAAAGGATGGTGTGAGACGCAGTGCACTGTCACAGCAATTTATTGAGAAGTCACCAACGTGTTCCTCTTTAGGCAGCGTGTCAACATAGAAAATAAGACGGGACAATTTCTTTCTTTTTTTTAATACACAAATCAATCTCAAAGGGACAATCTGGTGGACTGCAGTGAATTCTCATCAATCCGTCAACAGTCTGTCAGAGATGAAATCAAGGAGATTGCTCTTCACTCTGTTTCCCCAAAGCTTTTCCAATTCTTATCTCCTGTCTGAACGGGGCTGACACCGACCTAACTCCGTGTCAATTCGTTATGTCTCCACCGACACTCCCTGCAGGGAGGAAGGACGGGCACTCAGCCGGTTGATTGTCAGGGCCATTATGTCCCCCCCAATATCCCACAGTCCCTGCTTCCACAATCCCCCCCCCCCCCCCCCCCCCATTAACAAGGGGCTTCGCTTTCCGCTTCCCCTTTGATGTGGCACACTCTGCTGCACATTGCTTTTTAATATGTGTGACTGAATCCACTTAACTGGCAGTGAGAGGAAGTGAGAAGACTGTTTTTCTGAAGTGCTGCGTTGCCTTCGAATGCCCCTCTGTTGCTTATTGATATGCGAGTAGTGGGTCTGCGTGCGCGCTACAGACAGCAGCCGGTTAGCTTAGCACAAAGAGTGCTAACCGGGATGACCAACCGGGCCTGTGGGACCCCCCCACCCCGTTACACAGCCGTCATTTTGAATCAGGAAACGTTTATTGCCATCATATGTCAGACATACGTGGAATTTGACTTGGTGGTTGGTGCATGACGGAAGACAACCGACAACAATAATGGACATAACAGACAACGCAGTGCAGCAATAAGATAAAAATATAATAAAATATATGCTATGGGTTAGTACGCTAAAGCTATGGATTAGTAAGTTAAGAAATAAAGATAAAATACAAAATAAAAATAAAGGTAAAGTGCTCCAGCTAAACAGAAAGTGAAAGTGACAAAGTGAATGTGAACTCAACCAAACCCACGAAAATCTGTCCACAGACAAACTTCTCGCAGGGACACTTCTGTGGGAGTAAGATCCTGTAGTAAGGAACCCCATGTTGCCATGATGACACACACACACAAACACGCGTACAACAACACTAGTACCGTTATGTAGCATGTTCTGTAGGACGGTAAATGCAGACGGATGAGTTGCATTTCCAAGTCAAATTTGGATATAAAACAGGTTGGTCTCGTTACATTTGGTCATAAAAGCTGAAATAACTCAGGGGAATAATAACTGCAACATAAGCCGCCTCCTCAGTCAGGCAAAATATAGTGGATCAAATAGATGGTCAGTGTTTACTGAGCAGATAGATCCACAAAAATGGGAAGAAGGGGAAAAAACAAATTACATGTTTGCGATGCAGCGATTTTAAACCTGTTTTCCAAAGCAGGGTTTTATTTTACCAACTAATTCCCCTCTCCCACAGTTTTTGTCCGACACAGAGTCTAACACGGAGCAACGGCATGGCTGCAGGTGAAGCTTCGAAAGAGTACCCAGCTTGTGAGTAAAAGTTAATCACATGAGCAGCGGCTCCCACATCTGTCAGGTTAATGAGATCAGGGAACGCCGAGGGGGACGAGGGTGAGTTTATGTAGAGCCGCGGGAGGTTCGCCTCCACTTTTATAATATAACAGGGTCGTCACATCTGGCCAACTTTGTGCTTGGAGAGACAACTTCCTGATACATGCCAACGCAGATGTTTATTGTGAGGAGATCCACATCACACTTAAAACACGGGCAGGTTTCACATGAATCAGACAAAATGCTGATGGGGCCGTAACCGATGGTTCCATGTGATGTTACAATCAATAGCAAACGCCATCGGGAGACAGTAGTGGACACTCATCGATCTCCAGATTTCAACCAATGGAATGATGCCAACGGGTGCATACTCCACATGGTGAATAAGCCTCTTCTAGGAAGGACACATGCTGAGACATCCATTTGTAGCTACATTTTTTATTTCTCACCAAAAGTAGCATCTCTGATGCCTCTCGGTAAGAACAATCAACTCCGAGCCACACCGCGTGGTCACATTCTGCAACTGGTTTTACTGGTTTTAACAAAACACTGTGCAAAAACAAATGGAAGGAATGCATGACTTCTAATCTACAGGTGAAAAATTAGAATATTGTGCAAAAGTTCATTTATTTCAGTAATTCAACTTAACCGTCTACCAGGACATTTTAGAGCACTTCATGCTTCCTTCAGCAGACAAGCTTTATGGAGATGCTGACTTCATATTCCAGCAGGACTTGGCACCTCCCCACACTGCCAAAAAATGTCTGAGATTTTGAATTTGGCGTTTTCATAAGCTGTATGCCATAATCATCCAAAATTATATCAAATAAAGGCTTGAAATATCTTACTTTGCTTGTAATGAGTCTATATAATATATTAGTTTAACATTTTAAGTTGAATTACTGAAATAAATTTACTTACCAGATTTCGAGTTAGTCCTACGAGTGGTAGGTAAAAAATGTATCTGATTAAATTTGACATAAATGTCCCAAACACAATCCCAAGGCTCTTATTAACAGAGAGGAGCAATGTTTTTCCCAATAAAAAGCTTCCTTTGGCAGCGAAGTAAACATCCAAGTGCTGTGTGTTCAATATATTCCAATGGGACTCATGGGGGACATTTGTGTGAATCTGCAGAATAAAGGAGAGGAATGTCAGCCCCTTGCTCTCGTAAATACACATGCATTTGATGGTGGATAACATTCGCTGAATAAAACACAATAACTACAGTTTGGGAAGTTTAGTTAACATTTTCTGTCTCTGGACAGTGAGATTCAAGTTACTCAGCATCAGTTTTGGTTGTTTACAACGCTCATACTTTTTTTTTTTTAAACAAATGACAGTGATCAATGATCTAAATATCAAATGGCTACTATTCACACCTCAATTCGTATCACATAATCTCTATATTAACACCTTATAACTGTTTTAAGGGATACGACTCCTGACCTCAGCTATGTATTTCTCCCACACAGAAACCGAGTGCAACATGAAGCTGTTGTTGCTTCTAGACGCTGTTACTAATTTAACCTCTGTCAGGCTTTGCTGCAGATCCGCTCAAACTTTTTAATACCTTGAATAAAAAAAGAATTCCCAAAGATTTGGCAGGGAGTCTGCCGCATTGAGGATAAAGTTTGACTGCAGTGCAGCTAATTTGACAAGAATCCCCGAAAGCCCCAAAATGAAACGCTTAAACCTGAAAAGCTAATACTTCATCTAACCTGCACAACATTTTATCAGATCTGAGATCTGAAACGAAGAATGAAACGCTCGTTTGTGTGAGGCTGGTAGGCGAGATGTGAATGTTGGTGTTATGCAATCTTATGTGATCCTTAAATATAAACAGAAAAGAAAATGCACACAAATACCTCAATACGCCAAAGCTGCTTCAGGTGGGGCGTTTTAAATAACAAGTCAAACTGTAGTCCTCTGGGTGAAATGGAACAATGGAGTTAATGTTCAACACTACGGGCAAACAGTGGCGATATTACATATATTTTTAATATTCATTCTAAAAAAGTTGATGATGCTTTCAAACATACCGTAGGGGCTAATGTATCACCAACAGCAGAGGGGACAAAAATACAGGATGCCATCCATAAACAACACAATGAAGACCCAACAACATACAGTATCTCACCATAGGACCACCCAAAGGACAATGTAGAAATGTTACAGAACCCTCAAGTGGAATAAAAATGACCAGCAAAACAAAAGAACCTCATACTTATTAAAATTGAACATGTAATCCAAATGTCTGTTTTGAATAACGACCGAAGTGCTCTTAGAATGGGGTTGAGCGTGTTAATGGTTCCTGAGTCCGGAGTCTCCCCGATGCATGGTCTCAATTATGCATCTAATAAAACTAGGGTTCAATGAGCCGGCAGGACCAGTATTGTATTGTGTAAATGATACCATTAAATAAATAATTCACAGGATCCCTAATGTTGTCACATACAGTATCAGTCCTTCATGCACACTCATGCACCATTCAAATCAACCTGTGGGATGCTTACTGGGGCCCTGGCCACCGGAGCCCATTCATGATCTGAATATTCAAGGTGAACAAGGCACACCTGAGACAGAGCACAGCTGGTCCTGTGAAACCGCACTCTGTGGTGTGTCCTCCCCCCCCCCCTCCGCAAAAACGCAGTAAAAAAAATACAGTAGTGGTGCAGGGTCATAAAATGAAAGGTCAGTCTTTCATCATCAGTGAAGGGTCACCCCGCCTCCCAATAATTTAGCCCGACCGCTTTCATATCAAAGCAAAGAATGTTTTTAATTTCTCCAAGGAGATAAAACGTTTGTGAATTGACATTTCTTGTTCCGTTCCTTTATTGTACCAGAAGTTAATGCTTTCTTTGTTTTATATTGGAATTGATACCACCCATCTACGGGTTTAATGCAAATTGCCTTGAACATGAAATGTTTGCAGGATTTACCAGCTCCAGAGTGCAACACCCTCACAAAGCTTCACCCCAGCGAGAAGGTGCATCTCTGCATACAGATGCTCCCCGTATGTCCTCCATCACGGGCTCATGGAACAAATGTCGCAATTGGGTCGTGGATTAAATTTCTTGCCCTTGCGAATAATGCACCATCCCCAGAACACCTCTCGCCCATGTAATGAGGACTGGAAAGGAACAAAAAAAAAAAATGACACTACGGAAGTAAGCAAGGTGATGACTAATGATTGTGAATCCGTTAAGAGGGGATAAACACGGTCTCAGTCAACTGCCCGCGCAACATCTAAGAAAGCTCCGACCAAATATTTAACATCAAGCGTGTCTCGCTGACACCACCCTGGGAGCGCTCTGTTATAAATCCTCTCAGTCAGGCTCCATGCCTGCATCTTAAGACCTAGTTTAATTCCAGCTACGAGCAGCTCTGGTGCGGGCCGCGTGTTTGCTGACGGACGTTACAACCATGAACCATGTGTGAGTGCGTGTCAGAGCCTTTAAAACAGGCCCAACAACATGTGCACATTTATTTTTTAGAATTTGACTTCAAATTAATGTATTCCCTTGACCTAGTGAAAAAACACTTCTATTCGTGTAATTCAAGGCCGATTAGATTAGAGGAGAAGCCTGCGCTGTCACTCTGGTGGAAGAAGTTCTTGACTCGAGGACGTTTTAAACAACTTTGCGCAACATGAGACAATATTCCAAAGAGGCACAATATAACTAAAAAAAAAGTTTATTTTTATCCATCCTCCTGCCAGCAAATACAATGACCTTGTTTCTGAGACCTGTGGGTAATATTCTAGTCATCACACCCAACAACGGCATCCCTGCGAGACTGGAAATAAGCCATGAGTCCAGACTAGTGTTGAAAGAATAAAGGAAAAGCAGAGAAACTTTTTTAAACCAGAAAAAAAGAAAAATACTATGTCACTTGCATAAAAAAATGACAATAGAGAACTTTGTTCTGACGTTGAAGTTTGATTTCAATACAAATGTCAAATAGAAAAATGTCCACTTTGATTCTGAAGGTCATGTAGAGTCACTAAAGAGTCAGCTGAAAATAGATTATGTACCCCCCCCTGCAATGACAGACGCCGCCCCCCCCCCCAAAAAGCAGAAAAAGAAATCAGGCATCTTGAAAGTAGGAGTCCAGGTCCTCCGTCATCTCCACCACACCTTTGGAGGCGTCGGCTGCGGCCTCCTGAGTCGCCGCCGATCCTCTGGTGGCCGGATTTTCCTGCGACCTTTGTGCAGCGTCCACCTCGCGCTTTATTTCCTTGCCGCCTCCTCCTCCTCCTAAAGCTTTCTGACTCTCTATAAAGTACTGGTTGGGGTGATTGAGCGAGAAATTGGCGTCCTCAATCTGCTCGGTGAAATGGAGAAAACACAGCAGAGGACAAGAGAAAATAAGAAGAGCGCTGTTAGTTTTCACAGCAGCAGCAGGTTGAGAACACATTGATCGATTGGTTTAATGTTGTGTCATCTAAGTGATGGTGATGTAACATCTGCTTCATTGAGAGGCAATGTGGAATGCTTTGCTAATTTATTAATCATTATTATTATTGAGAACAGCAGGCTTTCGTGACTAAATTAGTGTTCTAATTTAGTGAAAAGATTAAATGCCCTTTCAGGAAATAAAAATGTCACAATCCTTCATGAGGAGTAAAAACCTATGAATCAATTAACAAGTTCAAGTTCTTTTGGAAAAAATGTTTTCAAAATGATTAAATGTCAGTAAGTACTTTAAATGACTACAATGATTTGTACAAAACGGCATCAGCATCCTTCATTTGCTAAATGAAGTTTAGGTAGCAGTCATTTTGCTTTGCTGTTCCAGACTGTTGAATCACTAAAAACAATTCTTTACCAAATATAGATGTGATTTGTTTTCAGGGCAATTATGTGTGGATTTGACTACTTTCTATAGAAGTAAGATAACGTATCTGCGTAGGGCCTAATGGGCTGGTGATCAATACATTATTATAAAAAGACATAATTAACCGTTGTAGTGTTCAGTGAGATTTGTGTGTCAGCATAATGCTTTTCTCTGTGCATGAACAGCATTCATCAGCGTATTGGACGGTTTGTAGATGTTGATCTTTGTAAAACTTGCCAATGGCACATTTTTCAGCAGTTTACACAGAACCGTTCCAAGTGACTGCGTGCGTTTGGGTGTGAAAATAACATCAGCTGAAAGTCACTGCGTTTATGGTCACGAGCAATTGTGCTTTGAGTTTCAGACCGTGGTTCCTTTTCCGATTTCGTGCTCCTCTTAAACGAGGACCTTGAGTGTGACTGAAAGGGATGACGACTCAGGAACCCAAACTAAAACAGATGAAATGATAAGAGAAGTGTCCATGGGGGCCTAAAAAGATATAAATGCTATAATAACCCAATGAAAACATCTGAGGATGGAGAGGAGGACAGCTCTCTTTGCAGGGGATGGAAGGAGCAGACGCCCGTCCACATGACACCGGTAGCCCCTCTCACACCCTGCTTCCAATTAAATCGGCACTTACATTGTGAGTCAGCTCAAAGTACTTCTGGCAGGCCAGCTGAAAGTGCATCCCTTTAACCAGCTCCAAGATCTGCAACAAAAAAAGAGTAGATTGTAGAAGAAGAAACTGGTTTATACAGGAATAATTTCTCTTAGACCGTCAAACCTTACAGAGTGCGTTTACAGAAGATAATGTCATTGCAGCCCCGTATTCAAAATTGTTTTCATTGGCTTTTGGTCAACAACATGAATCATAATGACAGCAGTGAATTCGTCCTTCAAGAGATCATTGCAAATGCAATGAAAACAGATCACAGGCTTATTTGGGCTACTTGAGACATTCATGCTCCGATCAAATTTTGTAGAACTGCCGTTGGCGACAACTTTTATATTCAATTTTGTGATGTCCTCTTTTTCCCCTTTAACTCTACCAAGCTGAAAACAGATGGTGAAAGGAAATATTTTGAAGCCCGGGCCTTGGCTTCTTCACGTAAGAACTCTCACAATCTGGCAAGTTCAGGGAAACTCACCTGCTAACATGTCAAATCCGAAGCGTCTTCAGCATTCACTACGAGCAGGAAGACTTCCGTGGAATCTGCTTTTATTCTTTCGTTATTCTATATTACTGCTGCAAACATGCTCAACACCGGGACTGGTCTTAGATAACTGATGAGACATACTTCATGCAGTTTTATTATCCAATGGAAGACCAGGAGGATTTGCATATGAAACTCAAATAAATTAATGAAAAGGGGGCCCTAGCCGAAAAATACAAATTCAGATAAAAAGGTGTTTGGGGGGAATTTGACCTTTTCCCAACTTATCCTTTTGTCCGAATCTAATAAATGCCTTAGGAGATATGGCATGTGTTAATGCCTTTATTAACACACATCTTTTTATAAACCCGTTGCAAAAAATCAAGTCATAGTTGCAGAGAAGCATATAGTGATGGCTGGAGGCCTGCCGGCCCATGAGAAGCCCACACTAGACGGGACAGCACCCACCTGACTGATCCCACTGGCAGAAACTTTGTAGAACTGAAGCTTCTGCTTCAGCAGATCGGGGTCACTGTGACGGAAAGGACAGCCTACAAACATGAAATTAAAGTGTATTAAAATAAATGAAGACATAAATCCACAGTTGACGCGTTATATTGCTTGTTTCACTGATGGGGAGGGGAGTGAAAAGGTCCGTCATTAAAAATATCTGCATTTAAAGCGTCCCGTGGAATCTCCACCGTCGGTTTTGTCAGTTTCCAAGCTAAGTACTTAAACTAAAACGCCTGATAATGGGAGACGAGTGGCTCATCACACGGGTAATGGCTTCTTGCAACAGTCATCAACTCACCGTGATGGTCTCCTTGGCTGGGTGGGTTTGATAAAATCACCTTCATGCAACTGTAGGGGGTGTAGTCCGTTCGCTTGCCTTCTTTGCCAAACATGTGGCGGACGCTGTAGGCATATGCTTTGTCAAACTACGGAGACGAAGGGAAGCGGGAGGAGAGGAGGGAAAGGCATTAGCGAGGATGAGAGTGTAAGAGGGACAAGGTTGGGGTGAAGAGAGACATTGTCGTACATCATGTCCGTTCTGACAGGCTGTTTTGCTCGATGAAATATGGAGCTATTAGAGAGAACCTGCTGTACAGGTGTCGTCACACTCGAGATAGCTGAATTATGGATATTCTGTCCCCTTTAATTGCTTTTGACCCTTGTCCCGTTGAGTTCTTTGATACAATATGAGGTTGTTTTAAATTAGAAAGAAACGCAGGACCTCCTAACACCACGCAGCCATGCCCCTGCTATTTCTACCTCATCTTTGGAGGTAATCTATTGAGAGGATCTTCATTTGAAACGCGTTGCCTAGGAAAGGGTTGAAAGTTGTACGTAGCTGTAGCTGCTGGGTACAATAAACCCGTGTAAAGCGGAGGACACATGTCACATTTCAGAGTTTCCCCCGAAGAAATTTCCATCTAACTTTTTAACCGGGGATTCCATTTAGTGATCTGCCTCGGGCCGAGGAACACACAATCCAATGAGTCACAAAAGGGAATGAAAGAAATGGAAACAGATTTCACAAGGGTCTGTTTCAGTAATGTAAGCCACTATTTCCTTGCCCATTGCAATATTTTATGGCCCATTGGAGGGTGGGGCAGATCTTTTTGGTGCAGGACCCACTATCTTGATCTCAGTCAAACGATGCATGTGGCAGATTTTATAGCAGGAGAAAAAAAAGATTAGAGTCTCTGAAAAAGAAAAAAAGTCGAGGATCCCGGGTAATTGTTTAAATTAACTTTAAGCTGCCACATCGTCACAACATCGTCTGAACAGTCGGTTGTTCCAAAACAAAAGAAATCCCTTCATACTTTTTCATGTGGGTCAGTGAACTTTTTATATTTGCAGAGCTCCTGTGCAGCCATTAAAACTGATTAACAGGGACCCTGCCTTTCAAAACCCAACAGTAAAATGCAAACAGAGTTCTTCGACAGCAGTGCAGCAGAACACTGTCGCCATGACGGCTGCCATCATCACACGTAAATGTTGCAATAAAACCCTTGAACTTGCCAATGTGACAAGCTGCAGCGGCAATTCACAGATCCATAAAGTCTTCTTGAAGTACAATACATCAAATATTAATTATGTGGAGCGTCGGAGGATTCAGGGGGCTGTTTTCTGATTTAAGAGCCCCCTACTCTATTAAAACTCCTCCTGGAACTCCACTGGCACTAAAGAGTGTAATGTATAATGTGAAATAATTAGGGCATGAAAAGTGATACTAAGAAATGATAAACTAAACTCTCACTTCCTTCAGTATTTTTTTTTTTTGCTGGAGATTAAAGACGTAGTTTCACATGAGGAGATTATCGAAAACTCTTTCTTAAATCCTGAGAAACCCAGAAATAGATCACAGACATAACCGTTTTTTGCCATATCCTACAGACATTTGATTTGTCCTCAAAAACTCTATTCGGGATGCCTCTCAGAATCAGACGACGTACAAAGCAGCTCGCAGTTTGTTCACAACTCGCCCCGAATGCAACCCCTTCAAATACAATTTCCAACCGCGGTCCTAAACTTGAGCCCACATTTCAGATAATCCTGGATATACTCTCACACAGCTGACCTCCATACTGGGGGAATTTAGAAAAATGACGGGAGAGAGTCTAAACACGAGCACAAAGCGGCATTAAAAAAAGTAGCGCTCTTCTGGTGTACATCTTCGCTCATGGGGCTTCATCACTGCAACATTCCCCCCCCCGGGGACACATTCACAAAAACCTGAGGCTATGGAGACAGAGAAATAGGACACAATCAAAAGGATTACGTACGTGAGTGTGTGCATGTGTGTGTGTGTGTGTGTGTGTGTGTGTGCACTTGGCATGGCTTCTTAGGCTCAGTCAGTCCATAGTGACTGAGGAGCCTGCAGCTCCAATTCCACTTATATGTAATAAAATGAGTCACATTTTATTATCTGCACTCGGGGCTTTTTCTGAACCCCCCAAAAACAAGAACGAGGTGAGGGACTAGAAAGTGTGCTCAAATTCAGACGATGGATTTTAAAGAAAAGACACAGGAAACTTAAAAAAAATAATAAATAGACATAGACGTTCGCAACACAAAAGGGAGATATTTAAGGGCAACGGAGACAAATTTGAACTGCTGAGTCTGTAAAACACAGAAGGAGGCCTGTGCATCCCACCCAGTAGAAATATAAAAAATAGAACAAATATAACATGTGCAAGTTAGACCTGTTGTTGTGAAACTAGAGTACAGCTTTAGCATCATCCCCAATGAATATCCCCATCCTAATGGGAGCATGCTGGCAGTATTGAGTTAACAATGTTGTTGAGTACTTTTTGGCCTTTCTAAAAAGGGCAAAAGAACAGAGGAACAGGCTCTCCTTTCTGTCTTTAAGGAAGCATTAAAAAAACGGTGTACTTCTGTAACCAAACTTTAGAGCAGTTAATATAAATCATCTAAAAAAACTTCCATTGTTGAAAAAGACCCCAGGGCAAAGCTAGAAAAATGGTGCCAGTTTGTAGAAATGAATAAACTGTAAAACAAGCAGTTCCAAAGCAGTCCAACCCAAAGGGCAACACAACACACTGACATGTGATCCAAACACACCCTCTTCTAAATGAAAAGGCAAACTTCTGTGGCATTTTTTTTTTTTTTTTTAAATCGAGTAGATCAAGTTGATTTCATCAATCGCCCCCAGTCTAATATTACACCCCCTCTTCCTCCAGGCCTCTCTCGGGCGTTGCTGCCTCCCATCGCGTTCCTCGGTTCCTGGCGCATACTAACGAGCCGGCTTTGTGCAGCGCGGCACAAAGCGAAGCCCCTGACTTAGCGCATACATCACGGTGAGAGCTGCAATCGGTCACCAGCGTTCCGCTGCTCGTCACGCCCTCCGCTGCAGCTCGTACGCGGCAGCCACGCAGAGGTGGGGCGCCAGAGAGGGAGGCAGCGTGGACTAAATCTCCTCTGGTTGCCATGAGGCTCTCACTGAGGGGGCCCATCAGCCGACTGGAGGAATGAAGGAATGAAGGCCCGATGGAGTAAGTCTAGAAAGGGACTCATCAGTGACAAAGCTGGACAAAAGGGAGATGGGGAATCTTCCAGCTAAAAACCGTACAGAAGGACTGTGTATCTTTGTGCATCAGATTGTGGTCATTATTCTATGCGTCTTCACATTATAACTAGGATCTCTCACCAGGATGCCAGGACACTTTGTCTGGCTGATGCAACACAGGTCGCCGGACTGGAAAGAGTGCAGACCGCCTGGGGTGACATGGCCGCTATGTGATCTACTACTACTACAAATAATTATCTAAAAGACAACACGGCTCGGGGATCAAGGCCCACTGCACACAATGCTGAGCCAGATTACTGCACTGGATCTCTTTAACTCAAAATTAAACCATGCCTTGGCATTCACCTCACACCCTGTGGATACTGCATCTTTTGATAAGCACACAAAACAAAACACACTGTGCGTTTGCGTGTGTGTGTGTGTGTGTGTGTTTTTAACACAGGATGGAATTCTGTTTTATCGGATCTGTTCCATCGGGTGGAGTATCCATCAGTCATTCCTGACTCCTATTTACATAAAGAGAAGTGATTCTCTACATGCAAAACAAATTACCTTACTGTGTTGCTCTCTTTTTTTGAGAGACACAATATGTGAAAACACTTGAGTCTTTATTAGGACTGAGTGCATGCACATAGTGCTGCCAGGGGAAGCTGGTGACGGTCACTTCATCACAAATAAAACCAAACTATCTATTGAAGTGTGGAACAGCTCTGCAAAGGGTGAGGGTCCTAAATTCCACTCATCTGGTGTTCATAAAAAAGCATAAACTTTTTTTTTAAATAACTGGAAAAAAAGTTTTATTGGATTGTACCTAAAAAAATGTTTTTTAAAAGATGTAAGGTTAGTAGATAAGATTCCCCCTGGAGATATGTTCTTTTTTAACTAGTGCATTTTGAGCATGGGATGAGGTCGCAGTGAGCACTAAGCTCACGGCAGAGATGGGGACTCGAGTTTGAGACTCGGACTTGAGTGCGACTCGAGTCGCACACACATCCGTCCTCGAAAGACTTCAGACTCGACTCGAGCTTTGGGACTCGTGAGCATCTCTGGCTCACGGCCCTACGAAGCTGCACAGTTTGGGCTGTTTAACCTGACAAAAACAATAACCTAAAACACACCACAGCATTCATGTCTTCCTTACCTTGTCCGCATCCACTTTTCCTCTTATGAACTCTGACCTCCAGAACTGCAGCGCTTGCTCCAGGGAGAGGCCGATGCCTTTGAGGAAGAGGCCGTACTGCATGCGCCCCCCGTGGCGGAGGTGGTGGTTCTCCCTGAGGGACTGGTGGAGCTGCCTCATGCAGAGCGGGAAGGACTTCCCTGAAAGCTGGTGGCAGACATTAACCAATGACTACCATACACATATGGACTTTCTATGGGGTACATTAACTCTAAAGTGGCACTAAATACACTTTATTTTCATTTTCAGCTCTGTGGCAGCAGATAAACAAACCATATAATAGAGCTTCACATTCCGGGAGTAGATGGTGAATGAAACTTACTGAATCAATTTGATCCAAGGAAATTTTCCCAACATTCTTTTGGATGCTGTAATCCTGTCCCACATAGGCGTGACTAAAACAGGAAGGCATGGATAAAAAAAGACCAGAACTGTTACAAGTATAACTGCTTTAAAAGCAATAAGGGTTGTCACAAATTCTCATATTAGTTGAATCTGTGTTTTCAAAATAAATGTCGAACCGCTGCGCTGCAATTCGGGAGACTTTTAAATCGATGACTTTGGCAACCCGTCGAGTCCTATACTAAAGTGCTTTGCATTACCTTGTGCTCCTCCTACTAAAGAGATTACCGACCTGCCCACTAATCTAAAATATTCTGCCCACTAATCCCCGTCAACAATCAGGCAACTTAACTTCTTCCACCCGTGTATATTCATATTCTCACTTTCATCTAAAAGGAAGATAAAAACTCACTTTGTTCTGAGCAGCCCTCCTTTGCCATTGAAGTAGAACTTAACGCTGCTGCGATTAATCCTCTATTTAACCCAAACTTGAGTGCTTTTGCTGAACGGTAACATAAGCATCTTTAGGCCTGGACCCCATATTCCCATGTCTTTGTGGCTAGCGGGAATCCAACTCTTTAAATCGGGCCCAGCTTTGAGCGAGAATGCTGCAGACAGCACACACAAAACTGTAATCCATCCTGGCAACAGGGCACCATCTATGCACAAAACAACCAATAATAAATAATACCCAAGCAGAAAGGTATGTCTCCGTTTCCCTAGTTTGGTCAAGCTGAGCCTCTAAGTGGCAAAATGAAGCACATTTAGAGGATGTAAATTGATTGGCAGATTCATTGTTTTATCCAACATGATAATGCCTTTCTTGTTGATGTGCTAAACTTTAAATATTGCAACTGAGGACTGATAAAGATGGGAGTTTTAGTATTTAGATGACGCACCGACCTTTACCCTAGCCCTCCAACATGCCAAGATAGAACCGCTTTAATGCAACCATTTGTGTCTGAGAAAAACAAATTGAGTTTTGTCCGCTTTACGTTTATCACAGTACGACTTTAACAGGCATCCAAACGATATTGACAAACATACAGCGCATGAGAAGTTGTAGGAAAACCTATGTGCCTTTTGTATAGTGTTAATTACAACATTACAATCTGCCCTTGTTGGTTTTACTCACACTGGCAAATCGTTCTTAAAATGAATCCTGCTAAATCTCTTCTTCTTTCTCCCCACGCCCCAAATGCAGACCTGACAAAGTGGCAGCAAAGTTCTTTAATCCCGCTGCTGCTTACCTGAGGTGGTTGAGGAGCGGTTGGAGGCGTTCATCTGAATGCACTGCTGGTAGCGAGCGGGCCGTCAACTGCGAGTGAGATGGACGTCACATGAGTGATGGTGAACAGTGCAAACACAGCGAGGCAAGTGCAAGAGTGAAGAGCTTCACAGAACAAAACATCTGCATCCACCCTGATTCTTCTTGTCTCAGACTGAAGACAAAGAGCTTTTCAGCCGAGTCTGACTGAATGTACATCCCTCCCAAACACAAGGAGCATGAGTCCATGTCAACGACTGCCTTGCACATACACAAAAAAAGGCTTTCTGTGGTTTTCTGCTGAGATGAACAGCCAAACAATAACGAGTGATACGGAGAAGCAGCTTTCAATTTCATGCCTTCCTAATGACACATTTACAGAAATGTCCCCTGGTCGTCCCCAGTGTGGGTAAATAACCATTATAGTAAAACACAAAGCAGTCACACTGGCACAGTTGCAAGCAAAATTGTTTTGGACCACTATTCCATCCCAACAGTTAGTGGTCCGGATAATTAACAGGAAATGCGAGCATGGCAGAACTGGACAGAGTTGCTGTTTTATTGTTTTTTTCCCCCCTCTTGTAATTTGGAAAGGACCATCCTGCTGTGTTAAAACAAATCAAGTGCATGCCAACGTGAATACAGAGGCACTGAGGTTCTATGCTACACAGAGGACAAACCAACATTTGTTATTACAGAATTTGGACACTAGATTGGAATCTACAGCCACTTTATGGTTTAGAAGAGATACCTTTCAGTTAGAACGGCACAATCTGCCATCGTTACTTTAGCGTGCATTTTAAGATCAGTATAGTTAGTTTAGAAACGTCTCACAATACACTATTGTGTAATTATATCAATCAAGCATATCCAAAATTACGAGTGACGAGTGCTCCAATTTGATCGCTGGCTAAACAGAAGCTCCTCTTTGTCATGAACACAGGTAAAAAAGACACTGATTCAAAGTGACTACAGAGTTAAATACAAATGGTCGAAAACAAAAACAACAAACAGACAAAAATGCTTCTTTGTTCAAACTGCCAAATATTCTTCAAAGAACAAAGCACTCTCGCTTCTGAGGTAGACTCAAACCGCTGCTTTGGAAAGGCATGGAGACCCTTTTGAGAACATAATGGCACACATTAGAAACACTGTCACCGTTCCATAGCTCGCCCACTTGAGAGCGTACGAGGCACAAATCATTAAAAAATAGAAATCAATGGCACTACGAGTCAGGGCTGTTTGTACTGAAAACAGGATTGAATCATTGGTTCTAGTATTAGTTTTAGAATCTTATAATCCATACTATATTGCCAAATAGGGTCTGCGTTATCGGGTCTAATATTTATGGCTGTTTAACAACCAAAAATGATAAGAGACAGGTGCACACTATTATGCCAACGCTGATCCCTCATGTTGATCTGATGCTTTCTCCACCGTAAAAAATGGAAATTCTAAAAAGCTGTTTCCTGAATGCAGTTTCCTTCAGAGACCCAGGTATATTTTATACCTCTTATCATTTTGGTGAATCAGATCGACTAAACCCGATCCTCCCTTTGCCACCATCAACATTCAACACCTTATGTCAATTGGGAAGGTCAAGATTCAAATCAGAACATGACTGATCTGCAAGACGTTAAATGGCCATTTTGTGTCCTTTGTGTGTGTGTGTTGCATTTAGGGGAGATTTCTTCCATGTCATAAACCTTTCGTGCCACTGCTCGTGCCTGTTGCCTAGTCAGGATGCAAATAGATCTTGGTTGTCTCCTCACATGTTTCATGAAGAAAGCCTCTGGACATGGAAACACAGAGTTCCATGTCCCTCAAGGCTCTAAATGCCATGCGCAAACATGCTGGTATTGTGCCATCACAGACCCCCCCTTTCACAGCCTTTAGAAGCACATCCCGCCCGCGGGGATAATGAGCCCTTTCATTCTAGCTGTCGCCATGTCACATGTGTGCAAATGTATTTCCCCCCCTATTTGAACCCTGCATTTTTTCAGTTCCCCCTCAGGGCACTGGAGGCAACTAGCACTGTTCCAACACATATCTATAAATCTATAGAAGATTGAAAAAATAAAAAAACATGCCTCAGTGTGATGAGAGTGGATTTCTGCAGTGACATTCAAATGGTGGGTTGTCAATTTGTTGTAAACAACATGAAAGCATAGATCCATCCAGTCACCTCTGGTCTAATGGTTAGGGGATATTGTCTGTGGGCCTTTTAGTGCAAATCGAGCGTAATTGAAATGCAGCGTGCATTCCTGGATTTGTTCCATCCCTTTATGACAAGCATAGCTATCGACCAAATTAAAGTGGTCAAACATAGACAAACAAATTCGTAGCTTTCTGTGATCTTATTATTAATTCTTTCTCAAACAACAAAGAGCTTGAAAACACTTACTGCTAGAGATTTAGATAGCCTTGTGCGGAAATCGTTGAGAACAATAGTGACAATGTCCATATGAGGGATGTACACGTAGCCGGCTTGGAGGTACACCTTCCTTGCTCGCACTAGATCCAGGGCGTCTTGAAATGGGACCTAGCAAATAAAACATATAGGTTAATATTTATTTTATATCAGGCCCATGTCCATCTGACCAAATATTGGCCCCAGATATACAAAAGCTGCAGAGTATGTCAACACGTCTGTGTTTTACTTTAACGTAATTAGGACAAGGTGTTATTTTTAAAAACAGACTGGGCAGTGCATTGTTCTTCTTCTCCACAAGTTATGAATAGTTGGGTTAACCTAATGAGAAGTGTATCTGTATCCCATTTTATCTGACAAAACTAGAGGAAAGCAGAAAAGCACTGCACTAATGTCATACACTCAAATCAGAAACAAAAAAAATCACACTGGATCTCTTGATAGTAAATGGAAGAATCACTTTGAATATAATTAAAGTAGGGTGGGGGATTTCTATCAAATTATCTGTTAAGATTAATAAAACAATAATTTATTAACATTCTGCCATTTCAAATACAAACCATTTATTTAAAATAACTAAGTCTGTTTTTTTCTTTCTTTATAGACTTAAAAATGTGTAATATAATGTACATGAAATGTGTAATGTGTAATATAATGTACATGAAAATGTGTGGGAATTCTCAACATTCAACATTCTTACTGGTTTAGTCGGACCGAAAGAAAGACAGAAAGCAACTCACTTTGTAGAATATCTCTTGCTCCACAGTGATTGCACTGACGGTGTAACTGGAGTTGATGAGTTTGTTCTTCAGACCGATCTTCTCCTCGACACTGATCTGAAACATTGTTGGTAAAAAATATTCATTTCAGGGAAGCGCTGTAGAGGCATCCCAAAATCAGTGTTGCACGGGAAGGCAGAGTTCATCCGATTAATGTGTTATTTCCTCCAGGCTTGAGAGATAATGTGTAGATGGATTGTTATTTTTCCTTAATATTCATCTCTCTTTCTTAAAACCTACCATAGTTTATTCCATAAATTTATATAAAGACCAACTTTAAAGTAGGAGACTAACTAAACACACTTAAGTGACTCATTATTACTACTGCAATTGTTAAAAAATACCATTTATGAACACTCATCATGTTTGACAAAAAAAAACATTTTCAACATTTGAATCACCAATGAAGGAAACCTATACGATACATGCTTTGTGTTAAATCAATTAAACAGCTCCATCTAGTGGAAATATAATTCAGAACAAATGTTACATTCCCTTTTCTTGGTTAGCTTCATTCTCTAGTTCTGAAGGTTTGTATAGATTTACAGTAGACATTATACACACTTGTAGATTGTATTGTTCTGATCCAGGTCCACAAATCTTTACATACATTCATCCAAGTAATATTCTAGCTTAATAGAGTTTAAAAAATGAACCTTCTGAGTTTAAGAACATTCTATAGTAATGTTCAAGTATTCAAACAAAGACATACTTACAGTGTCATATTGCAGATTATTTCTGTGAAGCAATTCAAGCTTTTGTTCTGAAGACAGGGCATTGAAGCGGTAGCGGAAAAGATCAACTTCCTGTTGTATAAACCACCGTCTCAGATCCTCCCTTTTCAATACAAATAGAAATAAACATTCATTCAGCAGCATTATAATTATTTTGTTATTACATTATATATTTGAAAACACAAACTCACGTTTGGCAGTAGGCGAGTCTTAGAATGAAGTGGGAGATATGGTCCTTTCTTCGTTTGTCATATTCACTTGGTCCAGCCAGAGCTTTTTTGTCATCCTTAATGGTTAAAAACAGGTCAAGTGATTTTAAATATAGATTTATTTTCCTTATTTACCTTACTACTTTTTCAGGATATTTAACTTGTTTGGTAACATCTTCATTGTTGGGGAACATTTCAGGGATAGATTTATTAAAGCGAGTTTTGAGGCTTTATATATACAACATGTATTCATTTCATGTTTACAATACCTGCATTCCATCTTCAAATTAGAGAAGGTTGTACAGCCATTGATGTCGATAATGTTTTCTTTTTTTCTTAATTTGAGTTATTCTTTGTTAATGCTATGCACTGATCAAGGAGTCATTTCCAGTTTAAGTGTTCTGTGACATAAAACTCAAAAGAGGGGGAGATGTCAGACAGGAGTCTAATACGCTCGCGCCTATAATGGCAGTTGTGTTATTCCTGTAAAGTGAGACCCACGGTGATCCATTAGACGTAACTAGGAAGCCTCTATTGCATTTATTTACTTGGCCTACCCACACAATAATTGAAATACACGTCTGTGTGATTGGTTTAGTGTACTAAATCTAAGCATCTAAGTGCAACTGAAGGCGCCCACAAATACAATGTAGTAGAAGCACATTTACCAGGCGCCTGTGTTCTCTTTTAAGCTTACAGTGAAAGTAATGAATTGGTTAACTGGCATGCAGAACTACCTTTACGATGAAGCTTTATTTCTTGACAGGTAGTAAATGTAGCACGGCTAAGGTGTAAAACTCTGATGTGTGTCATGCTAAAAGCATACTCACAGCGTCCGGTCTGTAAGGAAAGTTCAGCATTTTAGACTCAGCCCTCAGTTTATCGGAGTACTGACTGGACCCTTTCAGGTAGCTCACGCCCACATTTTCAACAGTCTTCAACACTGCGGGGGCATTAAAGCAAGGCGTTGTAAATATCAAGTCAAACACATTGAGAACGCGTTTCACATCAACTGCTTAGAAAGATTTGTCCGAGCTCAAAACAATCAACGCACACAGAACACACACACACAGTATAAGGACTTCTCACATTTCAGTCGATCCACAGCAAATGCCTCAAATTCAGCGAGAGAGATGTTTTCCAGAGGAGGCTCGCCGTAGAACTGCACAGGATGTCCATAGAGCTCCGTCTGAGGGTTGATGAGGAACTTCTTTCTTCTACTTAGAAACTGCATGGTCCCTGATGGTAAGAGAAAACAAAGATGTTTCCATCAGACAGTTGGCCACTGGTAGCCAGCATCCCGGCATATTTGAAGGTGGAGGACCCCCGATGTAGGAAGCACAACAGACCTGTGTGAGGTTCAATTAAAGGTTATACAAGTCATTCAGCTGGGTACCAGTTGGGAGAATAAATGAAAAGGATTGATTAGATTCTTGACGAGGTACCCCTGTCATTAATTACCAGTACATTGACCTATTTGGTCTGTAAAATGAGAGAGCCCATTTACACATTACTGCCTATTTGCTGTCACTGACACATTCCAAGAGGCAACATATTCAATTTAATTGGTTTTACTTTTTCCTGCAAAAACTTGCCTTTGAAAACTGCCTTCACTCAAATCAGAAAGGTACTTTAAGTTGTTACCATTCGACAGAGAAAAATCTGGCAAGTGAGGCAATATTGAGCCTACACGAAGGACACATAAATTGACACTAGCTTGCCATGGCCATAGCGGATGATGACACGTTATGGTTCTCACTTTGCATCTAAACAGCAAACACCGTATTAACGACACTTCACAGCCTGTGAAACAGAGAGTGTTTACAGCTAACTAACCAGGCCGTGTCGGTTAGTATGCTTTGCACTAACGTTACGTGAACTTAACTCACGCTAGCTAACGTTAACGGTGCTCAACGTCCCTCTGGTGCACAATGCTAGCTAACATTCAGCGGGCTTATCACGCGTTACACAGCACGTATCTGGGACAACATTTGAGATAATTTATTGTTCTTATTACCGAGAAGACGATGGGGGTGACTTCTTTTCTGCTCAATCCCGCCAAACAAAGTAGGCTGTTCAACGTTCGCGGGTAAATGATGACGCTGTTAGGAAAAACAGGAAGTGAAAACCTGTCGTCATGTGTGGGCGCTCGTTTAGTTTTGCCACCAGAACCGCTGTTTCATCCCGTTCAGTAGTGACTTCTACAACAAATAACACAGGAATAAATGTCACCCGTTTGTATGGTCACCGTCAGAGAGTTGTATAAAATATGTTGGAAATAAAACATGATTTTGGATTGAATTTTTGTTTTCTTTTCTCTATCGACTAATGTGCAACAAGAACTTTTCCAGGTGCATTTGTACAGCATAACAAACGCACCCAGAACACATATATAAACTAATGTATTACAATGTTTTCGTAGCCTTTATGTAATGAAACGCTCTCTGCAAAAAATCACAAGGATTGACTGATATCACATAACATTAACCCTAGCCCTAATAACTTTGGCAGGGAGCCGTCAAAGATCGAATAAATTAAAATAACTATTTTTTAAGTAGCTATTTCTAGGTTATATGTAATACGTAATACTACTCTTTGCAATTGCTCCATTTTGGAGTTTGGAGAAAATACCTGCATTTCTAACCTATACTTAATTAGAAATCAATATTTCTGAATAAGATATTAGATTAAGAACCATGACGAGCTTGATTTGGTTATATATAACAATACATATAGTACTTTAAAGTGCATTAACTTCACGTAAATATATATATAAATACAATGCTTTTACGCATGACTGCATTATTATTAAAAAATATGTATCCATTTGCATACTTGGTGCTACAGGTTAATGCATATTTTACACCAGCTGAGGCAGTAATGCGATGTTTGCCGATCGCCAAAAAAGCATCGAGCTGTAGTAGAAGAAGAAATTCTTGACACTGCTGCCTAGCAACAAACCTTCGCCAGTTAGCTTGGCTCGCTACTCTCATGCGCAACGCAGTTGGCGATGGCTTGCAAATAGATAGCGACGCCTTTTTCACCCCGTAAAAGTCACGGATTTTTTTTTTAGTTGTAGACAATGATTGAACTTTGCCTGCCACTTTGATGCGGAGAACATTCGACCCGTGCCGCCGTTAGCTGGTTAACGCTAGATATCATTTTTGGGCAAAGCAGAACGTTCTTTTCTCCTGAAAAAAAGTGGCTAACCATAGCTAGGTAACCTTAGCACCGGGGTGCTAGCGTCTCGCCACGGGGAAGAGAAGAGGAAACCCCGGAGATATGTGGTTGTGGTTTGATTAACTCGTCTGATGTTGGCGGCCACTGCATGAGTTGGAAAGTGCGTTTAAAGGTAAGCGATTGCCGCCTGTGTCCTTAATATAATTTCTCATCAGTACAGTCAATTCCTTCAGTCAGCTTTTAGGGTTAGCAGACTGTGAGAGCAGCTGCTTGGCACGTCGAGACTCTCCCATCCGCTATTCAACAAGTCATATTTTAAACAGGCCATAAGATTCTGATCTGAGGGAATAATGCAGAAATACACCTGCAGCAACAGTAAACCACAACAGAAAGTAGTACTTCTCACCTCATGGCATTACACTCACTTACTTGTATTCTTTCTGTGCTCTAAAGTAATAGCTTTAACGGCACCCAGCCTTTCGTAAAATAATTGTCAGTTCAGATGATTCCCAAAAGTTGACTGTTGTAGAATATCAGGCCCTTATCTCATGCATAATTATCTTGATTGCTCATTTAACAAAAATCAGAACTATCTAAATCGAATCCCATGTTTACATGTATCTCTTAACTCATTAACACATTGAGGTGCTTTCTGTTTATTTTAAGCCTCGCTTTGCCTGCACGTCGTACGGCTCAAATGCAGTTGATGAATAATCTCGTTGGCCGCCCTACATACTGTGACCTCCAATCTCGACAGGCTGTGGGACACGGTGGTCTCACCGTAGGTTGCCAGTATCCACTGGGAGCAGCTTTCCCACAATATTGTTTAGCATTGCACTCTGCAGCGACACACGCATAACTGTGGAGGGGCCAGTTGCTACGTGGAGTCTGCTGCTCTCTGCGCTAATGGATGGACAAACACACTGTGACTGGTGAATTTACAACAGTTAATTCAATGTGAGCGCACGTAACAGTTCAAAGGATAATCCCGGTCCATGCGTGTATGAAGCACTTCATTAGAGTGCCCTCCCTCACCAATCCAATCGTTGTGTGGATAGGCGGTAAATGTGACATTTGGCAGGCTAAGAGGAACATTGGATGCTTTTGGAGTTTGGACTGTTGACTAAACATTTATAGTCAGAGAATTTTCTAAGGCTCTACGTTGTCAAACCGCAGCAAAGGTTTTGCCGAAAAGCTCATCCAGTTGCTGTTAAATAATAAAAGCTAAAGCTTTACATGCAAGACATTCATTCTGGGAAAACTAACTAGTATTGGATAAGAAGCTTAGGCTTCATTGTGGCCAAAGTGACACCTTTAAGAGTTTTCTGCCTGATTTTTTTTCTTCTTTTTTTACTATAAGCTCTGTTTAGAAATTAAAAGGTTTCGGTCAAATTCTTGGACAGTGCAGAAAGTTTTTGAAAATAACCCAAACTTAACCATGGGGATGTTAAACCCCGTAGGAAGCTTATAGTCACTCTCAAGCTACTGTTCTGCTGGATGTGTTGGAGTATTTAAACACGTGTCACACATTAATGTTTGGTTTACGTTACACTTTCAGTTGGTCCATGTGTTTATGTCACGTTGCTGAAGCTACCCAGGCAGCAAACGGAGTGAAACGCCCCGACGTCCCCACCATGTTGGAGGAGGACATGGAAGTGGCCATCAAGGTGGTCGTGGTCGGCAACGGGGCCGTTGGCAAGTCCAGTATGATCCAACGCTACTGCAAGGGCGTCTTCACCAAGGACTACAAGAAGACCATCGGCGTGGACTTCCTGGAGAGGCAGATCATGTAAGCAGTAATGGGACATGAGGTTTACCTTCCTGTTTTCAAATACTGCCAAACATTGCAAGTTGTCCTCTTTGTTTCAGCGTTAACGACGAAGAGGTGCGACTAATGCTGTGGGACACGGCCGGGCAGGAGGAGTTTGACGCTATCACTAAGGCCTACTACCGTGGTAAGACAACCCACCCCCTCCCCCACACCGTGACAAATATAACCCCCCCCCCTACCTCCCCGAGGGCCGAGGTTCAGAGTTGATCCCTCACGGATTTGAACGTTTAATGGCACCGCTGACTTTTTAAGCCAAGAGGATCCAAAGATTGTAAACTCCAAACGGTTGTGTTGCATTCCAGGGGCCCAAGCATGTGTGCTGGTCTTCTCGACCACAGACCGGGAGTCGTTTCAGGCGATTGACAGCTGGAGGGAGAAGGTGGAGGCCGAGGTCGGAGATATTCCTACAGTCCTAGTGCAGAACAAGATTGACCTGCTGGAAGACACCGTTATAAAAAAGTAAGCAGCAGCTTAACTTCTATTATCTGAAGTCATACTCTTGAGCGGTAAAGCAGTTGAACGTCCAGGACAAGTTGTAACGTCTGTGATTGCGGATGGCGTCGCGTTTTACTTCCCCTGCAGCGAGGAGGCAGAAGCTTCGGCCAAAAGGCTCAAGCTGAGATTTTATCGAGCTTCAGTGAAAGAGGACCTCAACGTCAATGAGGGTAGGTAACCGAAGCCGTTATTCACGAGGAAGCGTGTCATTCGGGGTAATGCCAGTGTTGCATGCATGCTCTCTTTTTAGTGTTTAAGTACTTGGCTGAGAAGTATCTCCAGCGACTCAAACAGCAAACGGCAGAAGAGACCGAAGTGCTGCACTCAACAAGCAATAAAATAGGTGAGGGGGGTCTTTTTCTAAATCCTTTTTTTTTCTTTTTTTCTTTCAATTCATGTTACAGCTTAAGTTGTATTACAGTGCAGTGACATTACTCATGAACTTTGTTTCCTCAAAGGTGTTTTTAATACCACAACAAGTAGTCATGTTTGCAACCAGAACTCCAGCAACGGAAGAGAAATTATCACTTTGCGACCCAACAAACAACGGACCAAGAAGAGTAAAAATCCTTTTGGGAGCTGCAGCCTGCTGTAGATAAAATTAAAAAATAAATAAAAAGATCATTGTTGTGTTTTGTGGAGGTATCCCCTGAGATATCCTCCTCTCCACTACTTTAACAATCTGATGTTTAATCTGATGTGTCCTACGGTGTTTCTTCACATTTACTCCCTGTTGGTTCAGCCTAGGATCTTCATCAAAGATCTGCTCACAGAGCTTGTCCGTCCCTGTGGTCGCCTTAAGTAACACCACCACCAGCTGTAGCTACAGTACATGTATGTATTCGATACGACTGGACATACAATCCTCTCATTAGTCTATGGAACAGCAGACGTTGCACTCGTGTCCTGTGGAATTTCCTGTACAGGATTTTTGCAATCGCCCATCCCTGTGTTATTATGATATTTGAACTGTGCAATATGTTTGCATGTATTGTAGAAGATACATAGCTCATTTTGCACCATATTTTTTCCTTCAGCGCGACACGCTTCAAACTCTTCATACTCTTTATCGTGGACAAAACACTTTTGAATCCAGAGTTAATTCTCCGAGCAAAAGAAAAAGTATTTTTGTACCAAGTGTTGAGTGATATTTTCAGTCAAAATGTTGACATAGTGCCAAATGTCTTCTTTCTGAGCTGCAGTTAAATTTTAACACTACAGTGATGTGGATTTAACATTAAATGAATGGAATGTGCATATCTTTATAACCAAATATCAATAATTGTTGACTCAAAATAAATCGTCTACTTATACTCCACATTCACAGATCTGTTCATCCAATAATGTGTGCGACTTTTTGAGGTCAAACATTAATTGAAATCACCATCAGTTATTCTTTTTACTTTAGTTGTTGACATTTGAGGTATTCACTGTGCTTTCATTAGCTTTGGTAGAGCATAAAGGAACTCACTGGTAGTCCTCGGCGTATCTATGTATTCGGATAATGAGTTTCAATATATTTAAACATGGTGCAAGACTTTGTTTTTATGTTGTGGTTTTTGCTTCTGTAACATTATTCCTTTCTGTTTTGCAAACCTCATTCCTATGGAGAGTGTCTGTCCCTGTGGTGTGGAGCTTTTAGCTTGCAGGAATATTCAGTTTCTTCTCAAGACGTGAAAGTACAATCTTTTAGAAGGTACTAAAATATTCTGCAGATGAATTCTTAATACATCCAGCCTTGTTACAAATCTGTTGAGACACCAGTCTATTGAACACACACACACACAGATGTGGTAATATGGAAAGGTCTCAACATTTCCTTATCAGTAGTTTACCAGCTATTCTACATGCAGTTTCAATATGTAAGACCTCTGGGAATACATGTTTATGCACGTTTTTGTAATCCGTCTGAGGTTCAAACTAACTTTATTGTGTAAATCCCAACAGGTGCTTGAATTAGGTTGCAGTTATACCATTGATACTGAGATTGCACATTTCAAGCCTTTTCCTTCAGTTGTCGGTAAACTGTGTTGAAGAAAAAACAAAATGGTGGCAGAACCGTAATGCATGCAAGCCTTTTTTTCCACATCAGTGATTGTTCAACTTTGGCCCCAGAGCCACGAAGCCTTGTCCTCGTTTACATTTCCCCCCACTGACCATCAGTCAGCATTTTAATCCCTACTCTTGCTGTTGGCTTTTTTTATTCATATTGCCTGCACAGTGAATCTGTAAATACATGGAAGTACTTCCCACGGTCCTCTAATGTACAACATTGTGTTTGATTTGCCTTTTTACTTTTTGCCTAAATGGATTTAGCGCACTTTATCGTTAAGATGGCATAAGATCTTAAAGAACTGTAATTTAAGACTAACCATACTCATGTGCTGTCACTCAGGTGTCGTAATGATCTCTGTGTCTTACTGTAACTCTACTTTTTCACTCATTAAATTCACACATTTCAATCGACCAACCAATGTATGTATTCTTTCAGACTTACAAAATAACATTAATTGTTGTATTTTTCTTTTAACCAGTTAAAATAGATCTTGTGTACCACACAAATGTGCTTCTTATGTTATATTTGGAAAGGAAGGGAAATTGATGTTTATCTTGATTGAATCTCAATAAAACTTTACTTTGTTCTTGAGCATCCAGTGTGTAATTTCCAGTGACGATATCCCCCTTTAATGCAATCATTTAACCACAAATATGAAATAAATATGCTTAACTTTATTCCTGCAGAGGCTGGAAGTCAATAGTTGTTGTTGAAAGCTCCTGGAAAATCTAGTGAGAAGACTTAACAAGATATAAAACACATGGGGCTACAGCACTATGATATTATTACCCTGTTGACATTGTCATTTTGTCTGTAACCAGTAAATTATTGTTATGGGTCTTGGTTTAATGATATATGATACCAACAGAGCTCTTTCTGTGAAAACAGAATAATCTGCTTCATCGAGAATTTGTTCTTCACCATAATCTGACATTAAAACTGCGTTAGGCAAATAGGAACTCAACTCCACATCATTGTGTGATTAGTGTTGTGATTGTGGATGCAGCGCACATCCCAAAGTTGTATCATGTGCCCGAATTGTAAAGTGAGAGAGAAAAAAATAATAGATAGTTCAAAATGAATTTCATTGTTTTTCACACAGTGGATTTTATAATGAGCAGTGAGCAAACCTCCAATGGAGCACTCTGACATGTGTGCTGGTCTTACTTCAGTGCCCATGTGAACACACACTGCCTACTAGGCGTAGACATTACACAACCCATTATAAGGAAGCCGGTGTTGGATCATCTACCTTGATGGTACCCGGAGAATACTTATGTATGTTTGGCCTTATGGTTCAGCATCATTTCACCATAGTTGTATAAAGGGACTGGTCCTGCTGCGACATGTAGTCTCTATAAAGGTTACATGAACAGTTCTTGTTGGCAGGTTATATGGCACATTTTTGGGAGACAAGTCTTATTGGCAGCCATTTGATTTTGAGTCCTCCAGCTTTTGGTGATCCATGATCTTGATGTTCTTCTCGGCATTTTCAACGTTCCTCAACAAAGTCTCCAGGCGGCGCTTGATCTTCTTCTGGTCCTCCAGAGCGCAGCTGATCACGATGGCCTGAAACTTCTGGTCGATGGGGACGGGCGGCGCCTCGGTCACGCAGGCGGCGTGCACGGCCAGCAGCTGCTGCCGCCCGCTCTCCATGTCGTCCAGTAACTTCTTCACTATCCCGTCGATCACGGACGTGGCCTGGCGCAGCGCGTCCTCCTGCTGGGGGTTTCTGATCGTGCCCACGGAGATCTCCACGGACAGCGTGCGGCCCATTAGGCGGTTTGCTGTCAAAGTCAACTCTTCTCTTTCTCCTTGAAAAATAAAGAAAGAAACCCAAAGGTGAACTAGATTATGATGTGGGGACAAACCAAGACTTTAGAATTTTACTACTTCTTCATTTCTTTTTTTTGAGCAAGTGAAAATAATAAAGTTAAAGAGGAGATAAATCTCGCATTAGATTGCACCGGTTTGTTCAGTAGTGTCGCTTTGCATTGTTACTACTGCTTTGTATGGTGGTGGACACACTTAATATAGGAAATATTTGATTATTTAGATGTACCCTTCGTAGCCATCCAGCATTATTACAAACTAATGAACTTGGACATTCTCTTTTGTTGGGTGGGGTGAAAAAACATCACGTTTCCTCCGGATGTTCTTGAACATCACCACCCAACTCCAGCATAATATCCAAAGCGTGACCTCATCGGATCACAATGTCACAGTGAAAACAGAGCAGCTGCACAACAAATGACTAAAAAAAACAGTCGAGTACAACAGTGAAACAGGGTCGATCCGACTCTGTGATAGGGTCGGGATTAGGGTGCAGTCGGGCCTTACCAGCAGAGATGTTTCGCAGTTCCTGTCCCTGCTGAATGGACTGGATCATTTCCAGGATGAACTCCCTCTCCGCCTCCATGGACGCGGCGGTCTCGCGTAAAGCCTCCACCCTGACGGACAGACAGCGACGCGTCACCACTACAACATCTGGCCGAACACCAGCCAAAGTGCTATTTTACCACAATCACACTGAGCCCACTTAGTGTATTTGAACAACAACAACAACAACCAAAACAAACACGCGGTTGTCCGCGTCTTCTTTCTCTCTCCTCTGGTCAGTTACACGTTTCTCATCACAACACACAACGTAACGATAATGCCTCCAGCGGGGCCTCGTTGTTTCAACTGCACCTGATTTCCAGCTGATCCAAACTTTCCAGGAGTTGTCCGGAGCGATCTGCCATGGACATGGTCCTGCTGAACTTGCTGCACGCCGCTTCGTTCATTTTCGCCTGTATTTTCGCCTGAGCCATGACGGAGGAGGACTTGTTGGGATTTGTGTTGTTAACGAATCGATCCGGGGAGGAATCTCAGAGAGAGAGAGAGAGCGGTCCACGCTGTGCGGCTGACTGCGGTCCACAGGGAACATTTCCTAACATGGGCTGGGGCTTCCTTCGCTCTGGTCCTAACAGAAGATTCTCGAGAAGCACTGGACAGTTTCCCAAAATGCGGTCCGAGGACCGTTACGGGTCGCTGAAAGGCGTCGGTGGGGCCCAATGAATATTTTGATTAAACTGATCTCAGGCAGTTTGGGATTTGTTTTTTGCTATTTTTTTATATTCGAGCAATACTTGTATGACAATTTTCCCTAAAATGGATACTAGAATTTTTAGAAATCTCAGTGGACTTTGTTTTAAATGGTGAATTTTTAACCCAGATGGCAGGAGAAGAAACAAATGTCAGAAAAAGGCATCAGACACATAAAAACCCAATCATAAAGACCAGATGAAGTCTTCTGTGTGTACTGCGAATGTGGGCATTTGGCATTAATCCGGGTTAATGTCCATCGTATCACAGAGCCGTCAGCCTAAACATGAGTTTCAATATTCTCTGCATATTGATCTCTCGAAACATTTTTGTAGTTGGAATTTCCATCAACAACTAGAACTTATGAAAGAATGTATATTAGAAATAAATGAATAAACCCAGCTCAATCTGCCATGTTCTGCACAATTGAATGTCTCAGCAACTGGGATGCACAATTAACTTGTTCCTATTATAGTACAAACACTCACTGCTTAGAAAAGATCTTATCGCGATGAGTCACCACTATCTGAGTCAAACTAGCGAGAAAAACAAATTATGCAACAAAGTAATGAGGAGGATGAGAAGAAAGAAGAAAAAACAAGCAACACACAAAAGGTTGGCCCTGCTGCCTACGGTGCGTCCAATGCACTGGACCTTAAGTGTGCAATGAAAACAGAGACTGCAATTGGAGATGCACTGTGACCTCGGAATTCTGCAGAGTCATCGAGGCCATTTACACACATGTCAACACACCAAAGGGTCTGCAGAGGCCATAACTCCACAGCCACAGAGCAACCTTCTAGCAAGATGTGGGTGGTTCCCTGAGGTGGGAATGCCCGGTAATTATTTCTTCATATTGATACATTATACAAATAACTCATTAGTACAGTAAAGTTAAATGGCAACATTTATTTAGAATATTCTGAACACAAATACCTGGTACAAAACAATGAGTCTCAAATACGGAAATAAAAAAATAAAATAAAAAAAAAACACGGTGTGTACTCAATACTCCAGAAGGCTTCTTTTAAGGGCTTCTTCTAACTCTGCAAACGAGAAGAAAACTGTAAGGATCCAAATTGAATAAACACTTTAAACAACACCATCGGAAGAAAATACATCAAAATATTTTTCGTCCTGTGTTCACATTTTATTGTAATGCTTCTGATCGATCATTTAAATAATTTATTTCAATTATCAGAGCTCTCTGCAGTAAAATGTAATTACTGTGAAATTAGCATTAGTTCACTGGCAGCAGGTTATACATCTTAAACATTACCTCCTTGGCCAAAGAGAGTAAACAGATACCTGCTGATTCTACTTCTGCCTCTGCACTCAAAGACGGTTCATGGTTCATCTCCTCATCGGGTTCACCTGAAGCACATCACAATAAATAAGCAGCTGATATATCGTAGGGCGATCAAACACAAGCACATCGGTGAGGTTGTATGCCTCCTGTATTAAGGTAAGAGAGCCACACCGTGCATTTGCCTACTATCCATTCGCTTTTGTGGCGTGACTGAATGTTTGTTCAATGGTTTGTTGCTTACTTTCACATGCTTCACTCTCTTTGTTGGCGCGATCCATGTTCGAAAACTCCAATGTTTCCTCTTCAATTTCTGAAATATGACATATGTGACAACCGGATTAGATGCCGCTTGCAAACATAGCTGAAAATGCAAAAGAAGAAGAAAACAAGTAACTGATTTACCGTCGGCGCCTGGTGAGATCGGCACTGCATCGAGGGCTTTGACAGCTGGTTCTGCTTTCACGCCGCAGGGTTGCAGTGCACAGTGTCGGGAGTGATAGTGGGTATGGAAACCTGGTACGCCCGTGAAACTCTCCAGGCAGACCTTGCACTCCACGGCGAAGGCCCTGTCCGGGTTCTCCGCCGCGTGCTTCGTGTGGACGTGAGTCTTCATCCGGGCGAAGGAGGGCACACAGGCGCCACAGCAAGCGCACACGTAGTGACATTTTCCTTCGTCGGACAGATTCCTCATGCATTGTGTGTACGTTGCTTTCATTTCCGCTTTCCCCTTCACCGAACCCATGCACGGGCACGCCGGCCGACCGCCGCCGCCACCTGCCTCAACAACCTCCACGTCTTCCACGCAGTAGTAGTCTCTACTGTGTAGACTCTTGTAGTGCTCCAAAAACTCGCCCTCGGACTCGAAGCGCATGCTGTCGCAGAGGCCGCAGAAGTGGGAGCTCTGGATCCGCCCGCCGTGCTCGTTGGCGCAGTGCCGCCGGACGGTGGACTCCTTGAAGAACTTCTGGGGGCAGTGTCCGCAGATGAACCTCTGGAAGCTGTGAGCGCTCGCGTCGCGGCAGTGCCTGCGGACGTCCCGCTCGGAGCCGAAGGTGTCCTCGCACATCCTGCACATCCAGGTCCGCTCGGCCTCCGAGGGCGCCTCCACCGCGCTCCGCCGCGCCGCGCACTCGGAGGAGGAGGGCGGCAGCGGCGGCGGGTCGACTCGTCCGCTGGTGGAGGGCTTGCTGCCGGCGAGCTCCTCGGGCGCCTCCCGTTCGGCGAGGTAGGTGTGTCCGCTGTGGGCTTCCGTCACGTGGGCCAGGATGTCTTCGTACCGAGGCATTTCCACTTTGCACCTGCGGCAGTAGAAGAGGAAGTTGGAGAGATGAGCTCCCCCGTGGAAGCGGCTCATGTGCAGGCGGGTGATGGCCGACTCTCCCATCTGTTTGCCACACACGGCGCACTGGTGGAAAATTTGGTTTACAGCCAAGAGATGATTGGTGGCTGTGGCCTCCTCTGAGAACCGTAGACCACACTCGCAGAACCACGCGGCCGCGGAGTTCCGGCTGCCATTAACGCTCAGTCGTCTCCGTTTGCCGGAAGATTCTTCACACTCACGGCCCTTATTTGTCTTTTGAAAAGCTTTTTCAGGGCTGGAGGACTGCCTTTTCCTCTCCGCGTGGCCCTGGTGCTTTTCACTGAACCTGCAGTGCTGAAGGAGGGCTTTCGCCATAGTTTGGTTGACCTCCACTAGGTGCTGGGTCGATTCTTTGTGCCTCTCAATATCAGCGGGGCTGAAGAAGATTTTACAGCAGACGGAGCACTGCCCTCGCACTTGCAGTTGTTTCATCACCTGTGCAACCGTTTTATCAGCCTTGGCCACCGCGCAGCCCTGTCTGCAGTGCACACTACAATAAGAAGGACAATAAGGGAGAAATCAGTTTCACACCATCGGGGTCTTCTTTACAAAATGTGATCTTGAAAGACATGAATACATAAACACTCAATGAATCAAAATAAAACTTACTTAAAGTGAGCTTGAGCGGCCTGATGTGAGATCAGTACTTTGTGACATAAGGAGCATCGGACATTGAAGTGAACATCTTTGCACAAAGTTATGAGACGATTCTTGACATATTGTGAAACCGGAACCGGCAGTGCTCTTCCTCTGGTGTCTTTCATGAGAGGAGAAAGTAGAAGGTACACGTGATCTTGTTCATATGCCTATTGAACGCCTTCTTTAAAAGAAACAACTGAGACGTATAGAAATTTTAAAAAGGGTCAATAAACCTTACCATTCATGGGGAATGACTCTGTGAAGTGGTTTTTGGCTGACATGTGCTGAAGACACTCGTCTCGGAGGTTGAAGAGGAAGTAGCAGTCAGGACAGGCAAAACACACGATCCACTGGTGAGTCTGTTCCATGCTGTGACCATCGGCAACCAATGAGGACACCTGGCAAAAAAATTAAATGATTAAGTATTCAAAATAAAACAATGAAGATACTAGTGGTCATTCGCATTTAAAAATGTATTTCAAGTCAATAAATCAATTATTAATTTTTCAGAATACAGTCAGAAAAGTGTGAAAACCTTAAACTCAAGATGTTTCCTCCATGCTTCTTCAGTCGGAAACTGTTGACCACAGGCAACACAGGCAAAGAGGTTTGATGGGCATCCTCTAACGTTGATGGTTGGGTCACAGGGTGAGTGATCGAACCTACGCAAAAGATATTTTATTTTATTGCTGTATTCGTGTTTTTTCAAAAGCAGTACTCAAAGTGGGCCAGAACTCAATGCTACGTAGCTATAATACTTCTACATATTATTCCTTGGTGTACCGGGACTATTTCTCCTCACAACCTCTGCAATCGCCTTCTCTGGGCAGTTCAGAATTTTCCATGTTTGTGTATTCAAGCGTTAACGGTTCGTCATAACAGACATCCCACCATGTGTCTTTTATCCACTGTAGAAATTCAGAATTATTTTAAACTTCAAGCCCAAGGTATTACCCCTATGCAGAAAAGGATTACCTTTTAAGGTGGCCTTCAAGGAGAGACGCATTGTCATAAACTCGACCACAGTTGATCACTGGACAAGTGTGTTGGGTTGAATGGTTTACAGGGGAAGAAGCAGGTCTTTTTCTTCTTCTTCCAAATCCAGGATTGAACGCTCCAGGTCCAAGACCTAAATAAAGGCAACGATACAGAATAAAAATTTCTCTTAAAACATGATCATCTTTCAGTCAGCCCTGTGAAGAAAGTAGATCATTGACAGAGCAATGATCCACAATAACACACAGTCATCCATAACAGCTTTCTGATCCAGGCTCTTAATTTACCTGGCATCTTTAACCACATGTCTACACAGTGCTTGGCTTCCTGATTAATTCCATACGGAGAACTACTAACGGCCAGCTCCTGCTGTCCACGGGCTCTTTGAGAGATTTGCTTCTCCTGAAAGAGAGACATGAAAGAGATGAAATATAACAGAGCAGATTCTGAATCTTGTATTGCCTTGCCCTATAGGAAAGATAGACTAATGCCAGTAGTGGCATACAGTCACGGTTTAATATAATCTCTTTACGTCACATGAAGTATGATGCTGTGGAGTAATGATTTGCTTGCTACGTTCTGTCCACATGGAGGCAATGTTGCTACTACAACTGATCAGAACTGACCAGATACAGTAAACCAAGGCAAGAGAAAAGGTCTACTGAGCATTGTAAGTAACATTTCATCTTATTACAAAGTTATATAGATGTCTTACTTACATTGACGCTAGTTTGTGTGTGTTTTTTTATAAGGGATCCCATGGTGATCACCAATCATTTTGCTTTTAAATGCCAGATGAAGATGCTAGTTTAATTTGGTTGGATTACACCAGAAGTCTATGGACATATCTATGAGTTACACGCGTTGTCCGTTTGATTCTTCACAGTATGCCCTCTGGCATCTCGGATCTAGAGGGCAGCGCAGAGAGTTTAGACGCCTTCAGCGGGGCCTGATTGAAAGTATAAACGAATATTGAGACACTTTCAAACATGTGACACCTTAATTACAGTCTAGCGAGCTCACATTAGGATGAAGCAAACTTACCTTGAAGGCTTTACATTTATCTGATCTTTCCTTTCTATCCAAGGCCACCTGTTGTGCTAGCCTTTCCAGGGTAGATGTAACATGCGCTTTATGGCGGGTGATTTTATCTTCAACCTTTAATAGAAGAAAAGGGCAAAGTAACTTCACAAAACTCTGCACAGACACTATATTGTAAAAAGGTGTTACATTCAGCCACTTACCGTGCCTGCCGCAGATGAGCATCCCTCATCCTCATTATCACTCAGCAGATCAATACATTCCAATACTGGTTTGACAGTGCCCTCCTGAAGAAAGTACAAGACACTATGTGATTTAGCTTTATAAAACTCATACATTTATAAAGTCTTCAAACAACTGGTCAATCTCAAAAGCAAGTATAAACGAATATTGAGATAAACCAATGTGCTCTTTTTTGTAATTTATATATTAGCAGTCTGATTATCAAGGGGTTATTGCACAGTTAATCGACACAATGTCAAAAGGCCGAAAGTAAACAAGAACTACTGTCGGGTCCTTTGGACCTATTGATGTGTGCATAAGGTTAGTGGACTTACTGATACAAACTCCACTTCTTCCACCTCGTCCTCGTCTGCTCCAGTTGGAGAAGACATTTCTCTGAGAAAACATAACAAGGCCTGTTACCAATACGATTTAATTACCCATAAACAACGAAACGAAAAAGCGTTTAGTAACACTGACAGGAGTGTAACACCGGGCCACGTGACTGACGTTATTCGAGTACAGCAGTCTCATCCAGGAGACTTTGCTATTGCTAGTATTGCTCTATAATCGAACAATACAAAGTTGTAAACTACACCAGATCGCAGTTATTATACACGGCGGCAGCTGCTTCTCTTCAATGACCTGAACACCGGCGCAATACAGGACATTATTTAAGAACAACTATACACGACGCACAGCAAAGCTAACATTGGGCGTGATTTCTTCCTCTGTTGTCCACCAGAATGCTTCTCTACATAAAAAAGAAAAATCGCAATGTTGATGCACTACAGCGCAGGGCCACTAAAGCCACCAGCAGCACTGAGTGCTGAGCTGCTGAACAGCACTGCTATAGCCAAGCGAGGAAGAAGTAAGGCAACACAGTGGAGTTCCTGATGTATTTTACTAAGCTTGGCGAATATCGACGTCTGATAAATGTTTCCCCTAAGATTATAACAAGGGGCCGCTCCCTCCTGAAAAAGTGTGCAGTTATTTAAATATTGAAATAAAAAAATTATAGGATGGCGAGCGTGCAGGCTCCTCGGTAAGCTAACGTTAGCTCTCTGACGTTGACGGTTGCAACCTGAAAACAATGCTAAACTAATGCAAAGTAACGTTAAACCGCATCTACGCTCAGCGTGGTTCGGCGTTAATGCAAATGATGGAAATCAACAGATACATTGCAATGAGCATGACGTTACCTTCTGCTTATTATGTCGGCCCGCCACCGGGTGACAGACTGGAGTTAGCTATAACACCCCAAATCCATTAAACGTACCCAGCTAGTCTGGTCTGAAAGGTCACGTGTAACTGAAGCGCTTCTTTTCTGTAAGGAGTGTACCGTAGGGAGGGGGTTAGTGCCTTTCACAGCGGATCAAATGCGGGAACAAACTCCGCCCGTCAGTTCTTACTTAGCCCGGGCCGAAATGTGTAGCTATTGCAAACAGTCATTGTATTAACGCTTTAGTTCAGGATAATGTTGTGGCTGTACCCAGATTTTTATTACAGTAACTGTAAATTATATTCTAGAGCACGGATCATTTGGACAAATGTGTTTTCATAATGTTTAAACATTAATGCATTGCGATTATGCTGACATTACGTCTGTGTGTATACATTAAATCTAACATTCATGTAACAGTATTTAGCAGTGCATTGGACTGGGACAATTTGAGTACAAATGATAATAGCATCTATAACTGGGATTTTTTTGTGTGTATGCAAAGTGGCTCTTTTAAAATTGCAAATAAAACTTGTTTTTGAAAAAGTCTTTCATCTGACTGCTGAAAATACACTCTAAATAATATGAGTCCATCCAAAAAAATGACATAACCGATTTTGGATTATGATGAGAGTTGATTCCTTTTTTTCTCCCTAATCCTGAGTGTCTGACAGCACGCTGCCTCGTTCCATTGCCTGTCAGTACATTTTCTATGGCACAATATAGTTAAAATAAACTGTATCAGAGAGACGTTGATGTTGTGTTACCAAAAGAGACATTGTAGGAAATAAAACGAAAAAGCTAAATGTGTAAAAATAAATATAAACTCCTAATGAGCATCCCATACAAACATGGGTGTGCCTCAATACCATTGTTATTAAAGATAACATTATCCTTGTGGGCAGCCGACTCTGCAGCAGATTACTGCTCAGCTCAATCTGCTGACTCTCCCTGTTAGACAAATAAATAAATAAATAAAGACAACTTGCGTCTCTGCTGAGTCATGCACTGTTCCCTCACAATAATGACATCCACACTGTGGGCTGACCACTTTGAACCTGTACGCTTGATGCGATTTGCTGTGCGGCGATGCCTCACGTTGGTCCGCCAGTGTGTGTGTTCTCCTCTTGAGCTTCCAGCGACACATTATCGGCAGGAGAGGAGCCAGCTGTTTGAGGCGGCGGCATCTGTCCTACATCTCGCCTTGCGATGATTGCGGCGGCGTTTTTGGTGCTGCTGAGGCCGTACAGTATTCAATGCGTGCTGCTCTTATTGCTGCTGTTGCTCGGGACTATTGCGACGATTTTGTTTTTCTGCTGCTGGCATCGCAAGCTTCGTAATGGGAAACATCCAATAAAATCAGTGCTCTCCGGACGCGCCAGGAGCCGCGGTGAGTAAGCGCAGGGCCAGCCGCGCATCCTCATCCTCATCCACTCATCTTTTCCGTGTGCTGCTTCGTCTCTAGTGCGCAGCAAAGTCTGCCTTTAGCATGTGTGCGGCAAAACAAACGCACACTCAAATGTGCGTCAACAGACGTGAAGACACAGGGTGTTGTGGATTAGTTTGTAGCCTATAGCCTTAAATATTTGGAATGTCATGGTAATCGAGTTCATTTCTATATAATGGACATGTCGTAGGGTACACATTAGCTCAATATCTCATTCTAACATATGTTATCTCTCTTGTAGTGGGCCTCCGAACTCATCATTTTCGATCAGAGGTAGGATGAACTTTTTTAATTATGGGTTTGAGTCTTCTGTAATATCCAACAGCAAGGAGACGTCAAGAGGTAAACGTGTGGAAGCCTTCTGTAATCCTTATGAGCTCCTCAAGAATAACGTTAGCAGTGATTCACCCAAAAGCCCGTTTGTTAGGACTTTTACACAGCCGCATGACTATTTTAAGGACCACGTTGTGCGCAATGCGCATGTGTTATCATTCGATAATATTGGCTGATATAGCTGTTTTGATTCGTTCAGTTGGTTGGAGACTTCACACGGGCTATTCTTACAGGCAAAACAAAACTGAGGAGAGTCGAGAACCCATCTGTTTGTGTTACATATCAGTTTAATGCCCAAAATGCGTCAGCAGAGTTCAGTCGCTCTGCTTCCGTTTTACACACTTTGCTTTCAAAATAAAACCACACCAATTAAGTTGTGTACACCTAAACGTTATACAGCGTGTACAAATCTTTCCTAGTCCACTTAATTCCTTAAATTCACTGAATTAAAGAGTAAAGATGGTTAAGGTAGATCTAAATCAACTTTTAGTAACCCCCTTTGATTAGTAAGCGTCATAGGTCTCTCTGTTGGTTTACTGTATTAAGCGCCAACCTTTTGTGATTCTATGGTTTAAGGTTCCAAAAGCCAAAGCTTTAAACGCTATTTCATTGGCAGGTTGTGTTATTGAATCACAGGACATTGAATCCCTGCTGGCTCAGTACTGCAGCTGGTTGGGATTGTATCATGTTCAAGGGCACAAATATAGGGCATTGCTGGGCCTCAATGTTGAAGAACTTCCCCCTGATTGTTACCTTAAAATTTGAAAAACTAAAGTTCATGCAAACAGACCATAAAATACATTAAATTGTTGTATTATTGCAAAGATACTTAATCTTTCTCAAACACTATTAGGAAATAGGTGATATAACACAACAGTGTTATCTCAGGGAATCTAAATTATTATTATGAGAGCTTTTACTTTGTCTTGCTTGGTCTGCTGAGAGTCTCATCTGTTGACAGCTTGACGTTTACTAATGTTTCAGGGCTTCAGGCACAGTCCACGTCACGCAAGAAGGAGCATACATGCTAGAGGGACAGAAGAAAAACCCAATCTGGTCGAGATTCCTGAAAGCGAACACGATTCATCCTCCACTCTAAGGAAACGGAAAGTGAAGAAGAGGGTCCTGCCAGAGTTTTACCAGTCTGTACAAGTCACCCCAACACGCAGACCTGTAGGTACCTCCCTTAAGTCTAGCAATTCTTTAAACTGATATTATGTTGTGCTTGCTCTGCTCCACAGGGACAACAGTGTGCCATTGAACCTGATAGTGAATCAGCAGCTTGCTCAAGGACACTGCAAAGTGTTTGTTTACAGGGAGTAAACCCTGGTGAAGGATGCTCCTTTATAGGTCCAAAGGAATTATGACTATTATTATTGTTGTCATTGTTGTGTCGTTACCTTGTATTGCTGTATGTGATGTTAAGTCTGTGATTTTTAGGTTTAATCATAGCTCAACAATATATTACACTACCATGCAATATCTGAATGAGTTCCGGTACAGTATTCCGGTGAAGATGAGATTATAAAGTTACATTAATAATTGGTCATTAACTTTGGTGCTATGGGAACAACATGTGGGTCTTTATGTCACGAGCTGAATTGGCAGCACTGCTTGCAAATCAGTGTGTCCTCATTTCCTTCCTTTATACTCTTCTTTTTCTTGACCACTTTCAGTTAAAAAGTAAGGTGAGGAGTGAGACGGTATTACATCTGACCCACATATTGATCCGTGTCTGCCTGGAAGGGAACACTCAGCTACAGGAAGAGAGAGCTGACACAAAGCTTCAGATGAAAACGGTTACTTATGGGAATATGAGGGGCGATTACAGTTACTAAGCATTATCTATGCATTGCTGATCTATTCTGACTATGTTTCTTTTTTTCAGATAAGAGAATCTCAAGCTCTGTAGAATCTTTATCCAAACTGCAAAGGGCTGTTACTGTATTCCATTTAGTACATTGTGACTTACAGATTTTGTCGGACCAGAAGTTGTGTTGCAATTCTGTAGATAACCGGATGAAAAACTTGCATATCAATTTGTGTCAATATATTCCATTAACCTTTGATGCTCCTAACTGAAGGGTTTGTTGCGTATACAAAATCCAAGCAATGTTTAAAATGACTGTATATGGAAACATTTTATTTTTGGGTGTACTCCATTCATACTATACTCCATTCATGTTATTCCAATGATAAAAGGTGGAGGCAGAGGAGTTCACATAATGCTTGAACCACAACAAGAAGCAATTGTAAGACTCGTGGAATCACAAGAGCTCAAATATATTCTGTACGTTAGATGACTTAAATATTTAATAGTCGTTCATAAACTAACGCAGGCCTAGATCAACCCACCATGAATCAGTCATGACCAATTAGCATGCGTAGCCTATAATTCTGCATGAATAATCCAGAATGATTGAACCATCATTTCTTTTTTTAAACGATACTGCTGCATTTCTGTTTTTAATTGATGTCCAACACTACAACACATAACGTACAAATAATGAATCAAATGGGGTATCTGATTAATGCATCTCTTAATTTTATTGTGTTTTTTCTGACTTTATCCTATTCAAAAGGGATACACTCATGAAAAGGCTGGTAATATTGACAGTGTGTTGCTTTCATCAGCTTTGATCCAGCCCCGAGAACAGATTCTCACTGCTACCGCTGTTTAAAAATAGAAAAGATCGTCTGTACCCGTGTAGAAATACTGGCAGAAGCTGTCAAGTTCATCTTCCACACTTACAATTGAAGTTTACCTTTTAATAACATAAATGAAGCCCTCTTTTCTGCACACTCATTCTTTACAGTTTGCACATTAGCACAGAACTCTTCGGGATCACAGGAGTCTGTGTTACCTTGCATTCCCCTGTGGCCATTGAGCAGATGAAGTGTCATGGAAAAGGTTTTCTACACCCCACCCCTCTCCTTTACCATTAGGTTGTGTTTATTTGTTCTTTTTCTCAATCTCAGGTTTGTCTGCGGGCAGCAGGATATTGCAATAGTCATTATTGTATTATTTTCTACATGGGAACTGTCAGAATAGACATCATAGAAAATCCCAATGAGGATAAATTTACCGGTATGAGGTTTATCCCGAATTAGATATTAGTTTAAAGGCTTTACATTTAAACCCAGTTAAGTGCATTCTGTATTTCCGTGCTCCCAAGTTCCTCTTCATCCTATCAGATAATTAGCTCAACATATGTGGAGGATTTCACTTCTCCCTCAGTGTTTAACACCCCATCCACAGTGTAGGATATTATGTAAGTGTCCAAAATCCTCCTCTTGTCTCTCTCTCTCTCTCTCTTTCTCTCTCTCTCCTGTGCATCTGTTGCCGTGAGAAACTGTGGTACCCGACTTTTGCTCCATCTGTAGCCATCCAGCACCTTCAGCGGCGGTGTCGCTGTTGGAGCTAACACTGTTGTTGGCTACCGGGTGTGACGCGCGGACACATGCAGTCTGCGCTCCCATCACGCTCCAGCTCTGCCTCGACAGCACACAGCGAACCATCCGTTGTAGCCCTCTGGAGATCTGACATCACCTCACATCCTTGATGCATAGATGAGGGGACGATCCCGTGGCCGGAGCATCGCTCAAAGGGCGTGGCACACCCTTTTGGGGATTGACGCACATAACGTGTGACTGAAGGGTCGCGGCTAATAACGAGCAAAGCAGGGTTGTTATTTTGTTCTCCTCCTCCTCCCAGCTGACAGCTCTCCATGTATACGGTGGTAAGTCTTATTGTTGACCTGGCGGGGGAGCCAGATACTATTGATTTTTGCATTGCCTTTTTTATTTGGCTCAATATGTTTATGGCACATAGCTGGTTAGCTCACATAACGCACTTTGACCCACGATGGTGAGAAATCAATGCGATGTTTTCGCGTTCGTTTTGCCTGTGGGCGCGCGTATGTGTGTGTGTGTGTGTGTCTGAAATCAAGTCAAGCATTGTTCTTTCTTTTTTTTCTTATCCCCGTCTTCTTTTGTCTCACAGAGCTCCAGTTCGGGGAACCCTTCCCTGCACTGCTCCATGTCTTCCTCGGCGGATATCTCAGACGAGGATGATTACAGTGTAAAATCTGGGTCGGCATCACCTGCTCCCGGGGACACTTTGCCGTGGAACCTGCCCAGGCATGAGCGGTCCAAGAGGAAGATCCAGGGAGGATCCGTGCTGGACCCGGCGGAGAGAGCCGTGCTAAGGATCGCAGGTAAGCGGCCGTCTCCCCGTCACGAGATGCTAAAACTGTAACGAGGAAAACAATGAGCAAATAAGCTTTAATATGAGCAGCATATGCCGGGATAATCAATCCTTGTAAATATTGTCTGGCCCACAAAAAGCGGCATTTTGGTCTGTTGTTATGCACATGAGGCTTTTAAAATAAGGATATTCATACGGCGTTGGAAAATGTGGTGCAATATTTCAAAATCATTTGAAAAAACAAAATGATTTCTCTTGGATGTCCATCGAACCAGGCGCTTAAAGACTGATTTTGCGTCATATATGATTTGATTGAGATGATGACAGGGTTGGGAAATATAAACAAAATCGACACCTCTGACACGTAATTGTGTTTGTTTTACTCTTGATCAAGTGCTTGAAGTTAACGTTTTATTGCACTTAATGGTTTTATGATGGTACATGATGGACTTGATTTAAAGTTGTAAAATCCCTATCAGACATGCACAGGGTATCATAAGTGTGGCACTTTCCGGGAATACGTGCGAGACATTGATGACAGCTAATGTGCTTTGGTAGGATGTATAAATTCAAACAATTGTGTTGCAAATCCGCCAAAGTTTCAGCTTCTGAAGTCTTCGACAGGAGGACAACAATGAAACAGGTCGTGGTCCATATTACGAGCCGGTACAGAGACTTCTAACATGGGAAAGCGTTTACACTGTAAAAAGTGTCACAACATTGCTTTTAAAAAATCTAGTTCGGGCCTTTTTTTAACCCATTGATGAGATATACGTCATATTGGACGATGTTTAGCCTAATGTATTAATAAAACAATATGAATCGCATTCATTCACTCGACTGCAGCCAAATGTGCCTGGATAAGGTTATCAAAGACAGACCACTTTTTACAGCGCTGCACGTCCGGTAGTCCTTCCTGTCAATCTGGTGAGAGGAAGCGTCGCCCATTGGCCAGAGCGCAGACAGGGGCGGGATGTAGGGCGTTTCCTTCAGCGCAACAACAGCGCCGGTCACTCTCGATTCCTCAGTGCATACACATGTACATAGACACCCGCTGACCAAATCACACACACGTATACACACACTCACACACGAACACGCGCGCTGTGTCCCTGTCCGCCGCTGGTGAATGTCCAGTTTGTGGAGCCCGGGGTATGGCTCAGTACGCACCGCAGTCCCACGGTCTCTCGGACGAACAGGAATACCTCCAAGCTTATGAGGATGTGTTGGAAAAATATAAAGGTAGGCTCGAAGCTGATTGGGTGCTGTTTTAGCATTTGGGATATGAAGTAATATTGCCCGATGGCGGGTTTACGGCTGAATAAATGTCAGCCTGCCCCCTCGCTCTCTGGTGACTGGCTGCTCTTGGTGTCTTTATCCCTCCAGTGGAAAAGTGGGAATATTTCCTGCATGACATCACAATAAGATTTTTAGTAGCCGAGACCAACGCTTCATCATGACATTTTTATAATCTCAGCTGAATATTAGATCGGAGGATTATCATTATTATCTGTGGAAATAAAGGGCTTGGTATATGTCTGATGGGCCATACGGTGTATTCATCCTTTACTGTCAATTTGAGAGGTCGGTTTTAGTAAATCATACTCTCATAATGTGAATGAAAGATCTTTTTATTTTTAGGGGGATTGTGATGTATATTGCTCAGCTGCCCTATAATGGTGTCTCAAGGCAGACATCACAATGACATAGCAGTGTGAGGCATTAGCTCGTAGGAGTAGCTCATGTCACTTCGCCTAGCTGCTCCTTTTGCGTCTATGCAGCTCATTAATTAGACCAAATATATCACACAGAAAAGGTCTGCGTTATTCAGTCTCTTTCTGACAGCGAGAGCTTCCTGACAGAATGGTACATGCGCTCCGAGGTCAGGCCTGAGGAGATCCGAGGGAGCCAAATTCAAACTGACAGCAGCGTTTTTTTGTGTTTCCTATGGACAAAAGTAACCAAAGCAAAACAACAAACAGCATTCACTGTGTTCACCATTGTACTGCATGTTGGCCGTGTCCTTCTCTCAGCTGTTCAGTATTGTAGCCAGCAGGGCCAGTCAGCTGTGGTGTATGGCTTAAAAGCCCCGACTGGACTCCAATGGGATCATAAGATGTCGCATCATTAGGAATCTTCAGGCAGAAGAGCTGTGACACACAGGGAGCTTCTACCACCAACGCTATCTTTTTAATGCTACGAGTTTTGGGGTAAAATCTGACTCCCTGCAAGCTGTTACATGAATAATGAACTTTGCTAAGAGGGGTAAGGCATTTCTGTTTTTTTCTTCATAATTTAAACAAATTAAACTTCATGGAATCGTTGTAACCGCACAAAAATGCGGTTATTTATGTTTTGGGTCTTAATTTAATCCTTTCGAGGCTTTTTTCCCCTTGTCATGTGAACGTTCCTTGTGGATCCGCTGGCAGGCTGATCATTACCTTTTAAAACTCATCTACAGCCCTATTTCCATGGGCTCAGTTTACCTCAACGTTGAAGCGTTGACCGTTGAAGCAGAATGAAAGGGATCAGTTAAGGACAGAGCGTTACTGATTCATACTTTGATGGCCAAGTTGCGGGCCGCTTGTGTTGGGGAATGTAGGCGACTGATGAGTGAGATGATAGTTTACTGAGTAAGACTGAGAAAAATGACATCACATTTATGTGAGAGGAAAGTTATATCTTAGTTCTTAAAAGGTAGCGCAAACAATTCCATTAAAAAAAAAGAATGTTTATGTAAGTTTATAGTAAGGCTCCATATACACATCAGATACTTTTCACTTTCTTAAAATAAATCAGTTATCCATTCAGCCATGAAAAAAAATGTATTGAGGTATTCTCAAACCACAGTTGTTATTGTAACTTTAGTTTTGAGGTCACTTGATGGGAATAGGTAGAGCCTTGAGGCTCACTCCATGTGATGCACAAAGGGAAACAAGGACATTTTCATCACAACTTCATGAACTGTATCTAACAAACACAACCAAACAAAACAGCCAGTGGCCATCATGCTGCTACGTCAGAAACAAAATGGTCTTTGTTCCACCAAATCAATACATAAATGTAATCTAACGTTTATTTTCCGTCCTGTGGAGTTGGTTTTTATGTAAGTGCTTGTAACTTGTAACCGGAGGAAAATTATGCATATGTGTTATTGTAGCCAGCTCAAATCAACTAAATAAATGCAACATTTCCAGATCAAAGCTGCATGAAGTTCTGTGTACTGTGTTTGAAACAAACGCACGACAATCCATTTTGGCCACTAAGCGCAGCAAATGCCTTTGACAAGGAGCATGCATGTAGTTCTTATTGTTGTCACTAAACAGTGTGATTGTGGTTCAGGCTGAAATCCAATGCAGGCTTTACAATAGACTGTACACTGGAGGAATGAGTTAAATACACGGTTTGTTAGACACATACAGCAGTTTATGGCACTAGGCAGTGACTGTTCCTGCAGAGCCGGCTCAGCAGGCCTTCAGCATGAAGAGGTTGCAGAGTTTCCAAACAGTGGATCATCCTCTAATATTGGGAAAGATTTAATGGATTAGACGTTCGGTGGTTCAGTGAGCTCTTTTTGTTGTTCCTTTAGTTTTTAAGAAGCCATATGGCGCAATTATTTCATAAAATGATTTGAGCCAACTAACACTAATCAGTAGTTACCTGCGCTGTGGCAGTGACACATGAAGAATTTTTCCATGTTAAAGCATAGGTTTGTGTCTTTTTGTTAATGCAAACTGACTCATAGACATATAGTCTTTAGGATGCCGGCTGTGTAAGCTGTGTCTATATACAAGGGTGTGGTCCAACAATGAATCATTGCGCCTCGCATTATGACCTAATCTCTCATAACAAGATGGATTTCTGGAGATACGTCAAGGAAACGTGTTATTATGAAAATCCACCAGTTTACACTCGTATTATCTTGCATTATTAGACACACGGCGAGTAAGAGAGCATTGTGTTTTTTTTGCACAGTCACTGCCTTTGTCCATCCTCCTGGGCCGTGCCCAGCCCCTCTGCTATGTCGACAGCCCACTCATCACATTCAAATGGCCTAGTGGCCCACACACACACACGCGCACACACACACACACACAGCATGCTGCCTCTGTGGAGACCGTCGGCTCTCATACAAAAGACACTTTGTTTTTAAGGGAGCAGCATCCGAGTTCCAGAGACTTGTTCATAAGTCGAGTTGCTGGTGTCACTCCTTTTCTTGGCTTTTCGTTCACAGCCCGCAATTAACATTTTCTATTGTGCATGCACTAATCCACTAACGTATTTATTGTTCAAACACAATAGGAATAAGCTTTGTATGATTAATTCAACTTTAAAGTAGTACACACTTGAAATGACTGCCAGCCCCAACCAAATATCTTCCACTGCAATGGAACACGTTTTTGTTTAAAGTTCAACAAAGGTTGTGGTTGGCATATCATACAATTGATAGCTGGACAATTAGAACTAACTCAGTTAAGATTAAATATACATCTGGTTTATCTAACAATTTCGACAGCTATTATTTAAATATTACAATTGCTAGGTTATATAATTATAATATAATTTTTGGATCATGTTATTTCACAATAATATAGCAGTGGTTTACAGGCTTCACCAGTTAAGTAATTGTTATCCCAGATCAGTAAGTCAGTTTATATCAATATAATATATTCAAAGTAGTGTTGAAACCAAAGCCTTATACAGTAATTACACAGTTCAACATACTGCATGTACCTATGCTTAAGGCATAACATCATTCTTTTGGCCAAGTTTAATCCCCGGTTTGATCTAAAATGGACAGTGCAATTCAAAGCAGCATAACTCTTATCTGTCTTTTATCTGTGTTATCCTTTAATCAACACATGGTTTAGAATACATTTAAGTAATATTCTTTACGTGTTGTTTTATCAAATGTAGCTTTAATGCAGTTGTCCATTATCTGTGGCCGAGTGTCCTTGCTATCGTTGTTTAATGTTGTCTTCCCACGGTGTCATGGCGATGGGCCGAGCTGCATGACCTGAGCTTCATTCCACAGCTTCGCCAAGCTCCTCTTGCATGAGATCATCTTGTGTCTCTCCGTCCCACACGTGACTCATGCTCTCGCGTCCTTTCGCTCCTCTCTCGCTCCTCTCTCGCTCCTCTCTCGCTCGGCCAGCACCACCCTTTTCTCCTGAATTGTGCAGATGCTGGTAAGCAATCTGATACGGGCAGAAGGAAATACATTAGTCACTGTTTCATTGGTGGCCAGGAAATGAGTAGCTGCATTTGTATTTTCGACTTGAGCTTACCATTTTAGAACCATTGGTATACTCTCGTGACCTGTCTGATATCCTTCAGAACACCGACTAATGGAATATCTAACTGTTAACACGTTAGTAAAATTTCAGAGACCTGTTGTATCAATGTTGAGGAGCACTGAGGCGCAACTCTTGCTGGTGGCACCTCATTGAAACTTGCAAATGTGGGTTTGGCTCAGTGCTGCACAGGTGACATATTCTACGCCCAAACACATGGGTTCCTGGCACCAAAAGGCTGCATGATCCTTATTACCGTTCTGCTGGTTTGGTCTCAACAGCGAAACCTCACTTTTTGGAGTCCGCCACTTCTCTCAAGTGGGTCCATACGAAAGTCAGCCGACTAAAACCGTCACAGTTCTTTAAAATGTCAATGGTACACATAGAGACTTTAATTTGAACGGGAATGTTTCTCATATTTCTATAGTGGAAGTAATCAAAATGATGAAACGTGACTAAAATGATGATTCTCACTGTCCATGAGAGCGTTTGGGGAGGAAAAGAACAAATTCATCACTCATCTGTTCCAGTTGCAGCTGTTTCCCATGTGCAGGCTTGTGTTGAGTAGTGTGTGTGTGTCCTATTAGCTGCCATTGATACTGCCTCTCTCCTTTGCTTAACGTTGAGTGCCCTTTTAGACTGATATTTCATGCCAGAGGCCCCTTTGCCAGCTTCACCTTCATCTTCTAGTTGCTTTTTATCAAGGCTTACAAAATATCTAAACCTCAAGAGTGGACATACACACCTAAAACTAGATGTCACTGATGCAGATTATATCACTGATCAAGAAGACACCTCTTGATTGGTGCTGTTTATGTTCAATGTAAATGCCATGGATGACCAGAATCCCAGATGCACAGATATAGTAAACTTTAGATTCTTCTTGTCCTAAGTGTGCAGACAGCAGGAGTGATTGGAAGAGGCCTCTTTCAAGGCTTGGCAACTAGTAGTTACTGAGCTGTTCCAGTCACATATTTCAGATGCGGCCCTCCCCTTCTTAGAAGTCTGACTGTCGTTCTCTCACTTATATGCAGGTGAATTTTTGTCATTGTTCGTATCTCCTGTTTCGGTCACACTTGTAATGTTGTTTACTAACTATCCGGATTCAAAGTTCACAACATGCATATTGAAAGGTAATAGAAGAAGCAGCCAGTTGATTTCAGAAGGCCTCTGTGCATTGCAAGCCCCTAATGTGCTAATGGAATTTTCACACCTGCCGAGCATCTCGGCATTGTTACTGTCAGCATGCAGATGTTTGCATTTACTCTCACAGGTTTAAAATGAGGTGATTTTACATGAAACTTATGAAACAAATAGAAATTCGGACACATGAGGGCTCTAGACCCGCTTTCTATTCCTTTGAGCATTTTCATAAGGACCTGAAGAGTGAACCATGGGTTTTTTATGCATCACCCCCCGAGGTGCAGTAAACATTTTGGTTTTTATTTTCATAATGCACGGTTGGACATTACACTGTCGCTTATGACACTTGTTTGATTTCAGCGAAATGAAAGCTGTTCAGCAGGAATGTTCTGCAAGTCCTTGTCATGGACTGGAAGGTCGAGGGCTTTTCAGTTGAGTCATTATGTCTGTTTTGATTTCCCTCCCACTGGAGGTCAAGAGGATTACACAGAGGACTATTTGACCGCTCTGCTCATAATTTAAGGACATTTTAGGCATCCTGACGTAACACAATGTCAAAAGAGGTTCCCGACCTCAAAACGACAATTTATCTGTTCCCTTGTTCACAGAAGCTTGTCAAAATGTAGTAATGAACGTGTGCAGTGCTGAAGAGTCTCCTGCTGCTCTCTGTCCATGCAGGTAGTTTGCTAACTCACCATTCATGCAACCATGCAACCGTTGTCATGTCTCAAATCTGTAGTTATTAAAATATATGAAATGAATACTGGCCAAACCTATAATATCTAATAACCATTCATTTTTGGTTGGAAGAATTAGATTCACCAACCAAAACACAAGAGTAGCAAATATTCGTTAACCCTGTACTACAGAATGCAACTCTATGTGTTTTTTGTACGTAAGGATCTGAAGGAAGTCACCCAAGTGGCACCGAATATGTTGCTGCAGTTGCAGGGGCAGCATGGTTTAGGGTTGTAACTATTTATATACATGCACATGTGCTTTGCCTGAGTCTACAAATAGGTGTCTCAGGAGTTCTGGGCTATTTGAATGGCGTGGGGGACTCGTGGCACAGGATACACTCAATGACTAGTTTGATATAAAACGCACCTTTGTGTGTCACAATTATCAGTGGCATTTGCCGTTGTTAAGTGTACTAAGTGTATTAAGTGTACTCATACAAGCTGCAATTAATTACAAAAGAATGTATGGTCAACAATAATTGTATTTATTAATACTGGTTTAACTTCCTACATGGTTGTGTACATGGCTTTATTGACCAGCCCTAAGTTTTTAAATGTCAATAAGTCCAGATCTAATACAAGTATGAATTGATTAGTCAGTGTAAAAGTAATTTTAGAGGCATATTAAAACTTCTTGCCTCAAATATAAAATAATTGAAACCAGGCCTCACATTCCACACTTGCTTGTTAAGTGATGATATTGGCAGAATGTTTTGGACTGCGACAGTATTTGATTTGAAGTAACAGGTATGTGTTTTGTGATGAACTTGAACAGTTAACTGACAGAGGAATGTTGTTCCCAGAAATGCTGTTTCGGCTATCTAGTGAAACGGGATCCATGTGGTGTGTTTGTGTGAGAAAAACCTTCTATTGAGCATATGAAATAAGCAAAAGTCCTTAATGAGACAGGACACGATGCAGCTTTTCAGTAAAAAAAAGGACCTGCTGTGAGAAAGTCCAATTGTTATACTCACACACTTGGCTGATAAATATCAAGAGAACGAGCGTATGATGACATTGTTATTCTTACAATCAAACAAACCCATCTGGTTTGTTTGTATGATGTCTGATCTTTACTACTGCTTTCATTTCATGATCAAATAATGCTCAATCACTGTTTTAAAGTCCAATATGTTTTGGAACAATGATACCAAGCTCACTCTGTATTCTCTCAAGAACCTCCAGAGGGCACCATACTATTAAACACGTCCTGATTTTGTGGGCAATGTTTGAGGTACGTTATCTTTAATTGCACAGGTTATCATTGCGTTAAGTCATGTGGGCAATGTTCAGACCATAAGGATCCTCCACGGTGTTGTTGTCATTAGTGAAGTAATGTTACCTGGACAGCAGATCTTAAGAACCTCAAGAGGGCACCATACTATCAAACACGCCCTGATTTCTTTGGAAAGCACAGCATCGGAAATAAATGATGTTCTAGTATATTAACACCTGCTCCGTAGGTCTGAGTCTATTAAGTCATTAATGTAATATGTGCCTCCTTCTGATTGTGCCTGATAGTTGATTGATGATGAACTCTTTGAGCTCCCATCTGCTGCTTGGAGCCGGAAAGCTTCCTGGAATGCTCAACCAATCAATATTGATGAGTTTATCAGGGGAGGTTTATATATTATGCAGCAGAGAGCTCAAATAGGTGCACTACAAACCAAATGTGTGTCCTCCAGCGAGCAGCACTGCTTTATCCCTTCTGGGACTCAGTTGTGGAGTCACAGGGCCGTTACATCAGCAATTACACAGCAGCACTGTCAGACTACTTTCCTCATTTGTCTTTGTGTGGTGTGATGTGTTGCCTCCCTCTTTCTTGTCAGATGTTTGGCTCGACGTCACACTTTGATCCAGATTTGCAGACCATCATACAAAATCATTTTCACACCAACCCACTTTCCAATTCTCTGCAGCTTATACGTGTGCACTATTTTTAGATGAACTAAATGTAGGAATCTGCAGTCGAGGGCTATTCAGGTACCTGGGAATGCATGTTTCAGGCATTGTGATGAAACAACAGCCTACATTATTGTTGCTATATGTTTTTATTATATTACTTTTGCCTGTTAAACTAAAATTAATTTCCCCTAAATCTCGTTATTTGCCTGGATGTGTTCCTGGTTGTTTCAGTAAAAGTTAACATTTGGGTCTTGGCAGCTGCACAATGCAGAGAGATAATTATCTGAAAACATTAGGACCCTCGAAAATGATGGTCCATGACATCATATTTCTCCCATTATTACATGTTGCATTGATCAACTGATGCATGCTGTCATCAGAATTGATGGTACATTGCTTTTAAATTGCAGCTTGAATAAACTCGCTGTTAAATGAAAGCATACCAATTAACAGGGAACTTTTCTTCCCCATTTTTTCTAAGAAGCACTCATTTCTTTCCCTGCGGTTTCGAGTGCCGCTGCTAGACAAACACTAAACTGGGTAGAACCTCAAAATAGTGAGTAGCCGTGGAAAACCTGACGTGACTCGTCCTGGATGCTTGATGAGAAAGGGAGCTTTGCTGCCCTAGAGGCAGACTGGCTCTGCTTCCTCACTCGCTTGTCCTCATGGCATCCGTCCACTCGAACCGCGATCCTCTCGACAGTCCTCAGGAGCTAGTGCAGAGGATGAAGTACGTGCTTCAGGCTGAGAGGGAGCATAGAGCTCACCTGGTGTCGCTCATGTGCTGCATGGGTCAGTATTCACTTTGCTGCTTCTTCTTGTCATTCCGTTGAAATGTTACTTGTGTCTAAGCATGTCGATATCAATAGGAGGTACGTTATCTTTAATTGCGTTAAGTCATGTGGGTAATGTTCAGAGTCCGAAGGATCCTCCGCGGTGTTGTTGTCATTAGTGAAGTAATGTTACCTGGACAGCGATCTTTGTCCGTGCTATTGATTGTACATGTGAGTGTTTACCGGGGAGGATTTGGAGGAGTTGCGTCAGGCCGACTGGGAGCCGTGGAAGCAGTGCTATGAGTCACAGCTGTGGTGACTGGCTTGAATCCTGCTCTGCTCTGACATGGCATGGAAGCCAGTAAGGAAGAATACGGCAAAAAAAACACACAACTTGTTTGTTTTGTAACACATTAACGCAAGTGTAGTTTTTCTTTGTTATAATTTTGCTGGTAAAATGGTTTTAATATTTTTATAGACAGCTTCCCTTTCCCTTTTAATGCATTCATTGAGTTGCCACTGGCACCAGGGCGGCCTGGTTGCTATGGTCATGGGGAGAAGAAAAAAACACAACATAGTCAAGAGCGTTTCAGGAGAGAATGATGTCATTTTAGCCACTGGGAAATGACATCCTTCCTTTTAGCTTCTGAGACATGACATACTTCTTTTTAGCCACTGGAAAATGTTCCACTGGGACTTGTGGTCTTTATTCCACCCCTCTTTTCTACACCACCTTCACTAAAGTTATGAATGCAAAAATAATATGACACATTGTCTCTGTAAAGCAGGAAGCAAAGTATGAAGCTTCAAAAATCTCAAAAGGCTCTTTAACAGTCAGTCAGTGTGTTTTAAATGGAGCACTTTATTTATACTTTATATTCTTGTGTTAATTTAATTGTAAATTATTCTCTTTTGTTTCATGTATACACCACCCACCATGACAATTTCATATGTCCAACATACTTGGACATATGAAAAGTGTTTCTGATTCATTAAATTATTATTATTATATTATTTTTCAAAACCTACATGTGTAAAGTTTAATGGTTTTATTTTTTCTCTCTTCCTTAGATGAAAGAGACAGAGTGCAAAAGAAGACATTTACAAAATGGATAAACCAGCATCTGCTGAAGGTAAGAACTATGATGATGTGATTGATATGTTGCCATGTCAAATTGAGAATTCCAAGAATCAGCAAACCATTTTCCTCCACCATGACAATACATTAGAGAAATATTGGCAGTGAAAGCAATTGCCAGTCTCCACGTTAGGTCCCAACATGCTGACATTCCTCCCCAGAGTTCATTAAAGCTAGCTGAAAGTCACTTAGCATGACATGTGACGTTGCTCTGCTACGGCAACAGGTTTGTTGTTTTGTTGGCAGGAATCCGAACCGTTTACCGCGGTGCTGCGTGTGTGTGAAATTTACTGAAGACAAGTACCGACAAATTCCATCTAATCGCCTTTGATAAAATGAATCACAACCCAGATATCATGCTCAATGTTATACTTTATAGGATTTATAGTGCCACTGGTGCTTTAAAACTAATAGTCCCATCAGCCTTAGACTTTGTATATAGTGCAAATTTTAACATAATAACTAAATAAACTGGGTGAACATGGTGGACATTAAACCTGCTTAACGTTAGCAGGTTTAAACAAAACCATAAACCGGTAACGTTGCTAATTACAGAGCTGTACGACTGCGACAGCATCAGGAATGCAAATAAACCGCTGGAGTGTTACCTGAAACCGCGTAAGTGTGTTTACAGACTATAACATGACGTGATCGGCCATTTGTTTCCCCCCAGCAAGTTTTATTTTTGCTAGTGAGGGGATTATTTCTGTTCTTTGGTCATCATCTTCAAAGTGTGGCAGGGTCATAAACCGGCTCTCAGCGTTCACTTTAACAGCCGGTCCGGACCTGCTGAGGTTTGCAGTTCCTGTGGAACAGTGCTGCTGACTGGTTTTATGGTCCTTGTGTGATGTTTTCAAACAGGAATGAGTTTAATATTGAAAATATTAAACTCATTCCATCAGATGGGGGCACGAGGTCCTGAGAAGCTGCTGACTCCAGTTCTGCCTTAAGAAAATACGTGAGGGACACATTATTTAAACACTGTCACTAACAAAAAAAAGAATGAATTTGCGGCTCAATTTCAATACTTGCATTTTATTTTATTCAGATTTCAGACCTCTTATTGTTTCATCCATGAGAAATCAAATCAGGTGCTGAGTAATAGTTGGGTGTCTATTGGGTGTCTGCGTGTCTATTTTGGCCCCACAGCTGTGGCTGCTATCTGGGATTACAGTGCTGAAAGCCCTGTGTGAAAGCAGGTCAGCGGGCAGCAGGGTGATTTCAGAGGCGCCGTATTTAGGACAGGAAGGCGAGATGGGCCTGCTGGAAAGAGAACGCCTCGGACAGCAGTTGCTAAGTGGTTAGCTCAAGTTTTTAGATAAGCATTCACAACGTGACAGTTTGTATGGGAGCAATGAGGAAATAAACCCGAAGGACAAGTTGATTCAGTTGCATAAGAAAAGAAACCTCAAAAGCAGAGTGATAGTTACACCAGGTGTTTGGATTATATCTGATGGTATAATCCTCCAAGATCTCCTCTCTTGAGATTGAGATCACTGTGATCAGATGAACAGATTTCAGCCCCAATTTGTATTTCATGTATAGTAATGTTTTAATGAAAAGTCATAAATGAGCAGTTTTGCTTTTAAACATATGCACACTCACGTTTTACTTTTCCCGCCTGTTCTCAGGTACGAAAGCATATAAATGACCTGTATGAAGACCTACGAGATGGACATAACCTGATCTCACTGCTGGAGGTTTTGTCTGGCGACACACTGGTGAGTTAACATTTATCGGTGATTTTAATGTTCACAGTCTGTAACAAAGTTACGGATTATGATTACGTTATATAACGGTATAAAGGTATTGTTGGGATTTGGTCTGTAATCAGATATGCTTTGACTTTGCGTTCACCAAATTCCACTCAATGAAGTCTATATATAAGTATATAAAATATATAAAAGTTCTGACTGTTTTTTGTTTATTTTTGGATTTCCCTTCTGGGATATATCAATGAAACGGACATGTTGTACTTATGTGTTTGTGATGTTTTATGTTGAGCTGCTTGTTTTATACTCATCAATGGGTTTGGCTTTCTGCTGCTCATGATGGTGCTCAACATATTCAACGTGTTGCTCAAGTAGCCACTGACTTTAGAGGGACGTTAAACACGGTGATTAGCAGAAAAGGCTGTTGTGTCTCAGTCAACAAAATGTAAGCAAGCAAAAGCTTTTAAGAAAGAAAACCATCTTTTGGGGTCATTAACAAAGCTAACAAGCCTTTTTAACTGCTAAAGGCTACCTTTATTCCCTGCTCTTCATGTGGACCCCCATTCCCAGGGCTTATCGCTGACATAGGTGTCTCAGGTAGCTTTAGCACTCGCTACTTAGGTGCTGCTATTATTTAATCTCTCCGTTAAGATGTCATTCTTTCATCTTATACTGAGGTATGTTAACACAGTCTTTGTGCCGTCTTGAGCTCCGTAACGTTATCACGTTGTGTTTCCCTTTCTGTAATTCAACTGCATGTATTCCTGTGCAAAGGACCCCAGCAGTTACTCCTCCTCCAGTGTGACTAACTTTCATCCACTTCAAGCTGTCTATTTTCTGTTAACATCCTGTTTCCCTTTTACTTTCCTTCTCTTCTGTTATCCACTCGTTGATTGTTTTCTGTCCATTGTCTAACTTCCTTTTGATTTGGCCGCTGTGTGTCTCCATGTTTTCCTTTCTCCCCCCCCCATGTGTTGCCTTTTCGGTGATAAGCCAAGGGAGCGTGATTTTCTGAAGACGTTGCGGTTGGTGAGTGGGACAGAAGCATGTGCAGTTGAGCAGCATGGAGACACGGTGGATGATGATCAGGGGGTACGTGTGGCTTGCCCCTCCACCTTTTAACTAACTAAGAGTTGTGTCCCGTAAACAGGAGTCACCAGACGATCCCAACAAATGCTTTGTCTTTTTGGAGACTTGAGCAGATATTGTAGTTCTTATGTTTTCTTATAGAGTAGGGTTTCCCTTTTCCCAATTAAGCAAAATTTGGGATTTCTATGCAACGGTGTTTCATAATGCCACGTTCTTTTGATCAGCGAACACGTTGGAATCCTACAGCGACCAGAAGATAGTGATGATGTAGAGAAAGTTTTGCATGTGATTTAAAGGCCCTTCACGCTCAAATGTCTTTTTGAACTTGCATCAATAATACATTTGGCCCGCTGACCATGAAACGGCATTGAAAAGATGCAATATATTGAAAGTAATGTCCCCATACAGCTTGGGTCTTTAAATCCAAATGCTCACCATCTTTTGCCCATGAGTGAGCCATGCAAACAAAGCGCTCCGGATCTTTGTGAGCAGCAGGACATTTTTCCATCTGCCACTCTCGAGTTTGCTTTCAAGTATTTTAACATAAATGTATGAGAGCCATTGAATGACAGCTCTGAGAGATGGGTTACTGTTGCTTTGCCATTGTGAGGAGCCGGATCTTTCTCCAGCTTTGAACAACTTACATATATACGGCTGAACGCAGCACACGTCTATTGCTGCTGCATCCCGGCTACAGTGCATTTTCCATTTCATCCCCTCATGCTGTGGTCACTGACTGCCCACAAATGATCCAATCAATTTTTCAGAATAGATTACATTTCTGTTGATTATTTTAATAGCCAAATTGACCTGTTACTTGTTTTGTTTTTGAATGTTAAGAGTACATTTATAGAGTCGCAATAGGTGGAAAATGCTCTGTGTATGTGCAGGTTTTTTGGGAATGTATTCTCCCGTTGAGAGTTTTTCTTGTGTGTTCTTTGGTCTTTTCTCACCAGAGAAGCGGGTAAGAACCTGGAAGCATGTCCCTCGTCCACTATGCTACTATTTTTTTTTTCTGTACTTTCTGATGTGGACAAAGATCTTATTAACAAACATGGCCAATCTTCCTTCTTTATTTCCACAGCCTCGGGAGAGAGGGAGGATGCGCTTCCACAGACTCCAGAATGTACAAATAGCACTGGATTATTTAAAGAGGCGGCAGGTACTGATGATTACGAGCACACTCTGAAACGCTTTTGATTGGAAAGCACTCTAGCCAATATTATAATAAATATACAGTAGCAGTTTATGTGTGCGGTTGCATCATACCAATTCTAAGTTTATTCCCTTGTTACCACTGATGCAAAACAATGCAAGCAAAGGCCTAGATACTGACTACTCTCCAACATTTCTAAAAATCAACTCCCATAAATGGCAATTGCAGCATTTAAGGAGCGCTGACCACAAATCCCTGCAGCAGGGTTTCAGAGAGCTTTGATGCCCCCCCCCTCCCCTCACAGGATATGATGAAGAAAACAGCCTTGCTACTGAACAAGAACTAGATATGACGTAAGGCTTGAGACAAAGGAATCATACATGGTCACAATTGTGTTGATATATAGTCTTTCAATTTAAAATCATCTGTTAATGCTTATTTAAATCTCCCCCTGCAGCAATGAATTGCAGTAATAACATGTTTGTATGATTCACATGTTTTTGTCTGTCAATGCTTCCCTCTGATATGTCATAGATTAAAAAAAAATCCTGGCCACTTTATTGCATTTAACTAGTTTTAAGTATTATTTTCCCTCTCTCAACTCAGAGAGTTGAAATTAATAACTGTTGTGCCACCTTGTGGTGCTTTTTAAATAACAGGCCCAAGTCAAAATAGACAAAACAGTCACACTAATATTCACCACTTACGTACACTAATCCAGTTGATGCAAGTGACTTTTTTTTGGAGATATTGTAAGTATGCTAATAATTTCTTTCCTGTCATCAGGTCAAACTTGTAAACATCAGGAATGATGACATCACAGACGGCAATCCAAAACTTACCCTGGGATTGATCTGGACCATAATTCTGCACTTTCAGGTCAGCGTCATCTCATGGTTTAGTCATTCGTATAGTATTACTACCCAAGATGTATTACATGGACACAGGATTAGTACTTATTTTCCATTGTATTCAATGTAATGAGGTCAAATTAATATGGACTGATATTTTAACCCTGTGTGTATGTTTACATCTTACTGGATCTTCATTTTTAAATGCAGAGGTTTTTTAATAGAGTAACCTTTTTGTTGTTGAGTCTTCTTTTGACCACAAGGTGTCAAAGCTGCGCAGCATTCAGTGTGTCATGCCGAACGTTGAGATTGTAGTCTTACTCATTAAAGGTGATAGTTATGACATATGATGTCAGTGTTTTCCAGGCTTACTGTAATATAGGTTTTATTCAGCTTGAGTTATTACTTATAAAGGTAGCGTAATATAGCTCCTGAAAGTGAAAAAAAGTTTTGCTATTCATAGGGTGTGTTGAGACACAGTTAAGTGTCAGTAATGAGTCTTATGACGATAGCTTGAACGCTGCTTTGATTTGTTATTGCTGTTAGTATTTCATGCTACGCAATCGATTATTGTACGTGCAAAAAAGTGTTGCTCATGAATATTCTCATTGGAGATACTTTGCATTTTATTGCTGGAGCGACACAAATCATGTTGAGTGGGTTAGCGTGTGTGCCAGGAGGATCCAGGTGTCTATCAAAGCTTCTGCACGAAGCCCAAAAGCATCCAGAAGCCTCCTAGGCTTTCTCCCTCTGTCTGTCTCCGCGTCCCTTAGTGATGTCGGTGCCACACACTGCATGACTGGAGCGGTTGGTGGAGGCCAGGAACAATCTATTAGTCTTTCACATTCTGTCAGGAAACATACGCATCGTTCTGACTGACGCCTTCAAGGACAATATGGGTGTTTAAGTGGTTATTGGAAATTCTGTCTGGACTCGCGGACGGGGAGCGTCGGTGAAGCTGCCAGCTGCCGTTGTCTCACGCAAGCCCAGCAGCACCGGGCCTGTTTCTTCTTGATCCACAGCGATAGCAGCACCAGAGAAATGTCTCAGTGTGCATCTCAGGCCTCATTATATAGCCACGACTGACAGCTGATTGAAATGGATGAACTTTTTTTTTTTTTTTTACATAAGTTGATTTGGGGGCCTATATTTTCATATGAATTCCTCTTTATTGGCTTACACAGAACTGTGGTGTATATTTGACCTCAAATTGCGATCTCTTAGTTGGTAATCTCGTTGTTTCAGTGTCCATCCATTGTGCGATCGTGCCTCTACAGATAAGAGGTTGATTTCATCACACGAGGCTTCTGTTACCCTCTCTACTTGAAACCTGGTGTTATGCAATGTTTATTTTAGTGCACAGACGGTGATAATGCACCGCCATGTCATGTTGTCTCGTTCTCTATGTCTGTTGGTCTTGTATGTTTGTATTGCTCTGATTGCCTCTGTCTGTTGCTCTCTACACAAGCGATTGGTCCTGATCAAACCATTTCATTCATTTACCGCCCAGAACCATCTGCGCATAGCAACTAAGAATGAATCACGAAATGTTATGAATTATTTATTTCACTGAAAGAAAACATCTACAAACATGATAGAATACTGTGGCAACACCAGTTTTGAACAGTGTGAGTCATCGGTACACTGTAGTTTGAACTGTGCCGTGTGTCAGGTGACTTTGACCTTCAGGGAAACATCCTGGTGTTTAAATAATGTAAGCTGACAATGGCACAGGGTTTTTTATGTTATTTAGCTGTGCCGATATATTTACCCTTGTTCACACTACTTAATTATCTTCATGTCATGTCATTTCAAGTACTGATAGGTTCCTCCACAGTGGACTTGTGCCCCGTCAGGCCGGGTTATGTTGTTGTAATGGTTTTATGTGGTGAATCCCTTCCTCGTTGGAGCGTTTTTCCCCCTTGTGAACTGCAGTGGTGGCGATCCGCTCAGATAATAGTGTTTGTTTAAACTGTTGGACTTAAGCCCCACCTCTGGCTCTGCCATTGTCCGTGGCTTGATTAGTAGACAGCGAAAGCACTTTGTTGTCCTGTTGGAGTTGCCCTTTGCTTCGGCTGCTCTCGATGACCTACGCTGTTATTTCAAAGGCTTTTTCTCAGCGGATGGTCTCAACTTGCTGAGTCATAATTTCTCACAGCATAATAGATGGCCATCAGCTGGCGTCCACTGGGCCATTTGCACCTTGTCCCCCCTCCACTCCTCATGACACACACAAATCCTAGGAAACATAAGAGGCAGCTGGGATCCACACATGTTTACTCTGTTGACTAAACAGACTGGTACAAAACAGGTCCCTGCACAAGTACTTTTTAAATTGCACAGCTGAAAAATGTAAGCACATGGGCTGCGTCTGTGTGTGTGTGTGTGTGTGTGTGTGCATTTACAGCGTTAGCACTGGATTAGCTAAGCCAGAGAAATGTTTCAAAGGTCAAAAAAGATTCCAGTGCCAGAGGAGTGAGTCTAGAGAGAGCGATACAGAGAGAGAGAGGGAGGGAGGGAGAGAGAGAGGCTGACCTGTTCTCAGTTGTGGGACGACAAAAGGAAAAAGTCAACACTGCCAGAGTGGAGCGAGCTTCACCGGCTCGTCGGTCACTCTTTGCCGCGTGCAAGTCGCACGGACAGGACTTTCTGTCAATGGGAAAGCAATTCTTTAGGTCAAGTGGGACTCACCGGATATTTTGCCTGAAACCACGCTGGCTGCTCACCACTGTCGATGGGTGAGAGAGCGCCTGGCTGTCAGCCATGGGAAACACCTGCGGCTGTGTCCGAGGCCCCAAAGAGGAATGCTACGTCGACCCCAAGAAAGCTCCACTGAGCCTTGGATCTAAAGAGCTTAAAGGGCGACGCTATTTTCAGAGAAAGAAGAGAAAATCGGACGCCCTTCAGCCTGCTGGATCTTCCAGGAGACCTGGAAGTGGCGATATCACAACCAAGGCCACCTGCAGCAATTCAGAGCCTCAAGATGGACCGGATGGGAAATCAGAGGAGTCCAAGGCAAGGCTTGATAAACCATCAGAGATAAAACAACCATCATCCAACCAGGGGACACTCGGTACAGCCATCCGCGTTGTTGAGGTACCAGCTTTAGTCCTCAGAAATCCCTGTAATCAGTCAAACGAGGGGTTCGCTCACAGGTTGGGAAGGTTTTCCCCAGAGCCGACAGGAGACAACAGGAGCAGGTCTGCCATAGGAAGACAGCTTGGATGTATTGACCCAACTTCCAGAGCTGAGGATGGTCTGCTCGTGAAGAAGCTGCTGCAGCGACAGTTGAGGAGGGCCGTTAGCTTCGGCGCAGTGGAGCACATGATGCGGACTCCGAGGGGTGATGACAGACCAGCGAGGGAGGAAACGTTTGCCGAGATTATATGTGGCTCTCAAGCACACAGGAGGAGGAGACGCAGAGCCTACACGAGCTCTGCCTACGTACAACATGTTGCAGGTCCCGCCAAATGTATTTCCACCCAAAACGAGGTAGACTGCATTTATTTAACAATAAAATGTAACATGAACATTGACCCAGTGACCCATTCCAATCAATCCAATGATTATAATGGGAAATATTGCTGAATTTGTGGATTTTCCTGTCCAAATACGGGGAGGCGGCAGCGACGAACGGTGCCTCCACTCGGATTGCGCAATCCCTCATAAACCCGGTTGAGCGGCTTGTGTTTTTGCTCAATTTGAGCATGTGTAATTATTGTGTCTATATGTCTATACACTGTAATGTTTATACAGTTTATCACACATCCTGTATTTCACGTATTTTAGTCTTGTTAATCTGACATAACGAGGCAGTGAATGACGCGGTAAGGGAGGCAGCTGGAGTGTGCGCCTCCCTGCCTGCTTTCTACTGCTGGAGTCAGTACCTCCGTCTCCCTGAAGGGGGCGTGTTGAGCACACGGGCTCGTTCTGCTATTGTTTTTCTTCACGTATTACGGACAGGTGGCATAGTTAGCATGTGCTAGCTAAAACCGGCAAGTAACCTTAGCGAACGTCAAGTGCACCGCAGCAGTCCTTTAAGACTGAAAACAGTCCGACCAAAAACGAGCAATAATGTCTCATAAGACAAAGAGACGGAACAAAAAGAAGATAAAGATGACTTTTACACCAGTCATAGAGATGAAGGCGAATGGACTTAACATAATTTACAAGTACAGGTAAGAGCATGCTAACACTGCTGTACACGACACAAATTAATAACCAGCCCTATTTTAATAATATTTAAAAAATATATAAAATATTTAGGCAATAATGTACGAGAGGCTGTACTTTATCGTAAATAATGGGTTAATAAGGGTGTTGTTGGCAAACCTTATTGCTTTTATGATACGGTTTTCCTGCCTTTCAGCACAACACAAGTTGTAGACACTAAACTTGTATCGCATTTCAGCAGCCTACAGAAATGGGTTGATGATTAGCAAGGAGATTGACATTCATTTTTATTTTATATTTTGATCACCGCACTGAAACAAGTACATTATGGCGCCAGTCAGTACACCCCGTGACTCACTCTCAACCAATCAGAACGCTTGATTTCATCTACCCGAATTATAAAAGAATACACGATACGGGATATGAAACATAACCAGTAGTCAATGTGCAAGTAGCCAGTTGAATAGTGGATTTATGCTACTTTGTTGAATTTGTAAATCTGACTTTGAAAGAGTCAGTGCCTCCCCAGCCAGCAACCTCACCGCACGTCACTGCATTGACCGGCTGGTGTCTAAATCATTGAAGTTATGATCTATACTGGAGTGTGAGTATAAAGCATTGCTTATTTGAGCACTTCTTGAGAACAATGCCAGTTCATCTTGATAAACTAGTTTTTTCAAGCAACGCCAATTGTTTTCACAGTATTATGGCACCTTTGCGGTTTCTTGCTCTCTGTTATTCTGCATCACAAATCAAACGTCTTGTTTTTAAACCAGGTGCTTTGCCTGCATAATTGGGCATCATTTACCTGAAACCTGCTTAATGTGTGTAGATGTAGATGTATGTACACTTTTTGTCAGAGAATAGATTTTAGACTTAGTTTCAAATCAATTGTGGACTCATAGTCAGCTGATATCCTGTTTTGATTTGTTTATTAGTGAGTTTTTTGGTTTTGTTGAATATACATCCAACAACCCTCCAACTACTCACGGCTGATTTTTGCCTCTTCTTCTTTACGTTGTACACTAATACCAGTCAGAGTTTATATGAACAGCGTATTAGAGTTATAATATCAACAGGCTCATTCACCATCCTCTGTCCGACAGCGATGTGAAATCATCCTTATAAATCATCGCAGAGGCCTTGTGGACCTTTTGGTTTATTTACAGCTAAATCGGTTCGGACTAAAATGCTAAGTTTGAACTGAAAAAACGCAGCATGAGGCTTGTGGATTAATGATGGGTCTTATTGAATATTTTTTATTCTGTTTATTCACGGGGTGCGGGCTCAGCCTGCCCACAGAAAAAGCGACTCAGCAGTTTGTGAGATTCTAATTCTTTGATATTTTTTGTTTGAGGTACTGCTACAAGATTTCTTCTTCTGCATTATTCTTTTTGTGTCTGTCTTGTCCAATCTGTAGTGTGTTGTTACTATCTCTGTCTTTCACTGTTGTTTGCATGATTAATGTCACCTGGCCGCCTACGCCCCCCCCTCCCCCACACACACCTTAAATGTGCAACAAACCAGACGAAACATTGTTAGAGGTGATCGTAATCTTCAATATAACACGTCGTAAAACCATTTGCAAATGTATGACGCAACTCTGTATCATCCTAATGAGCCAGAAATGGAAACTTTTACCTCTTTCACACTTCATTCGCACTTGATTCTAATATGAAATAGATACTTTCATCTCATAATATGAATTTCTGCACCATAACATTTGTGGGAAGCTTAAAATGTTCAGTCCTTTGCTGTGACATACATATTTTGAAGACTGTAACTTGCAGTATATTTCAAATTGTTTGTTACCACTCAGTAACGAAACATTTTTTTACGGTCAAAGGTTTGTGGGTTAAATTTGTGTCTCTGTACGAAGCCCCGGCGAATACACATTTAACATTTGCACGTTCTGCACAGATCTCAGAGATCCATGTGACGGGGGAGTCTGAGGACATGACAGCCAAGGAGAGGCTGCTGTTCTGGTCCAGGCAGATAACCGATGGCTACGTAGGCGTACGTTGTGACAACTTCACAACCTCCTGGAGGGACGGCAGGCTCTTTAATGCCATCATTCATAAATACAGGTACTGTAACACTGAAGGAAACGCAGTTCAAGTTATGGGGTCTTCGTCCACTTCCGCTGTCTCTTCTCTTTTAGTTGGTATGCTTTGTTTTTTCCTGAACTTACTGGCCTCTATGCGTCTCTATTTCAGGCCGGATCTGATTGACATGAGCTATGTGTCGACGCAGGCCAACCGATCAAATTTAGAGAATGCCTTTTGTGTTGCCGAGCGGCTGGGGGTGGCCAGACTGCTGGACCCCGAGGGTGAGATCCAAACGCATCGAAACACTCTGAAACCCCTTCACATCTTTGTGCTATAAATCACGAAGTTTGGATTTTTGGCTTGAGGGGTAATTCCTCTGAACTCAATGTCATGTGTGGAATTTGTGAACTTCTTTTCATTTCCCTCATCAGATGTAGATGTTCAGTCACCCGATGAAAAATCTGTCATCACATACGTCTCAACGCTGTACGATGCTTTCCCAAAAGTACCCGATGGAGTGGATGGAATCAATCCTAATGTGAGCCTATGACACCCGACCCAAGGGAATGTGCTGAAAAGTTCTTAATGGCTGATGATCCTTTTTCTCTGAACAGGATGTTGATATCAAATGGGTGGAGTACCAGAACATGATCAAATACCTCAGCCAGTGGATCAGACACAATGTGGGCATAATGTCAGATCGATCATTCCCAAACAACCCTGTTGAACTCAAGGTATTGAAGGCTTTAATCATTTTAGCTTTATGACTAGCTTTAGCTGTCTAATTTTAAAGATGCTTAGAACCTGGGTATGGTGTCGGTGAGGTGAAAGGAGGGTGGTCTGCTTCAAAGAACCCTCATGTAGCATCTATCTGCTGTAACTGACTCTTAAACGATGTATTGATGGATATGAGAGAGCAGCAGCGTGCATTTGCTGCAAGACATCAATAGCTTCTAACAGTAAAAGCACCTTAATGCAATTGTCTTTAGGACAAGGGGAGCATACAAACAAATCTATCTACCGGATAACATCTGATCTGATGCTCTATGGTTAACCATGTTTATTATAATCTCTGCTTTTTTTACAGGCACTTTATACACAATATCTCCAGTTTAAAGAACACGAAATCCCACTGAAAGAGAACGACAAGACAAAAATCAACAATCTCTATAGAATGCTTGAGGTATACACATTCAGAATAAATGACCATGTTAATTTCGATCACATATTATACACTGTATTGCTAAAAAGTCTGTTTGTGGCATATTTGCCAGATGTGGATCGAGTTTGGACGTATTCAGTTACCGCAGGGTCATCACCCAAACGACGTGGAGAAGGAATGGGGTAAACTTATTGTCGCTATGCTGGAAAGAGAGAAGAGTCTGAGGCCTGAAGTGGAAAGGTATGTGGAGGCACTGCACGTTTTTATACTTTTGTGTTTCCTGCATCAAACTAATGTAATTTATTGTCTTTATATAGTATTGTTGTTTACTTACAGCCACAACTCACATTCCGTAACTGGTGTTTAGAAATTACAAACGTGTGCTAATGTTTTCCAAGATGTTGTGGTAATTTGCTGCCTCTGTAAGTGAAAAGAGTTTAGATAAAGGACAAATAAGTTACATGGGTCAGCATAATATTAGCTGGGGTTGGTGGGGGCAAAGTACTACGGCATCATATTGCAAGCCCACTAATGTCTCTGCTCCTGTGAGAGTCAGTGTTTATGTCAAAGATTAATCTTAAACTAAAGTAAAAGTCCCCCAACTGAACCTTTGCACACTTCCAGGTGATTTCCATCTGGAGATTTATGAACTGTTACATATAATATATATCATGAATGATCTAGTATCCTGTTACTTTAAATTGACAGAAATATGCTAATGATTGGACTGCAAAGAGTGTCTGTTTTCTTTTCTTTCTTTTCTTTTATGGCATGTTCAGTTGACCTTTTGAACTTTTGAATTTGGTCATCATCAGTGTTTATTTCAGAGTAGTTACTATTTCTACGGAAACTCAACGCCAAGTCCAAAGACTCTGTTGACAAAAGCTTAGACAAAATTACATCTCCATTCCTGCCTTTATGATCTATAAACATGAAATATTAACAGTAATAATGTTGGGTGTGGTGCAAACTGGCAGAAATAGTTCTGACCGCAGTTTGGCAGCACTTTATGCACGCTCGGTTTTTATGAAAGAACACTGTCTCAACCTGCTATTTAATTGTAATCCCCCGAGGGCTGCACATTATTTCAGGGTAGGAGTCACTTTACATGCTCTGCACCTGGCTGTAGCACTATAAATATGAGCGGGTTGAAAGCCGCTCCGTCAGTTAGGTCTGCGAACGCTCCCAGTCAAGCGGTTGATGCTGGTTCCAGGCTGGGATCCTTGAAGAGGGATGATTGAGTGGAGAAAATGTTACTGACGCTTTGAGAGTCTAGGGGGTAGCAGCGGTAGTTTACCACGTAAAGTAAGATGGACTGTTTGAGCGGGATCTCGTCCGTGAGCAACAGTAGCTTCAACAGTTACGGCTCCGGTGACGCCATCCTCAACGAACCTCTACTAATGAACAGCTCAGTCTTTCTCAATAACAGCATTGTTTATGGATCCAGGTGAGGTTCCAGGATGCCTTGTAAATCTTCCTTTTTTGTTTCACTAAAATGATAACTGTTAACTCATAATTTAATGTTTTTCTTTTTGTAGGCTTGAGATGTTGCAACAGATTGCCAACAGGGTCCAGCGGGACTGTGTCCATGGCGAGGACAAGCTGGCACTTGCAAGAACTGCTCTGCAGTCTGTACGTTTTGTTTAATCTCTGTTTACCTTTATGCCAGTTGAAATAACACATTGTGTGCACAGTGTTTGTCTCGTGTTTTGAGTCCCTTTTCTTTACTCTGCTAAGGATGCAAAACGTCTCGAGTCTGGTATTCAGTTCCTGAATGAAGCTGAGATTGCTGGCCACCTTTCGGAGTGTGAGAATATCCTCAGGCAACAAGTGGTGGACATTCAAATTCTTCTCGATGGGAAATTTCCTTTTGCAGATCAACTTGTCCAAAGGTACAAGGTATATCCTCTCTCAAAAATAACACTGTGTTTTTTGTCTCCTACATTAAGACATCTCATATTGCTGTTCCTTTCTGAATACAGGGTGTCGAAACTCCGCGATGAACTTGTGGCCCTGAGAGCAGATAGTTCTTCTGTGTACAGCAAATGTCGCACACTGACGACAGAACAAACCAAAATGATGATCTCAGGCATCACACAAAGCCTGAACTTCTCTCAGAACATCAACCCGAGCCTGACGTCAGCCCTGACTCCCGCACTCACCCCGGGGGGGTTAGGTACCCCTGGGTCCACATTCACCTCTAGCCTTACACCGTGCCTGACCCCCGGTCTGCAGCCCTCTTCAGTCCAGAGCTACATGGGCAGTGGCGGTGGCATGGACCCAGGCGGCCTCAGGCATCTGAAAAACATGCAGATCCGCAAGCCCTTACTGAAATCCTCTCTGGCAGACTCCAACATGACAGAAGAGGAGGTCAACATGAAGTTCCTGCTGGACCTTCTGAGCTGGGTGGAAGAGATGAAGGTGAGTTGTTCCCATCAGTGTGTTTGTAATGTGCTGTCGCATTGATGGTACGCATCCAAAAGAGAAACTGAATATTGTTTTTCTGTATTATTAAAGGTGCAGCTGGATCGTTCAGAGTGGGGATCTGATTTGCCAAGTGCGGAACTGCATTTAGAAAACCACAAAAGTGTCCACAGAGCCATTGAAGAATTTCAAATGAGCCTTAAAGATGCAAAACTTAGTGAAGTAGGTGTTTTCTAGTTTACCTCTAACCAATCCTACCTAGAAACTAAATGTGAGTCTGAAATGGTGCTGCACTTATCTTTCCTCAGATTCAGATGACCATCCCCATAAAAATAACATATTCAGACAAACTGAACACGCTAGAAAACCAGTATGAAAGGCTCTTGGTAGGTGATCTGTTAAGCAGTCATCAAACATCTTTGAAGCAATACATGCTAAAACTGTGTATGCACTGTTTTGTTGTAGTCTGACAATGAATATCTGCCTCTTTTCAGAGCTGTTCACGAGAGCGACAGAGCCACCTGGAAAGCCTGCATGACTTTGTGTCACACGCAACTCAGGAGCTCATCTGGCTGAACGAGAAGGAGGAAGAGGAGGTTGCCTTTGACTGGAGCGATCGCAACAGCAACATATCCAAGAAAAGAGACTACCATGCTGTATGTTTTGTGTTGTTTCAATGTTGTAATTAACTGTAAATAAATCTGTGAAATGTTCCATGCAGACAGAATAACAAGGTCTTGTTCACACAGATATTTTTGGGTGTTCCCGTTTGGCTATGTTGCAGCTGCATCCATTTAAAAAAAAGACTAATCTCCTTGAAGGGATTGTGGCCTAAATGATTAACTTTATACTCAGCTGTGTGATAAAGGACATTGGATTGTGTGAGAGGATAGATTGACTGGGTCCTTTCCATTACTGGAGGCCTGAGATTCTTAATCTCTTTACACAGGATCTGATGAGAGAGCTGGACGAAAAGGAAGAAGTGATCAAGTCCGTGCAGAACAAGGCAGAGCGCCTGATGCTCAAGAACCACCCAGCCAGGCTCACTATTGAAGTAAGCGCTGTTTTCTCCCTGAATACTCAGCTACAGGGTCAATATGACAGAAGACTCCACTTTAAATCTTGCATTTTCTCAGCTATAGTAACTGGATTTCATGTGGTTCTCCCCCAGGCGTATAGGGCCGCCATGCAGACACAGTGGAGCTGGATTTTACAGCTGTGCTCATGCGTAGAACAGCATCTCAAAGAGAATGCTGTTTATTTTGAGGTGAGTTGCTGCCGGTTTTAACAGTCGTTGCAGCAAAATGCATTTGTTGGTCACATCTAACTTGTTACTCTTCTTCCCTTCTGCAGTTTTTCCGGGATGCCAAAGAGTCCTTGGATTACCTCCAGAGCCTTCAAGATGCCATTCAAAGAAAGTACAGCTGTGATCGCTCAAGCAGCTTACACCGACTGGAGGATCTCCTTCAGGAGTCCATGGTAAACTGACTGAAAGAGATGTGAAGTGAGAGTTTGTGTGGAGTTAGTTGCAAATCGAAATGAAAATAAACGTCAATTTTTGTTATCTGGTGTGTCTCTAGGATGAGAAAGAGCAGCTTCTTCAGTACCGCAGCACCGTGGCTGGGTTAGTGGGCAGTGCCAAGAACATAGTGCAGCTCAGGCCCAGAAACCCTGAAAGCCCAGTGAGATCCTCCATCCCTGTCAGAGCCATCTGTGACTATCGTCAGATAGAGGTACGCAGGCTTCTCGCCGTCAAATCACTGCGTCGTTCGTCTGAGTTCTTTTGCAGATTTATAGTGAACCAACACTTCAACACGACTGTTTTCAGATCACCATTTACAAAGAGGACGAGTGCGTACTGGCCAGCAACTCTCACCGGGCCAAGTGGAAAGTCATCAACCCAGCAGGCAATGAGGCCATGGTGCCCTCTGTTTGTTTCACTGTGCCTCCACCCAACAAAGAGGCTGTTGACATGGCTACAAGGTGAGATGCTAAGATGGAAGGCTTGATTTTGTCCTCCTTACTTCAAAGTAAAACTTATTGTTCAGTTCAAAGCTGTGGTTACCTGCTTCTGGTGGAATACACTTTTTCTACCTCTTGCTTTTCCCTGCAGAACGGAACAGTTATTCCAGAATGTCCTGGCACTGTGGCACCATTCCCACATCAACATGAAGAGCGTGGTGTCTTGGCACTACCTGGTGGCTGACATACGTGCCATCCGCAACTGGAATGTGGCTTCAGTATGTTTGAATTATGACACTTTCCCGTTTAGACTCCGATCCTAGCGCATGTTTTTGTTATTCACGCTTTTATTTCTCTATTCAGATAAAGACCATGTTACAAGGTGAGCATCAACAGGTCTTGAGAAACCTGCAGTCCCACTGCGAGGAGTTTCTCGAAGCCAGTGAGGAGTCCGAGGTATTCACAGTGGCCGACTGTGCCCAGCTAGAGAGAGACGTCGCAGCCTGCAAAGAGTACTATGAGGAATTACTCAGATCTGCAGAAAGAGGCGAGAATCCCATTTTCCCCTCTGCTGTCTCTGCTGCATGTTGAACTAATCACACAAGGGAAACCCATGGTTCTTTAAGCAATTCAAGCTTTAAGTTGACGCCTTCTGGATTTATGTTTATGAGTTTGGTTGGTTTAGCTGTGACCAAGATGCAAACACTGGAATGAAGTCAATGCACAGTTATGTTTTTTAAATACATACATAATACAGACTACTAACCGGAACAAACAGAAAAAATGAACAAAGGCAATTAAGTGAATGCCCCCTCTACTTTCATAGAACACGTTCTCATCTTATAAAAGATATAGGTTGATATTTTCATCCTATCCTCCTTCATCGTGATTTGGTTTCATCATACAGGCTCTACTCAGTCTTGTGCTGTGATAGTGATGCCACCTAGAGGGGCTTTTGTTTGTTAGGTTTGTTATGTTTAGGTTAAACATTCACCCTATAAAATAGAATTTTTACTTTTAGTAAATGTTTTTGTTGGCTTCTTTTAGTTTTTCAAAAAGTCAAATATACATTTCTTATCACAGTTTAAAGCTATATTTATTCTTTTGTGTAATTAATCTTGCACGTTGTATTTTTCTGGCATACAGAGGAACAGGAGGAGTCGGTATATAATCATTACATCTCAGAGATACGCAACTTCCGAATGCATCTTGAGGCCTATGAAGAACACCTTATCAGGCAACTTCGCACACCGCTGGAGAGAGACGACCTGGAGCAGAGTCTGAATTGCATCACAGAACACGAGGTACACGTCTGGGTACCAATAATCATTTCACATATTCAAGAACTTGCCTGTCTTATTTTATTAGTTGCATTATAATTAGTTAATTCATGGTCATCTTATAATGTCCATAACATCTTACCGTTCTTTTGAGTTCATCCTCATATTCTTTGTGCCACTCTGCAGAAGAAGTCAGCAGAGCTGAATAAACTGAAGGAGGACCTTGACGTTATGAAAGAGAAGTGTGAGCTGTTCCTCCAACAGGCTGCAGGTTCTCCTTCAGTACCAAAACTCTCCTCTGAACTCACCGTCCTCATCCAGAGCATGAGCCAAGTGTACTCCATGTCTTCCATTTACATGGACAAGTAAGAAACTCCCTGCATTGTCTAGCAGTAATCAAGGCTGCATTTAGATGTTTTTTTTCTTTTACAAATTAGGTATTTGCATGGAATTACTTGAATTGAAGAGATGTTTCCTTTTGTGTTGCAGACTGAAAACAGTGAGCCTAGTGGTGAAGCACAGCCAGAGTGCAGAGGCGCTAGTGAAGGCTTATGAATCCAAACTCTATGAGGAAGACGCTATGAACTCTGACGTCAGGTCCATTGAGGCCGTCATTTCAACACTTAAGGTAAATACACTGTGTTGCATCGCAACAACATTGGCAGCATTTAAAAAATATATCATTTTGAGCAACAGTCGTTCCTTCTGGTCACAGCAATGGCGGACAGAGATTGACGAGAAGCAGGAGGTTTTCCATGACATGGAGGATGGGCTGCACAGAGCACGGGTGGTCGGTGACCGCATGTTTAGGGCACATAACGAGCGTGACTTTGATCTGGACTGGCACAAAGAGAAAGCTGATCAGCTGAGTGAGAGATGGCAGAACATTCACTCCCAGATTGATGGCAGGTTAGAGAGGCTTTATCTCCTCAGGAAATGATAATATATCCCATTTGTGCAAGCAGTACAAGTGTTACTTATTAACCTTTCATTTTCAGGCTTAGGGACCTGGACGGCATCAGCAAATCTCTGAAACACTACAGAGAGTCCTACTGTAGCCTCGATCAATGGGTTAGAGAAATGGAAGCAGCACAGATAAAGGCCCAAGAAAACAAACCTGACGACAGCAAGGCCCTGTCTGAGCTGTTAAACAAACAGAAGGTAGGACATGAACTTACTTCTCCACAATCCGATAAAGGCATTTACAGATGTGTATATTTAATTGTTTGTTTTTTCAGGTTCTTGTTGGTGAAATTGAAAAAAAGCAGAGCAGAATTGATGAGTGTCAGAAGTTCTCAGAGCAGTACTCATCTGCCATTAAGGTAAACTTATTTACCTTAAATGTTCTCATGGCTTCTCTGGTATACAGATATACTGATATACTCTCATTCTAGCTTTGTTATAGCTAAACTTTGACATGAACTTCCATGCAGGATTATGAACTTCAGCTGATGACCTTCAGAGCGATGGTTGACTCCCAGCACAAGTCCCCTCTCAAGAAACGTAGGATGCAGAGTTCTTCTGATGCCATTCAGCAGGAGGTAAACCTATTATTTAACTTTGGTAAATAAGAAAAGGTTTTTTTCTATTTAGAGTAAATGTTAATGACGATGCATGTTTCCCTTAAATTTGCACAGTTTATGGATCTTCGAACCCGCTACACTGCTCTTGTAACTCTCATGACACAGTATGTGAAGTTTGCCAGTGAAACATTGAAGAGAACTGAAGACGAAGAGGTAAGACCTCCGTCCTTCCCTTTCTTTCCTTCCTACATTTAAAGTAGCGTCTGCTGGACAATCTAAACCTCGCTCAGACCAGCTTTACCTTCTTATCTTTGCATGATTGACAGGTTGTATCATCACATTGTATTTTCCTGCCTCACTAAGAAGTATTGAATGATACAATTATGTTGCAAGCTATATCCCTTGAGGGGTGTTTATATGATCAGCTGATCACGAGTGAAGACATTTGCTTCAACCTGCGAAAGAAGCAAAGGAAAAGTGTGAATGCGGTGCATGTCTGCATGTAGGGTAACTTCTTATTGCTGGTGACGCCTACTTGCAGGGAGGAGAGAGCTTTTTTATTTTCTGAACCAAATCCTCTTATATGGCCTTTCTGTGGGAAAATAAAGTCTCTCTAGGAGTTTGTGTAGTATTAATTCTAACAAAGGTACAGAGATCAAAGCAGTGACATGTGCTGTAAAAATATGCTTATATAAATCTAACTTAATCTAACTTTAATTGGTCTTTAACCCTCCAAATATTTTTGCTAACTAATAAGTCCCACTGTCTTAAAAGTTGCAAATTCCTGGAGAGATGGGTTTTCATGCCTCTGGTAAGAAGTCAAATATTCGTGCAATTTAAGATACAATTTCTAATTAAATGTGAAAAAGTGGATGAATTATTGTTTTGTATTATAGAGCAGGGAGGCTTTTGAGAGAGCAGAGAAAACAAAAAGGAAAGAGAACATGGAGGTCCAAAAAGCTGCAGGGGAAATAGAGAATAGTCGACTTAAGCAACGGCTCCAGGAACAGGAGGCTTTGCTCCTTGAAAGACAAGCACAGCTGGACAAGTTGGAAGGAGAAGTAGAGACTCAACAGAAGACAATCAAAGATCTAACTTTTCAGAAATCACAGCTGGAAAATGACATTATTCTGTATTGCACAAAGCTAGAAATAGCGGTAAAAGACAAAGCTGCCAGTGAGCAGGCATTAGGTCTAACAAAACAGTTAATTAAGCAGTCAGAGGCCAGGCTGTCTTTGGCTGAGAAGAAACTAGAAGACCTCTTAAAAACTACCAATGGCCACGATCTTAAAAGACACGAAATCCAGAGAGAAATTAATGTAGAGGAAGGTACGTATGAACAGGTGCAAAGTCAAGTCCAAGTTAAAGAAAGTGGTAAAGCTCTGCAGACTTTGTCTTCTGACAGCCAGTCGATAGCCATCAGTGACCTTAGATCATCTACAGTTATAGAAAATCAAAGCATCATGACCATAGTCCTGCAGCAGAAACAGGAGGAACTAGTCATCATCCACAAAAGAGCAGACATAGCTGAGGAGGAGGCCCGACGTTATAAAAAACTGTTGGATGCCAGCAACACCAGGCTGGAGGAACTTCAGATGGACATGGAATCTGCAAGGATCAACACGAGAAAGCAATCAGAGGATTTCCATCAGGAAGCACTACACATGAAGAAATCCATCAACGAACTTCAGGAGGAAATCAGATCTCTTCAAAGAGCAAAGTCCTCGTTGGAACAGAACATCTTCTTCCAAAGCACTGAAATCGAGGGCCTTAAGGAGCAGTTGAAGATCAGCCAGGGAGAACTGCAAAAGAAAGGCTCCATGGAGCAAGACAATATTTTCAAGATTAACATTTTAGAAGAAGAGGTCTCTTCCAAGCAGGCAGTGTTTGATCATCTCAAGTTAAAATATAACGAGTTGACAAAAACCAATGCCTCATCTGACAGTGAGATTCGAGGTCTTAAGATCCAAATAGAGTCGCTTGAAAAAGAGAGAGTACTTTCTGAAGAAAAGATTAAGTTGTTGAAGAGCGAGATAGAGAGGTGGAAACATCAGGTTCAAACAGCTAACGAACAAAACAACGTATTTAAGAGAACTGAGCAGGCGTCACAGCTGAAATATAAAAACCTTGAAGCCGAACTTTCAAGAAAGGAATTAGTTGCTTCTCAATTGCAGAAAATGGTAGATGAGCTGAACCAGTTTAATTTGGAAATGGAAAATAATCTGAAGAACACAACGGCTAAACTTGATCAGGTGACAATGGAAATTAGCAGCAAGGATCAGCAAATTAAAATCTTCAAGTCTCAAGTCGAAAGCACCAAATCACAAATTAGAATAATTGAGGAGGAACTAAAAAATACGACTCAGACATCACACAAGCTTCAAATTAAACTGCAGGATTATAGTGAAGAGGGGAAGAACAAGAATGAACTGCAGCAGAAAATCCATGTACTTCATTCAAAAATTGACAATTATGAAAAAGAAATAGCAATTTTGAAATCAGAGCTGAAGGCAGTCTCTGCTGATAATAATTCTGCAAACCAAAAGATCCGCATGCAAAATGCTGAATTGAATGATTTGACCACGATCTTAAAGAAAAGAAATGCAGAATTGCAAAACGAATCTGCTGAAAGTCAACGACATCTCAACAAAGTCAAGTCCTTAGAAGATGAGCTTTTCAAAAATAAGCTCAGTGTTAAAGGATTAACAGGCAGCTCAGAGACAATGACAGAGAACCTAAAGGAGGAAATGTATGTTCTACAGAACGACAAGAGAGCAGCAGAGAGGAATGTAGAGAACTTAAATGTTAAACTCTTAGAGCTCAGCTCTTCCCTACAAAGAACTAAAGATGAATTGAAGAAAGAGACCAGAGAGGGAATAGTCAAAGAAACAAAGTTATTGCAGATGGAGACTGAGCTTCAGCAAAATAAAGTAACAATGAAAGAATTAATGTTGAGTTCTGAAAAATCTCAATCAAATGTACAACACGAGAATTCAATCCTCAAGAGGGAGAAGGCTGAGGCCCTGGAGAAAAGCATCTCCTTGGGATCTGAAATTAGAAGGCTGAAAGAAAACTTGCATAGCACCCAAAAAGAAGCAGAGCAAACGCAAAAAGAAAACGCCGTCCTTCGGCTGAGGTCCCAGCAGATGGAAGAACAACTTGAAAAGTGCAAGAGCATGCTTGAAGAGTTGAAAAGTAAACTAAAACTCCAGAAAGAGGGCTATGAGAGGCAGCTGTTGCTAGTGCACACTGAAATACAGAACCACCTCATCTTACTCCAATCTGAAATATTAAGTGAAAGTGGGATGTCGCAACAGCAATCAAATAGGGAGGAACTTTTAGAGATGCTAAACCGCTATTTTAATCCAGACTTGAAACAGATGAATTTGTTGCATCAAACGCATGTGGAAACAAAGCATCTGCAGATCCAAATGAACCAACTGCAGCAAGTAAATACAAAGCTGGAACAAGACCTCTCAATGGCAGTCGCCCAACGCGAGCAGCACAGACTTACACTCGCTTCTCAAAGCAAAGAGCAGTCAAGTGATACAGACCAGCTGACAGATAGTGAGTGGACACTGACACTGAAGGAAAATGAAGCAAAATCCCTGCGGGAACAAATGGATTTCTACGTCGAACAAGTGAAACATCTTCAGGAAAAGCTTTTGACGCTGGAGGTCCGGATGAAGACTGAAAACCAGAAGAGGAACAAATGGGAAGTGATTGAAACCAGCCGTGACCACGTGAAAGAACACCAAACGGCTTTGATGAAGACAGAACATCCCGCGAGGCAGCAGGTGGCGCCCTCGCACGAAAGTGCAGAGTACGACCTGCAGCACCAGACTCTAAAGATGAAAGTCTCCTCAGAGGTATGGATGAAGTTAGTTCAGCATTCCAGTATAATATTTAGAAGAAATACAGCATATTTAAAGATAATACAGTTTTACATTTTCTTTCCAATTTTAGTCATTTCTACCTGAACTCTAGTCCACTGTAACTTAAAAGTACTTTTACTGTCACATCTACAGATGGCAACAATGGAGAAAGAAAATATATATAGCCAAAGCCTTCAGGATGGCCCATCAAAGAAAACAGAAAATTGCTCTCATTGTCAGAGTCTGACTCATCTTCAAAAAGATGTGCAAATGAGCCAAATTATATCCGATGAGTCGATGTCTGTGACAACGCATGGATACGCGGCTCTGTGTGGACTGAGACACCAAACACAGCACATGACTAAGACGACGACCCATCGAATCAGAGAAACATGTGGAGACGCGTCTGACGACGAGGGAAAACGGAGCGGCACCTGTTCGACCTCCCGAAAGCTCACGGAAATAAAAGGCAGCACGAGTGTTCAAAACGCAACCAAGTTGGGGTTCACGGACGAAGAGGTTGCACGTAGGCTTGAGGCGGGAGACGCGCAAACATCTCTCGCCCACTTAGCCGGCAAACCGACTACTATTGCCGGAGTTTATGTGGAATCAAGCAAGAAAAAGATCTCTTTCCTAGAGGCTGCCGAGAAGGGCTTCTTAGCCAACACGTATGCTCTCGACTTCCTGGAGGCTCAGGCTGCAACAGGAAGCCTGACCGATCTGACCACGGGGCGAACGCACTCGGTGGCCGAGGCTCTGGAGAGAGGCATCGTTGACACGGGCCTGAAAGATCGACTGATGGAGGCCGAGAAAGCTGTCAGCGGCTACGTCCACGCTGGCAAAAAGCTCTCTGTGTTCCAGGCCATGGAGGAGAGGATTCTGGATAGATACAAAGGCAAGAAGATCCTCGAGGTCCAGGTGGCCGCCGGAGGGCTGGTCGACCCGGAGACCGGCGCCCGCGTGCCGCCCGGCGCTGCCGTCGCTCACGGGCTTTTGAACGAGGAGACCCTTCGGGGTCTGTGCGATCCGATCAGCAACCCCAAAGGTTTCCACAACCCCGACACGGGACACAAAGCATACTACTCTGAGATACTGAAGATGTGCCTCTACGACATCGACGGCGGCGCGCTTCTCTTCCCGTTTGGCGAGGAGCGTCTGACGAGCGCCTCCCCCGCACGCTCTCACCGAGTGTCCGTGGTGGGCAGCAGCTGTGGCATCCAGATGTCAGCTCACGAAGCGTTCAAGGGAGGACACATTAGCAGGAGCACGTACCTGTTCCTGTCGCAGCAGGAGAGCGAATGGCGGGAAAAGTCTTTGGCCGGCGCCGGCGGACGCAAACTTCACATCCTCACGGATGTCAAAGGCGGCCGTCGACTTTGCCTGGAGTCCGCTCTGAGTCAGAGGTTTCTGGAAGCGCCCGAGTTGGAGAGCTACCGCAGCGGTCTCCTGAGCGCGAACGAGATTGCGGACATCATATTTTCGAGGATGGTGGTCGTGGAGGACGTCCACAGCCCCATCGCTGGCCTCTGGGACGTCGCTCGGAGGAGCCGGCTTTCCGTTTTCCAGGGTTTTCAACAGGGCCTGACCGATAGAGCCACCGCCTCCAGGCTGTTGGAGGCACAGGCCTGCACCGGGGGCATTTGTGACCCCTCTTCAGGGGAGAAGGTTACTCTCTCGGAGGCTCTGGAAAGAGGCCTTTTAGACGAGTCGTTGAATCAGCAGCTGCAGCAGTTTGAGCAGGCATTTGAGGGCATCGTCCACCCCAAGACCTCAAGGACTGTGTCCATCACTCAGGCCATTCAGGAGAATCTCCTCCCCAAGGACGCCGGTTTTCGCTGTATTGAATTCCAGCTGCTGACCGGAGGGTTGATAAACCCCGGCACTCACGACAGAGTCTCCCTCGAGGAGTTCGTCCAGAGCGGCCTCGTCGACAAAGCTACTGCCGCTGGTCTCAGGGAAGAGAAGTTTCAGACCAAAAGCCTCACCTGTCCAAAGACCAAGAGGAGAATCACATTCAGGGAGGCGCTCGAAAGAAGTGTGTACGACTGCCACACAGGGTTGAGGTTACTGGAGGCCACAAAGGTTCATGGTTTTGGGGCTAAAACAATGTTTCACTATGCTCAGGCGTATAACTAATACACATTTGTAAAGTGCGGCCCGATCAACTGCATTAAAACCTGTAGTATTTTCTTTGGTTGCGTGTTTAAATGTGAAGTTACTTTGACTTCACCGGATGTCTTTTTTGGGGGGTGTCATATGTAAATATTTGATTCACGGGGTAATGTAACTGTCAATGGTTGTTGGGCTTTTGTATTTTACTCTGGTTATACATTTAATTTCAGCAGCCCCCCCCCCCCTACACACACACACACCTTTGTTTTTGCCTTTTTAAGAAAAAGTTAATAATCGTGACAAAAACCCATCTGTTTTAATTATAGAGATCTGTTGATGAGGAGAAGAGAGAGCACGGGGATAAGGTTAGCAAACTGTTGCACTGGATGTCCAATGTGAAGCAGAGCCCAAGCAATGACAGGAATGCTCTGAAAGATAGCAATGCCAACACAGATGCCTCTAATAAGCCCCAGGTAAATGATGTGTACTGATTTTGGTGTTTTCTGGTGTGTCCTGTTTTAACATGAGGTTTTTCCTACAGAGTATTTTCCTAATCAAAATGAAATCACAGCCTTTCTGCTGCCACAGTGTATGATTTCTAATAAAAAAACACACTGCTTAATTTCTGATTCATGGAATCCATATATTTCCCTCTATAGGCAGTGAGTGTAATTACCGTGTCATATATCCTGTACAGAGAAGAATGATTTATATTATGGATTTCATGATATATCTTATTATTTCAATCACCCCCAACTGATTCAATAACACCAAAAGTTGCACAAGCACTCACATTCCACAACAAACGCACTGACTAATAAATGAAATCCAGCAAGATAGACATTACATTACTTTTAGTCCAAAGCTGACCTTATTCAAGATACATTTTAGTTTTATCACCATGGCATTGTGGATGATGCTTAGAGGCAGATTCATTTTCTTTAAGATTTTTTCTGATGGTTTGGCAGAATTCATTCTTTTCAGTGTGTATAGAATAGAAAAACCTAAACATGCAGAGTAGTTTAGACTACCATTACTCATGTTCTATAATTAGTAAAATATATGTTTTAAAAAGTTGACTTTTTGCTAAAAGCTGCTTTTCATCCACGTTCAGATCAACAAATGATGCAGTTGAGAAAACACACCATCCAGTTAATCCAGACTGTTTGCTCTGTTCATTCCATATCCTGGACGAGAATAAGAGCAAATAAATACTTTATTGTTGTTATCAAATACACGTATTTAAAAAAAATGTATATACATTTCCAGTTATAATATTCAAATATGAATAATGACAGGTTTGGTCTTACTTATTTGGGGTTTTTCTTTTCAAATGATGAAACCATCATATATTCTGTCCCTCCATGTAAGTTAGAAAAAAAAATAATGCACAAATCAAGCAAATACAAAAACATCCCAGTCCCTGGAAAGCAACGCTTTTGTTATAAACCAAATCTAATATATTTTAAATGAATAATTCAACTGAAAAATGTAAATCCGTCAAAACACTTCTGGTGTGTGAGTCTTTGTGGGCCTTTTTTCCCTCTTTACTTAAATGATATCCTGCAGTACAGTATTGTTTGAAGTGTAGTCCTCTAAATATAAAGAAGAGTAGTTTCCCTGCTTATAAAGTATTAATATGTCCCTGTTTGATGTTCTAGGTGTCAGTTGAAGAAAAGGTCACTAAGAAGGAACAAATCGCTGAAGCCCTGAGAGCCACACAAATGATGCTGAACAAACACAGCGACAAGTACGTTTAGCTACTGTGACCAACAGGCACAAGGCTTAATCTGCTGTTTAAAGTCCGTCAGCATCCTTCTTTGCTTTTTGTTTTTACAGAATGACAGAGGAGGAGAGAGAAAAGGCCCAGGAGCAGCTGAAGGCGCTCAATGAGGCCTACAATGAACTCTCCGATCAGACAACTTCTGCAGAAGAGGTTTGGGAACTTGTTGGTTTCTGCTTTGGTTTGCAATTTGTGTCTCATTTTGTGTTCCAAGGCAGCGTCACCTGATGTTCAGCTGCATGACTAACGTTTTTCCTCTTCTCCTTAGTATAGCGTGAGCAGTCTTTTTGCATCTCTCTTTTTATTCTATTAAAATGGGTCAGAATCAATATTTATGCTTTCCCAGAAAATCTGAGTATGCTGTAAACATGCGTCAATTGTGCCCGGCTTTGGTCTGAAAATGCCAGCATTGTTAACGTGCTTGATTTCCACAGGATAACAGATATGACACATAACCCCTCACCTACAGTATGTGATGTGATTAACAACCCTGTTTCTGCAAGATGCTGTGTACTTTATTCCTAGATGCATGATAGCTTTAAATGTATTATCCCACATTCTCCTGTTGCAACCCTGGTGCAGTCTTGCCCTTGTGCACATGATCTTTTAACATGCCCATATGTGTCTGTCGGTGAGTACGCCTTTTGTTTTGCTTTTGAATGATTTAACTGCAAATTTAACAAATACATACTTTATGAATAAAGCAGTTGTGTAATATGTGGAATTGTCATTCTCTTTAGGATTTGAAACCCAGTGGTGCAAGGCTTGGGATCGGACCCACGAGTGGCCTGATGGATCAGATAACTGGGGACGCCCAACCTGCAACCTCCAACTTCTCTCAGTTGGAGCAGTATGTCTGTCTGGACCGGGACCAAGATCTCCTCTATGAATCCACGCTGGATCACTTGCCAAGTCTGAACGAAAAGTGCGCAAACGTCTCCTCTGCTTTGCTCTCTGACATAGCAGCAGCTAGGGAAGCGGCCACGTGTGAAGACCCGATCATCAAGATGATTGAAGTCAAAGAAGTCCACGACGGATTGAATGTGTGCTACACGGGGGACGCACTGACCCTGGAGAGTGCCTTTCGGTGCGGTTTAATATCTGCTTCTGTCTACTTAGAGATCATTCAGAGGCAAAAGACCATCCAGGATGAGAGTAATCCCAGTGCTGCTGAAGATGTGTCACTCTTAGAACCAGTGCAGGAAGTTAATAGACTTATATTACAGTGCCTCAGCAAAGATAAATCACTGACATCAGGAAGGAGCTTAAACACTTTGAGGTCTTTTTCTGATGGCCTAAGCGATCAGGAGACCATGTCAGAAGAAGTAATGAGTAATATTGAAGGCCTGAAGGTGGATGCAGCCATTCAATGTGATTTGATGCGCTCTAGCAGCACACTCGTTGTGCTTGAAAATCCGGAGCAGTTCATGGGACTTGTGTTGCCCCGTGGGGAGATCCCGTCAGTGTCCACCTCATTCCAGCGTGACCAACAAATCACCAGGGATGAGTTCACCAGCACGGCGTTTAGTAATCGGGAAAAGATAGCAGCATTTTATATTCCCGAAAGTTCAGAGGTGGTAGACATCGCATGCGCCGTACAGAACGGTTTGATTGACACTTACACAGCAGAGATTCTGAAATCTGTAGATATTCCTGATGTGTTTCCTGAGGTCGACCACCTTAACGAGAAGTTTTCATCTTGGCTTATGTACAAAAAACTCAGACTAGATGGATGCCATCACGCTGCAGATTGCTTGGAGGTCGACTGCATCCCGACTCATGCGGAGGCAACTCGGCTATTCACGTCCTACCTGAGGTTGAACAGTTACCTCGATCCCGAGTCAGGACACAGGGTCCTTATACTTGATAGACAGCTTAGTGAAATGGTTCGGATTTTTCTTGAGGATTTAGTCATCTTTGAGAACAAAAATGTAACTTCATTGACTTTAAATGTTGGAGAGCTTTCAGAGCTGCACATAGATGAGGAGACAGAGGAGTTGATGAAACACAGGCAACAAGCATTGGATGAACAGAATTTTGTTTTGTCGGCCGACGGGAGAATCCGCATTGATGAAAAAATATCTGCAGATGATGAGGCTCCAAAACCGGAAACTTTAGATCATGACCTTGGAATGGATACCACAGAGAGTCATGCAGCGGAGGAAACCATGTTTCACAACAACACAAAGTCGGATGATTTTCATGAAAGTGGTCTAAACCCCTTCCAAATGTATGACAAAGGTTCTGATAGTGAAGGCTTAAGTCAAAGTTTTAGTCCGACCATATGCTCTTCGAACCGAACCAACGATGGCTCTCCGCCGACGATGGTCGACTCCGAGTGTTCAATAAAATCCGTCCAACAAACGCTTCCACCACAAAACACTGAGTCACTTTGCCGTGAATCAGAAGGTACAGATATTACCCTCGATGACACTTTACACTCCGACTGCTTGTCGGAGGTCCAAAACGAACAAGACTGTGCTATCAAACTTCTGAAAGCACCAATGGGGGGACGTGATGTTTTAGATGACACCTGTGGTGGGCGTTGTGACCTCGAGGGAGCGCTTAGTAAGGGACTAGGTAACGTCGCAGGAGATGAGGAGACCACAATGGTTGTTTTAGAACAGGCCGTGTCTGATGCCTCCATGCGCTCTACTACTGCTCTTGGTGTCATAGAGGAGCAACGCCTTTTCAGCATCCGTGAGTCATTGCAGCCCGGATCAGTTCAAGATGACTGTTACTGTTACCCGGAAGAAAACGTCACCCGCTCATTCTGTGATGATCACCATCAACGTTTAAATGATAATAATGAGGCTGAGAAGAAGAGTGCTGCTAAGGTTCTTGATATGTCTAATGAAGAGGCTAATATCAAAGATGGAGGAAGAGAAGATGAAGAGTGTCAAACAACAGGAAATGTAGGAGAGATGAGTAAATATCTCCGTCCCACCTCCCCCTCAGTTAGCGATCATGACTCTCTGATGAGCTCACACTCCTCGTGGAGTCGGTTTACTGCCGAGTGTCTTCACCTCATTGACGAATCGCCTTTGATAGCTAAAGACACTGATTCCCGAGTTGCAATCAACAGTCAGCTGACAGATTTGGAGGTTGTGACAGAAGACCTTGCTCCATGCGTCATCCATCAGTCACGTCCAT